>NC_089745.1:24085960-24218460 GCF_040412425.1 Macrobrachium rosenbergii | reverse complement strand
ACTTGGGCTGAGTCATTCAGCCACAGAGGGATATTAGCTCTGAAGGAGCTGGCAGTCAAAAAGTGTGACTTGTTTGGCAGCGTTCTGGTCTCTTTCGATGTCCTGCGATGGGGAGCTATTTAACAGCTCCTAGGATTGTAAACTTTTTTGAGCATGGCAGCATCCGGATGCATTCTGGGTATGTCCGACTTTCTCTTTTGGCGAAGACTGGCCAGTTAATCTGTGCCTTAAGTCATACAGGGGGCACAAACATCTTAATCCTAGTTCGGGTCAGTATCTGGAATAAGAGGCTTATCACAGTCACAGAGCTCAAAAGAGGATTAAAAGCAACAAGGGAAATCAGAATGAGATCGAAGGGCAATTTTCCACGACTGACCATCAGCATGTCGTGGTAAACGAACTTAATTAACAGGATGTTATTAAGTTTGTTTATTATGAACTTTTGCTTTATTCTTGAAAGACGCGTTGCCTTGGGAGAGTTAACTCTTAGCAATATATATATATATATATATATATATATATATATATATATATATATATATATATATATATATATATACATATATGTATATTATTATATATATAATTTATGTATATATATACTGTATATATAGACTATAGCTGTAATCAGGGCCATCTTAGAAACTTAAAACGAAAATTTAAATAAGCATAAAAGTGCAAATGAAAGATGTCAGCTAGAATATAAATACAGGAAACTACCCAGCAACAGTTCACTCTTGAAGATAAAACGTGACAGATATTGAAAGTGTTTTTGCATAATAGTAGACGCCACAAATACGTTAGTAGATGTGAAATAATGAGAGCTTTGGAGATGCAAGGATAAAAGTTGCTGAAATGTTAGCATGGTAGAAGGATGGATTAAAGTGTTTTGGAAAGGTTTGGTTATAAAGAAACATGGAGGACAATAAGCTGGTGAAGAGAGCTTCTAATTTGGAAGAGTTAGTAGAGAGAGGGATAATCTAGAAAGTGCTGAGTAGGTGTGAAAAAGGTATTGGAATGGTAGGACCTTAGTCTTAGTGAACCACGAGAGTTTGTGAAAGACAAATGTAAATGATGCATTGTGTTTGTGCGTGTGTGTGCGCGTGTGCTTACATAATGGCAGTTTTACACGAGCAGTTTTTCCAACATTTTTAACTCCTTACCGCCAAACTTTTGAGAAATTAGGCAATAACAGATTGATGTATTTGCATGAAATACCGTAACAAATTGCCAGAAGCTTTTGACAGAAACTAAGTTATAAATCTTGTTTGTTTGATCGTATACCAATTGGACAAATTAAATTTGATATATACTTGATACCAGAAAACATTCTCATTTGGTACTGCCCTTAGGGAATTTGGTGAGCTGCAGATTAACCATCTGTGTTTTGTATAGAGTGAATAAGGTTGTGGGAGTTTTCTTCGCTTTGGGTTCACCCATAAATGAGCAGTTTGTGTATGAATATCGCAGTGACCATTGTGCTATTTCTCGAGAGGCACTCCCTATTAGAAGAAATGGTTAATGTTGAAAAATACATATACAGTTGACAGTAACTGTGATAGAAGCAAGCAATACTACTTGGACATTCCAGCCAAAGGAAATGGCATTAAATACGAATGTACACTTCGTTGCGAGGCAGAGGAGGTCTTAGATTTTGTTTTTATATGTATTTATACAGGAAAGTGGGGCACCAATGCATTTATATTATTTTCTACTATTTAACGAAAATGTTGATATTATTATTGATGGAATCTGCAGTAATTAAATGCTTGTCCATGGTGCAAAGATATATCTGGATTGAGAAAATTTTTCAGAGGTATAGCTAGATGAATTATTGTGTTTATGTGTAAAAGGAAAGTTATTTAAGGTAATTGAAACATGAAATAAGAAGTAAAATTAAGTTTTGATTGAGGAACTAAAATAGGTAACTGAAGGATTGATTGGGGAAGAGCATAGTGAACCTCATAAGACAGATGCATTTACTGTAGACCAAGAATTTTTTTTAGAAACAATCGCGTGCGAAGTTATGTATTAAAGAGAAAAACTCTATCTTGTGAAGGGTGTGTGGTGTAGAAGATAGATTAATGAAAGTGATAAGAGTTTTTGTGATAAAAGTTCATTTTATCAGAGAGTGTGTGGACATCAGGGCAACTGCTTGGTTTAAATGTGGTTTTGTCTGCATGTTTAGATAGTATTTTTTTCCTATAGACTAATGAGAGAAGTGAAAGAAAGAGCAGGGTAAAGGTCAAGTTTTGGTTAAAAAATGTAACTGTGAATGGAGGTTGGAGTGCATGATGTGGGAAGATGGTGAAATTTAGGTTTGAGAGATTGGATATAGAAGCTTGAAAGTATAAAATTGTTTGCAGTTTGAAAGTTACATTTCTTAAAGTGAGGCAGTTAGGGTAACTGAAACCAGGAAAGTTTAAAAATGAATGTAAGGTTGATGTAAGAATGGATATGATAGATTTCTACTGAGAAGTGTGATTAAATTTACTGGTTGATGGTAGGAGGAATTTAGGAGTTGGGAAAAGAATAAGTGAGGGAGGATCTTTTGCCAAAAAATTTCTACGAATGGAGTGTTCATTGGAAGCAAAAGGGTGGATTTCTTAAAGAGATTGATGACCTTATTCTCCTCAGCGAAGATGAAATATGGTTGTTTGAATCTCAATAAAAGAGGAAGGTTTAAGCTCGGAGACGAAGCGTTTGTGTGGTACATGTGTTGATATCAGTGTTTCAACGTGGTTTGGTCTCACTGCTGGGAGCTGTCAATACGCTGCTTACTAAACTAACACATTGACAGCTCCTTGCAGTGAGACGAAGCCACCTTGACATTGGTATCACATATACGACACAAATCATCTCCGAGGCGCTCATCAAGCATGCCTTTACTCTGAAAGTAAATGAAATCGCTGGTCTTGTGGAAGTTCCTTGCACAGTGCATTCACCTTTAATTCCACATTTACAGGATGAGCCTGATGGAGAGAGAGAGAAAGAGAGAGAGATACTCAGAAGATAATGCGTTGAGTCGAACGGTAGTGATTAGATCAATGACTTTTTTCCTGCACCTTCTCCCACAGAAATTGTTAGGAGCTAATATTCCTGGTACCTGCGATTTGTTAAAGCGATAAAACTTTCTCCTTTCGGTTGGTTATTGTACTGCTTTGTAAGGACTAATAGAGAAAATTAATTCCCTTTTTTCATGCATTTCCCTTATTTATTTATTTATTGTCTTATATTTGTTATTTTCATCCGCATGTTACCATACTTTTAATATCTGTTTTTATTGTTTTCCTACCTTCATTAATGAAAGCATAATAATTTAGGAATGTAGAAAGGAAAGAGAGTGAATTCTGGAGCCACGTCTCAAAATATATAGATCGCACTGCCGTAAAAGAAATAAAGGGAATGTTGAATTAAAAGGAATATAGTAGAACGAGAATAAAGAAGTGCAGAGAATTCTTATCGTAAATTGGAAAATGATTAAGGACTAAGATCTCATAAGAAATTTTCAAGACTGACATACAGACAAAGAGACAGACAGACAGGACCTTTTATTTTAGCGAGAGAGAAAAAGGAAACGGGAAAAGGAATCATTCCTAGATAAGCATTTAATGCTTGCCCTTGAAGGCAACTATTCTCACGCTATCTTTCTTTATAAGAACAAAGGGAATAAAAAAGACTATTTCCTGTGTTGCTGAATAATACATAGGTGAGATTACCCACAGAGCATCGCACTATTAACAAAATGCTAAAATGCGCTTGTAAGAATTTTACCAAGGAATTTCCGAATTTAGAAGGCTTAAGGCTTAATGGTCTATATATATAAATATATATATATACATATATATATATATATATATATATATATATATATATATATATATATATATATGTGTGTGTGTGTGTGTGTGTGTGTGTGTGTATATATATATGTAATATATATATATATATATATATATTATATATGTATATATATATGAAAAATTATATTGTTAATCAAAGATTTTCGTTGGGCAGACGTAAGTACCACAGGAAGAATAATCACACATTTGATACTATCTCTGTCTCTCTTGATTAATTTCTGAAAAAAACACACAAAAATGTACAAATGAATTAATATTGTAGGCGGTAACAAGCCCACGAAGTTTTATAGGTCAAGATGTCTTGGTCGATACTAACCTCGGAAGACGTGATCTTGTGGCCCTTATGATTCACAATAGATTGTTGACATTTTGTGATTCTTTTCTGTAGGAGAAAGGTCATTGTTTCGTAAAGAAATGTAAAAAGTAAAAAGGTTTTTGTTGGACAGCCTTGAGGTCGATGTTTCTTGATTAAAACGATAATAAAATCATGATTCATTTGAGTAATTGCAAAGTCCTTATATTTCGGGTTTGAAGAAAAGGAAAACTCTTTGATTACATAAATCTTAGAAGCCAAACAGCCTGAGTGAAACGAGAATTTTTACTTATTAAAGATGAGACATTATTACACTGAATTCTTCTGATTGTTAGAATTTTTTAAGTATATAGTTTAAGTAACTTATGACAAAAGGCCTTTAAGCTTGTGAATACAATTGCCATTTTTCATTTTCTAACACACGTTAACTTGCAGTAATATATCTTTGTGCCTCTGTTAAAGTAAGCACTAAATTATTTGCCTGGTTATTAGTCTGCTATGATTGGTTGCAGCCTGTGAGAAGTGTATGGGGCTAATAACTTCATCCCAGAAAGGCTTGATTAGAACCGGGAGAGTTGCTCTCTCTCTCTCTCTCTCTCTCCGGCTAAAAGGTATGCATTTAGAATAAATGATGTTGGGATATTGCCAGTTGTCATGCCTATGACCTGGCAAATATGTAAAGGTTACCAAGGTTGCCAGATAAAAAGATAATTTGTATGTCCTAACCAGTCCGGATGATCAGACTGTGATGTTAATAATAATAATAATAATAATAATAATAATAATAATAATAATAATACAGAATATTTATGTTGAAGAGCTTGAGAGAGTCACAAGGAGAATTTGGAATGAGCGCCAATGAGGCAAGAGAAATAACACGAAAATTAAGATGGCACGTCAGCGACCTAAGAAATGGCAACGAGAGGTATGAATGAATGTCATTGACCTGATGGAAAAGTAGAGAATTAGGGATAAATAACCCAAGAACTGTAGGTGATTATTCTATTCCGTTATATAATTGCCTTGATTAATTAGTAAAGATTCTATGGTGTTACAAGAAAAAACCGCGAGAAAGGCATAGGAGAACGATAAAGGGGCTTTATCCCAGAGCGAATGACGTCCTCGTTATTTAAAAGGGAAGAATACAGGCACCAGGGAAGGCTGCAGTTGGAAGATTTTTTTTTAAGCTTGAAAGCAGAACTGAGGAAACAATCAACAAATAGCACAGTCCTGAGGTGGTCCCTTAGGTGGATGACCGAAAGAGAGAGGAGGGGACTTTTTTACTTGAAGGAACGACGACCAAAAGCTTTTCTTAGCTGTTTAAGTAAACTTTACTTTATGTTTTCTGTATTCTATGCAGTTTCCATACAGAAGTGTAGATACTTGCATAAAATTTTCCGGTGATGGATAATAATTCTTTTTTTAGAGACCTCCTCTTTGCTTCATTATATCAACCAGGATATTTTTTACTGAAATATATAGAACTCTAGTAATCTGATCTGAGACAGTCTCAAATGTATATGTGACGAAAAACTATTAAAATACAAATTGTTATATGAGATCGACACGGCCCTAACGGCTAAAGAATAATAATGATGTCGTGGGCGGTAACTAGGATATATGGTACTATATGATACAACAACTGAAGGAAAATAATAATCTCCTTATGCGCGTACAATGTTGTCTTGAAAAATGCAGTGGTGAGAAGATGTTAGCTTATGTATCCAAATTCATTTCTGGCGGGAATTTTTCATAGTATTTTAAAGCTATAAGGGTAATGCATGGAGTTTCCTCAAACTTATGTATAAACCTTGCCAAATTTAATGTTTGCAAGTTGTGTGAAATGATTAAAACTTCGGTTTGGCCTCGGGGAGATGAGTAATTTAGTTTACTCGCTTTTTTGTCAGTGTAAATATTGCGGTTTGGTACCTTTTTATGTCCTCCCCGCGTTAAGCGTGAAATAGGGACACCAAAGTTTTGGTGAGAGTATTCAGGTTAAGTCCTTTGAAAACCAGTAGATACACGCTAAATCACAAATTTAGTAATACAGAATGCTAAAAAAATCAGGAAATCAGCAAGCAGGCATGTTGTTGCTCTAGGACACTTCTCCAAGTTTACACAAAACTGGTGGCAGTGGCTGAAGCGGCTAACATTTGCACAGAATTGTTGCATCATGCCCTTTAGCGCACATTGCGTTTTGCTGTTTGGGTGTACCCAAGTGGCAGAAAAATGAAGACGGCCGAGTTCGACATCTTACCGCCAAATATTAAAACCTTTCTTTTTTATGGGGAGAATAACCTGTCCAATACGTTTCCAACAAACAGTATCATTTATATCCGTAACATAGAAGTTCCAGAAGAGCTGGGAAACCCAGACCTACGTGGAAGAGAACTACAAGACGGATGGCAGGAGTTGGTGAAGATTAGTGGAAAAGACTTGGTGTGGCGGAATTTCACTGAGGCCCTTGTTCTGCATGGCAATTTAGGCAGTGATTATAAAGATGCATTGTATAACATAATCTATGAACGACTGTGATTTCGTTGCCTACTTTGGTGCAAAACAGTAGTTATTAGTTTTAGCAGAGGAAAGGCCTATACGTTGTAGACTACAATCTTTTTAAGCCAAATCTATGAAATACTTGCAATTTTCCTTTATGAAAATGGGTAGTAAGAAGCATAGTACTTCACCAAGTACATATTGACTGATCCCTTTGCACTAGTGAGAAAATGCCTGTTTCCGTTATGAAACGATTAGGGCTACAAGACGCCAAGAAAAAGATATTTCGAGTGACAACTCCTTTATTCGCCCGGCCTACCACCATCTGACCTCTGCTTGTTTCCTAAACTGAAATCCCTTCTGCGGTCACTGTTTTGAGAGTAGTAACGACATTATCCATGCCGTTGTGTAGTAGTCTTCTTGGAAAGCAATACTTGGTTTTTGGTGGAACAAGTGCTTCGAAATTAAGGTATTCCATGATCTGAAAAAATAAGAATTTCATTCCCCTGTGACGTTATTTTGGTAAGGACAAGAACAATTTGAATAACGTTCGTATGTCAAAGAAAGATTTTAGGAAAAGAATTGAAAATAAAATTTAGGCCAAAGGCCAAGCACTGGGACCTATGAGGTCATTCAGCTGAAGGGGAAATTCAGAGCAAAGCTTTTAAAGATGTAACAGGAGTAAAACCTCTCAGTTGCACTGAGAAACAGCTGTTTGGAAATGGTGGAAAATAAGATGGAAGAATGAAAATATGAGCGTAGGTGCAGTAAAACGAATGAAAGGGACGCTGTAAAGAAGCTTAAGTAATGCCTACAGTGCACCGCATGAGGTACCCTGACCCCTTACTGTCAACTTCCTAAATACTGTATTGTTCCCTGTTCATTTTAAAATGAACGAAGAATAGTACAAAAAATGTTACATCTTGTAAACCTGATTCGAATTACGGAAACGCAAACCAAGAAAATTTGGTAATATTATTTCTCTGAAATAATATCACGAGAATGAACGTTGCCAGCGCTACGTGGAAAAGTTTAAACGTGTAATTTAACCCAGAAGCGATTATACGGTAATAGAAGTGCTGTTACTCCACTGTGATGATATACAGAAGATAGCTGCAAGAATCAATCTCCAGAATTTAATAACGTTGTTACTGCCTTTCTATTCGTGAGTTAGTCGGTTTCCGAACAAGAGAAAGCAGCCTTACACTGATTTCAACTGAATATGGTTTTGCTCACATTCCCTCTTATTCCGCGTAGGTTTTTGTCTTATTCTATAATAATGTATAAAGCTACTTAAACTCATATGAGTTTGCATGCTGCATAGTAGATGTATACACATGTGTGTGTGTTTAAATATGTATTTGTGTGGACGGCTGTATGACATTAGGAAATTTATTCGAAATTGTAACATTACGCTGAGTCCACATTGCACGAAGTTGTCGTAAACACACGGCTGGAACTTATCGCATACACATTACAAACAGATTGGACACTAGTCCACGACTTAATGGTAGTCCTAACCAATGCTTCATACGATTATCCAGCATTTGCCTAAGATTTGTTTGCCACTTACGGTCGCTGACTTGTTATCAACCTGTTTGTGATACATTTTGCGATAAGTTCCTTAAGTGTGTTTATGACATGTTTTATTTTAGTGGGAACAAGCTTAATAGTAACATGTAGATGTGGAAAATTGGAAAGCACTGATTGAGTAAGATCAGCTGATGAAGCGGTATGATGAACGAAGCAGTGGGTGTGCTCTTAAGGCATTCATTATGAAACATTTATGCGAGAAGTATGAGGGTGCATAGAAAAGTTTTTGTGTGGCATGTAAAAGTATTGATAGAGTTGCGATGGGAAATGTGATGAAAATGCATGATGTGAAGGGTAAACCACAAAGAAAGTTTTCGAGCCTTTGCTCTGGAAGGAAAGTTCGCGTATCAGTATCAAACAGGAGCGGTAGCGGTCTTGCGTAAAACTCAAGTCTGTATCACAGAAGTATTTTGCTGAGGTTGTCATTTTTTATGTATAGATTTATGAGAGAAACCTTAAAGGCTGCAAGAAAGGAGGGGGCTTGGTGAAAGGTCTTAGAAGTTTTGCTTCCGCATCACAGAATATTTTGAGACGGTAATGAATAATTAAGGCTAACAGAGATTTCATCTGTTTTGTATGAGAATATAAATATTATAGTTATTTAAATCAAAAGTAGTTGGATGGAATTAATAGACATTCAAAATAAAGATGAGATGTATGGATGTAACTGAGTCGTGTGTGTTTGTGACCAAGTTTAAGGGAAAAGTGTTTACCTTAGGGCTGGGTGTGGAGAAAGGTAATACAGTAGTAACTTGACAAAATAAGTGGAAAAACCCAATAACGTACAGGAAGATAGCACGGTATACAGGTTATTATTACTCTTTGCTTTTATCGTCTCTCCAGTTTCTCGTACTCTTAACGGCATTATCCTTTTTTCATTCGTATGGTTACCCATTCTGAATAAAAATAGTAATTATCGTAATAGGGAGACTTGCGCATAAGAGCATAAAGCAACTCGGAATCTGTAGATTTTTTAAAAAAGTTATTTGGATTCATTATTCAGGTGGTTTAGTGTAGTAGTGCCCAATGTCTTGTTTGTATGATGTGTGTGGTTATACGTATACGTATTAAAGTGCCCGGGTTTTGTGTCTTGTGAGCGCGTTATCAAAGAGTAAGGTTAATTTTTTATCTAATCCATTTCCTGAATGATTTTTCTACTGATACTAACAACTAATTTAACACTGGTTTCGTAAAAGCCCATAAAAATTTGTTTCTTGGGGAAATAGACATCTATATGTATTCACGTCAGATTCCTGTATTAATATTGGTTTTGTGCTCTGCAGCATAGCCTGCGATGCAAATACAAAAATTGGTAATGACAAGAAAAATATATTATGGACTTTTCTTATGTGATGAGAGACCAGATTAAAAAAATGAAAAAAAAAACACAAAACCACACGCAGGAACCAGGGAAGAAGCCATGTGTGAAATATGACTTGTTATATAATGTAAAAGTGAATTCTAGTAGCCTACGTTGGTATTTGTATATGGAACTTATGTATATATTTAGTGTTTTTTTTTTTTTTACATTGTTTTCACCATACACTTTTTACCCGTTTGGAGGGTATGGTGCCAGAAGGATCCAGTCCTCTGGTTCCTCAGTGAGTCACAGGAACGAGATTTCCTTTTTTCTTGATCCCAGCAGACGCAAGTCTGGAAGAGTATAGGGATAGGGGAAAATTAGGACCAATCAGCGTTCAGAGTTCGCTTGAGGCAATGACGTCATTATCTCAGCATTCATTCTTACAGTGTGTACGATAATTATCCGCTAGTAACGTATACAGTCACTATTGATAAATTATAATATATGTATACTATCGGTTTTTTTTTCATTCGGGTTGTCATTAATTACTTTTATCGTCTAAATAGCTCTTTATTTCTAACAAAATTCAAGTTTAATTAATGATGAAAACCGAGGAAGTATAACACTTTTATATATTCGTATGATTCATTAAACTGCCCTTCTTGAACATGATTCTGATTTGTAAATAAACAATTCATTCATACGGCCTAAAGCTGCTTATTTAAGAGCAGTCTATCGTTCATCTCTTTAGCAATGAATGTCAAGGAAAAGCTATCAAATTTCGAGAAATTTAAAGAATATGCATTCAAACCAGTGACAGTAGGGATATAACTGAAGTAAGGACAGATGTAACAACAAAAGAACAGGGACAAGGAATGGCTGGAAGAGTATGCAAATTTTTAATGCCTTTTCCCCTTATCCTTATCAAGGTACAAGATGGGTCTACCCATAGGTATAGAGGAGAGATTGGACAGACAAGATAGAGACTTTTTCATTAGTGAAAATCTTTATAACTGTTTTAAACAACCTCAAGTAAACGTGTTTAGTATTAGTCAACTTCAGTGAAGTACACACCTGCATTTCGAGCTAATAAGATAAAATAATGAATGTTGTAATAAGCTCTTTATTAAAGCCTATTTGACATTAAATTCATGTAGCCTAATAAATTAGCATGTAGGGTTACTTTCAGTCCATATTACCACGGTTAAGAGTGACAATTTTCCCTACTACTAGTACTAGTTCTACAATGTACATAGTATCATGAGGCCTAGCCCAGGGCCTGCTGCAGTTGTACCGTTGTGTTAATAAAGTATTATAATTTTATTTACAAATCATCAGTAAGTTCTCAAACCTCCTTGTATGCAGTGGACTCGGTTGAATTTGATCTGCCATGACACTTGAAGGTAGTAGGCTATTCTTCAATTTTACCATTATCATTTTTGCCCTATACTTCAAAGTTATAATACAGCATTATAGCTTTACTGACTAGCTAGACTACAAATAAACTTTTTCTATATAATCGTAATTCTTAAAACAATAGTGTGTATAAAAGTATTTTTTCCAAGAAAGAAAAATAAAAATCAAATAATTCTGAAAAGGCTTCTGTTATGAATAGAGGGGCTCAAGTAAAATATTTATTGAAAAATAAAAGAAAGTTAATACAGAATCTAATAGAAAGGCACATAAATATTGTAGAGAAATATGGCAAAATATTCATTTAATAATAATTACTATGTGCTGCAGTCTGCAGACAAAGTCAAAAGCATACTGACCTGTAATTCAACATATTTATTTAAATTGTAGATTTTACTGTAAGTTAGGCTAGCCTGTAAGAATAACTTAGGCTTTCATTGCTAGCCAAGACTTGAGCTGTATTTCATAGTCTGTGGAGGGAACAGACAGAAAATGGGTATTCCTGAAGGTTATTCCAAATTACACTTCCTTTTCTAAGCTAAGGTTAGGTTATGGTAGGCTACCTTTTTATTTGATGATAAACCCTGGTAGACTGGCTAGTTGGTAAAGTTTATTTGTAGTCTAGCTAGTCAGTAAAGCTATAATGCTGTATTATAACTTTGAAGTATAGGGCAAAAATGACAATGGTAAAATTGAAGAATAGCCTACTACCTTCAAGTGTTATGGCAGATCAAATTCAACTGAGTCCAATGCATACAAAGAGGCTTGAGAACTTATTGATGACTTTGTAAATAACATTATAATACTTCATTAACACGTACAGTACAACTGCAGCAGACCCTGGCTAGGCTTAGAAAAGGAAGTGTAATTTGGAATAACCTTCAGGAATGCCCATTTTTCTGTCTGTTCCTCTCACAGACTATGAAATACAGCTCAAGTCTTGGCTAGCAATGAAAGCCTAAGTTATTCTTACAGGCTAGCCTAACTTACAGTAAAATCTACAATTTAAATAAATATGTTGAATTACAGGTCAGTATGCTTTTGACTTTGTCTGCAGACTGCAGCACATAGTAATTATTATTAAATGAATATTTTGCCATATTTCTCTACAATATTTATGTGCCTTTCTATTAGATTCTGTATTAACTTTCTTTTAGTTTTCAATAAATATTTTACTTGAGCCCTCTATTCATAACAGAAGCCTTTTTCAGAATTATTTGATTTTTATTTTTCTTTCTTGGAAAAAATACTTTTATACACACTATTGTTTTAAGAATTACGATTATATAGAAAAAGTTTATTTGTAGTCTAGCTAGTCAGTAAAGCTATAATGCTGTATTATAACTTTGAAGTATAGGGCAAAAATGATAATGGTAAAATTGAAAAATAGCCTACTACCTTCAAGTGTCATGGCAGATCAAATTCAACTGAGTCCACTGCATACAAGGAGGTTTGAGAACTTACTGATGATTTGTAAATAAAATTATAATACTTTATTAACACGTACGGTACAACTGCAGCAGGCCCTGGGCTAGGCCTCATGATACTATGTACATTGTAGAACTAGTACTAGTAGTAGGGAAAATTGTCACTCTTAACCGTGGTAATATGGACTGAAAGTAACCCTACATGCTAATTTATTAGGCTACACGAATTTAATGTCAAATAGGCTTTAATAAAGAGCTTATTACAACATTCATTATTTTATTTTATTAGCTCGAAATGCAGGTGTGTACTTCACTGAAGTTGACTAATACTAACACACGTTTACTTGAGGTTGTTTAAAACAGTTATAAAGATTTTCACTAACGAAAAAGTCTCTATCTTGTCTGTCCAATCTCTCCTCTATATCTATGGGTAGACCCATCTTGTACCTTGATAAGGATAAGGGGAAAAGGCATTAAAAATTTGCATACTCTTCCAGCCATTCCTTGTCCCTGTTCTTTTGTTGTTACATTCGTCGTTACTTCAGTTATGTCCCTACTGTCACTGGTTTGAATGCATATTCTTAAATTTCTCGAAATTTGATAATTTTCCTTGACATTCATTGCTAAAAGAGAGGAACGATAGACTGCTCTTAAATAAGCAGCTCTAGGCCGTATGAATGAATTGTTTATTTACAAATCAGAATCATGTTCAAGAAGGGCAGTTTAATGAATCATACGAATATATAAAAGTGTTATACTTCCTCGGTTTTCATCATTAATTAAACCTGAATTTTGTTAGAAATAAAGAGCTATTTAGACGATAAAAGTAATTAATGACAACCCGAATGAAAAAAAAAAACCGATAGTATACATATATTATAATTTATCAATAGTGACTGTATACGTTACTAGCGGATAATTATCGTACACACTGTGAGAATGAATGCTGAGATAATGACGTCATTGCCTCAAGCGAACTCTGAACGCTGATTGGTCCTAATTTTCCCTATCCCTATACTCTTCCAGACTTGGGAAATATGCGGACCGGTAGGTGGTTGGCCGAAAGAGATCCACGGGCCTAGCAAACTTCACTTGAGCGTTTACATCTCACCCACGGCTGACTGCGCACCATATTTTTCCTCTGCCATATTCTTTTTCTTTTCCTTCCCTAAATCCCTCATTTTCTCATCTCACCGCTTACTTTTATCCCCTGTTCCTACCCTCCAATATCCATAAATGCTTACCTCGCCTTCGGCTTCCACATCTGTGTCTTTAATGCGTGTCTATTTATCGGCCATTTTAACCTTATATGTTGTTTTTGTTTCTCTGGCATCAAACTCACGTGTGCGAGTAAGAATGCGCGTATGCACTTGCATTTGTTGGCACAGTACAGATCCAGGTTAATTATGCAATGTTAGGTTTGGTTGAGTATATATTAACAACCAGGATATGCTGTACGCGGAAGCATACAAAGTCCTTAAAACAATTGTGGGTTGGAAGAGTATGGGGCAAGCAACCGAGTCCCGCAAATAATGCTGAAATCCGGGTCCATGCCCTCCAAGATGAAATACGTGGACATGAAGTTTTACATATATATACAGTATATATATATATATATATATATATATATATATATATATATATATATATATATATATATGTGTGTGTGTGTGTGTGTGTGTGTGTGTTTTGAGTAAGTGCTTGTTTTTTTTCCAATGTTTATTTAAAAAGCTCTGATGATGTCTCTTTCATTTATTGAATGCAGAAAGCATCACTTCACACACATATGTTCTGTAGTTGTATCTGTTATTGTTAGTAACTAACAAGTACCAATAAACGTTTTAAATATATGAAACATGAATTCGTATACAGTAAAGTGTACAATTTCTTGTGTTACATATAACTAATAGTTTAAACGGATGAAATTTCGTTAGGCAGCGATATTCAGCCAGCCATATCACATTTAGGCCTGAACGATAGTATCACCCCTTTTTTCACAGATTATACCAAAAGCTGCATGAGTAGTTGCGCATTTCTGGAAGAAATATTGAAAAAGAGGGCTTGTCTGCTTTTGCAGGAAATGTCTTCTTTTTCATGTGGGAACCGGATTGCATCTGACGCAGTAAATAATAAATTAATCAGCGTTACTGTTGTGAATGCCTTTCAAAAAAATTATCATATATAAATAAATTTAAAGGGTGTATGAAAAAGTGTCCCTTATAGTAATAAATACTATCTGACTGTTTTAGAATAAAAGGTAGGTGATGCTGCCCCATGCGGTAGTATTCAACTTGTGGGCTGATGAGACCTTATAAATAATCATATTTTTCATTGGCCCTATACAACGTTACAAATTTTCACATTTAATGAAGTGACATATATATATATACATATATATATATTATATATACTATATGTATATATATACATATATATATATATATATATATATATATATATATATATATATATATATATATATATATATATATATATATATATATATATATAAATCATGACAAATCGAATGGAGTCGTTGGAAGGTACTTGGCCCCCGAATCTTTGCCCCTATTTTATCGATGTTATGTGGATGACACATTCGTTCTTTTTAGACATGAATTTCAGTCTCATCTGTTTTTAAATTTTATTGATGCCCAGCACTCCAATATTAAGTTTACTATGGAGAAGGTAATATGCAAATCCTCCCTTTCCTGGACCTACGTTTTTCAAGGGGGCTCGGAGGGTTTCCATTCCAGTATATACAGAAAGACCACCTTTACTGGGTTGGGTACTAATTTTTACAGTGCTTGTCATTTTAATTTTAAATTAAATGCTATTTTTACACTCCTTCACAGGGCCCTTACTCTGACTTCGTCTTGGCAAGGCTTCCACAACGAAATTGAGTTCCTGACAGGTTTTTTTTTTATAAATAACTGTTTTCCTCTAAAACATTTTTGCAGAATTTTGAGAAAGTTGTTGGATATGAATTTTAGTGAGCCACGTGTCATTTATGATGTTCCCAAACTAGAAATCTACGCTACATTTCCCTTCCTTTTCAACGATGATTTCCGCAAAAAAGTTATAAAGATCATTAGCAAAAAATTTCCGTTGTGAATATTAAACTTATTCCGAAAAACCCTCTAACGCTCGGGTGTCTTTTCAGATCTGAGGATAGACTGTACCTGTCTCTAACATCTAACATCATTTATAAATATACTTGTCCCAAGTGCCAGCTGGGAACCTACGTTGGATGTACGAGACGGCTACTAAAAGTCCGTGTCAGTAGTCTTCAGGGCGTCAGTTATAGGACGGGATGCAAATTGTCCAGGCCTGAAATATCAGATATAAGAAATCACTCTGCAATCTGCAAAACGCACATTGATATGAGAAACTTTGAAACAATATCCTCAGCCCAATACGATTACGAGCTTACGACTTTAGAGTCAATTTTCATTAAAGCATTCGTTCCCTCGTTAAATGCCCAAACGTCTTCCACAACTTTATTTTGTAATTTCTCTGCAGTTCTGTTTATTTTCGACTAATTTTACCGCTTTATGTTTAGTCACTTTTTAGCCATGTACTGGGTAGGTTTGTTTTAAGATATTTTAAGAAATGTATTTTTATTTTTTATTTTATAAATTTTATCTTTATAATTTTATGTAGTGGCTTCCCTTTTTTACTAAAGAAAATTATATGTGTCATTGCAGCCTTGAAAATGTAATGGATTATTGCGAAACGCCGTCGGCCACAATAAAAGCTGTTGATTGTTCGTGTGCCTCTCCATCTGCCCTTGATCTCACACACACACACACACACACACACACACACACACACACACACATATATATATATATATATATATATGTGTGTGTGTGTGTGTGTATGTGTATGTGTATTTATATATATATATATATATATATATATATATATATATATATATATATATATATATATATATATATATATATATGTAAACTGAACATTCCTATGCACACGTACATTGGCAAGCCAGAATTTCACACTTCTGTAACAGTTGTCGTTGTGTACGAAGGTCTTTGTTTTATACGATTATTATCGCAACATCTGGAGTCCGTCTAACCGTTCAAACTTCGGTTTATATTCTGGACATTCATCATCCTTTAAGTTCGTTCTGTCCTCTTCCATAACATAATTTAGGAACTTCTGTCACTAATAAATTGGCTGCGTTTTTAATATGCATACACACACACATATATTATCACTTTTGTACATAATTCATTTATCACACATTACCACAGGTGAGAAATAAGAAACGGGGTGTAGGACCTAAACCCCGTTTCTTATATATATATATATATATATATATATATATATATATATATATATATATATATATATATATATATATATATATATATATATATAAAGTATAATGTGTCAGCTCACGCACATGAAGTTATACAGTCAGACGATTAGGATATGTATGATAACATCACTGGGTATAAAAATTTTCTTCTACAAAGCGCTCTCTCTCTCTCTCTCTCTCTCTCTCTCTCTCTCTCTCTCTCTCTCTCTCTCTCTCTCTCTCTCTCTCTCTTCTCTTCTTGTTCTTCCTCTTTTTCCATTGCTCAGACAATGATGTATCGCTAGAGTCTTCTTCCTTTCCAAGCATGCATAACCTGAGAGCAAAATAAACGACCTTTGACCTTTAGTCGTCTTCATCACCTTGAGCCTTCTGCTCAGGTAGGAAAAGTCCCAAGAAGCCTCTTCCAAAAGCATTCCTCCAGACAGAGTGAAAGTTCTCCTAACATTTATGCAGGAAATAGGCGCGTAATTAGGTTTTTTTTTCCAGCTATAAAGGCTGCAATTAATGCGGCCTCGTCTCTTTGCAGGCTGTCAGTGAATTGTGCCGTCAAGCTGCTTATTTGGAGACTGATGCAACAAGATTTATTTTCCTCCAGAAAAGTAAGGTAAGGTTCTAGTTTGCCAGTTTCCATATTATTCTTTACTCTGACAATCCTAATTTACATTTTCCCGGCAATTTTGAAAAATAAAACCGCACAATCTCACTTTGGATTATTATTATTATTATTATTATTATTATTATTATTATTATTATTATTATTATTATTATTATTATTATTATTATTATTATTATTAGCGTTTCATTGTTTACTTTTAACACAGAGAGCTACGTGTATCAGATGATAACTTGCTCTCTTACATCAGTGTCGGCTAAATATTTGAAATAATTTTGTTTCGAAATTATTACTGTCTATATTTATCACTGTTCATGCATTGATAATGTGGACCCTGACATAATGCTTTAAAAAATGCGCCGTCTGAAACAGAAGTAAAGGTTCAAATAGAAAAAATATTAGTCAGTGTACAGGTAAAATTTCATAACCTATATTTTCTATAAAATTTAAGATGCCTATTACACTATCCGGTATCGTTTCTTCACTTGGTGGAAAGTGTCTATTTTCGTGTAGAAAATTGATTCAAGATTTAGTATTTTTGTTTATATGTCATGATTTTATGAACCACAAAATACTTACCAGAAATAAGGCAAACAGAGAGAAAGACAGACTACGGTATGTCGGAGTCATCTATTTGTTTGTATTTGTGTTAAAAACCGAGGTATTGGTAAGGAGCGTAGATTGTTACTGGTATTTGTTTACTTATGCCGCCATATTTATTTACAGAGTATTTTACAGATTGCATCTAGACTAATATGCTGCCATCTTTCTATATTTTTTTTTTATTAAATTTTATAAATATTTTAGCCAGTTTTCCTCAGTTCGCTATAGTCCACATTTTAGTGTGACCCATTTTCCATTTGATCCCGTAATATTATCGGGTGGGATAATCGCATAATTCTGACATCCATTATCTTCAGATTCGCTCGATTCCCGTCGTAGTCAATCAGGAGAATATTGATTTTATGCCGATGGCGGTGCCGGTCTAACAGCCGCAACTCAAAAAAAAAAAAAAAAAATACCAGCATACTAGTCTGAAGACTCTCAGAAAGATATTCTGCAAAAAAATGTAGTCACCTATGTAAAGAAATAAAGTTATAATTCATACATCATATCAGTATCACAGTAACTACATTTGCAGCGGAAGTCTTACGGAAGAGAAGTTTTTGACCTTTTTTTTTATGTAATACCCCGCTAGTAGTCCTAATTTACATTCTCCGGTTTTGTTTGAAACTAGGAAACTCCCTATCGATTTTTAGACAATATTTCTGTGGCACTCCCAGTTCCAGATTACCATTAGTTATAAGAATAATGTTTTTGGCAACAATGAAAGATGAACTTTTCAACACTTCTCCAATCGATTTTCTATTAAAACTTTCTCCTACATCTTTGCAGAATAGAAGAGCATGATTCTCTCTATCTCTCATCAAGAATCAGATTGATAATTATGAAACCCTCCCCCAAAAAATAAATTAGGAAATTTCACTCTGAATCGCCCCTGGCAACGCTAGTGACGAGAGACGTACTCTTTTAAATTAAAGTTCATAGTCTTGCATGCATCCGTTAAAACAAGTGCGTGTAATGACGTCACAGCATCCTCAAGAGTGGTTTGACCATTATAATTAATTAGCAGTTGCTTATTTAAAAGTTAACCTCCGACCAAGTGTAGTTCAGTTTCCGATCCATATGCTTTTGAAAAGAAATTTGTTTTGGTAACCTTCTATTTTGGTATATGGTCATTAGATTTTTTAGTAATCTGCTTTGTAAGTTAACAGGCCATCGAGTACTTGCTTCTTTCCGGTGGAATTTTCAGTAAAGCTTTAATTCTCACTGATCTTATAGAAAGTTAAAATTTCTAACTCTACTGGATTCCCAGTTACAATTTGAATAGATTTATCGAAAATGGTTTCTAGCACAGTCCTGATGGATCAAAAAGAAAATTAATCCATAAATGGATGTAAACTTCGGGAAATAATAGCAATGGGGCTTTGGTAACTGATCAGTCTTTTGCATTTGTTCTTTTTTCTTCTTTAATTATACATAAAGTCAGTCTAGGTTACAATGTCACATTTCATAAAAACTTATGTACAAAGTGAATAAAAATGACAGAGGTTTGTGACTTTAAGAATGACGTAGTGTTTATTTCTGGCCATTAGGTGTAACTAATACGTTGAAGCTAATAACTAGTTTGTCGATTTATCAAAAATAATAATTCCGGTCATTAAAATTAATTCTGCACAGAAAAGTATTTGAAATAATTGGAGCGTCAGTTCATTAGTGCTAGGGCATTAATTGGTACGTGTTCTTTATTTGCTCCTGGAATGTTAGTTAGAAATGACAGTCGTAAAAACAAACGCTTATCTTTGGTAATTTGACTTCCCTTCGAAGCAGTTGCTAAGTTTCACAACTATACCTCATTAAATCTTTCCATTATATATATATATATATATATATATATATATATATATATATATATATATATATATATATATATATATGTGTGTGTGTGTGTGTGTGTGTGTGTGTGTGTGTATGTATATATATATGTATATATATATATATATATATATATATATATATATATATATATATATATATATATATATATATATATAAATACAGGGTGTCAGGGTGTCCAAAAGTCTCTTTACAAATGAACAGAGAAATATGTGGAAATTAGTACGAAATGAGGAATAGATATTGAAGTTTTTTGCCTCATTTAATACACCTCTATATGGGCACCATTAGTTTTATGAAGCACACCAAGACGGTACTCGATTTCTTGCCATATTCGCTGTAGCATAGCCTCATCAGTGGTGGCAGTGGCATTAGTGATCTTTTGCTTGAGATCAGTGATGGCCCGTATCTTTGTTCGATACACGATGTCTTTAACATAACCCCATAGAAAGGAGTCCAGGGGAGTGATATCTGGTGAACGAGATGGCCAGGGAATTGGGCCATCCCTTCCAATCCACCGGGCTGGAAATGTTTATTTAGGAACCCACGAACATCCAGACCCTAATGTGGTGGTGCACCATCTTGCTGGAAAATACACACATATATATGTGTATATATATATATATATATATATATATATATATATATATATATATATATATATATATATATATATATATATTTTATATACATACATATATATATATATATATATATATATATATATATATATATATATATATATATATATATATATATATATATATATATATATATATATATATATATATATATATATATATATATATATATATATATATGTGTGTGTGTGTGTGTGTACAGTAATTGTAACATTAGCCATTGCTGTACCAGCTGCAAAACAAAATCAATTGAAAACATCCACCTAATCAGTAACGGAGTCAGAGCGTGAGTTGACCTTTAACGCAGCCTATACTAGAACAAAGTCAACGGAAAGATATACAAAGAGCCATAAAATTTTATATAAAGTTGCTTAACGAAAACAGGTCAGAAGAAATAACAGGTTTCCCTGTTCTAGAAATCATGGCTAAAACTTCTGGCCAAAATTATAAAGTGTAATATTTATTCGTACATCAAAAATACATGAAATTACCTCCGCCAGTGAAGTAGAAAAGGAAACTGATTTCACCTTTATATCGTCTGCGTTTATTTAAAGAATAAGAGAACGGATTGTGGTGAAACTTAACAATATATGCTGAGGTAACTGGTCTTATATGAAAGATACCGTGGTATATTTGATGTACAAGAAAGACTTTTCTTATGTTCCAATTTTTGTTCATTTCATTTATACTCTTGTACCCTTATATTGAATATTTATTCTTGTTCATATACCGTTAATATACCTGCTTTAATATAATAATAATAATATTTGCATGTTTAAGTGCAACTAATGCCTCCTCAATCTATGTGTGTCATGGCAATAATATTTCACCATTTTGTCAATACTGTTGCTTCCAGGACTGTCATTCAGTCAGACAACCAGAGATCGTCCCGACGGTTACATCTAATTTGTGTCCTTTGCTCGTTCTGTATAATTCCTCCAGATTACACTCTAAGAACCTACTTTATATTGGTGTTTGCTTACACCCACCATTAGTGTTAAACAAGAACTCCATAAACATATAGTAACCTCCTTCTGATGACTGAATTGTGACAATGGATACTGAGGTGGTAATTTGCTCCCATCCAAACCATCTGGCCCATAAGAGACAGGGAAGGGAATCTGTTTGTCTGTTTCGTGAAAGGTACATTATTATTTATGGTAAATTTATCACGTTGGAAAGTTATTAGGGGAATTCCTTTATGATTAATTTCAGCAGGTTTCAACTTTATAGGTAAAAAGTCAGTCTCAGTCAAGCTTCAAGTTAATAACAGTGTCTTGTTTGTCAGCAGAGCTAATGGAAATTAGTGTACGTACTTCCAGTTATAAATATTTCAGAGCCCACGAGTCGGATGAAAGATGAAACGTCTAGGTCACGCTACCTACAAAGTCTCTTTTCACAGCTCTATCCTCAGAGATCTAGTTTTCACTTACCTAATGTGTGTGTGTGCATGTGTGTTTGTGTGTGTGTTTTATGTATATCATATATAATTATGTGCATAGCACATATAATTATGTACATCATACACACTGGTCAATCTCGCCGCATATACGGTGCATCATTGATAATCACAGCGAACTATTAACTTCTCATTTAACTGACACTTTGGAGACACTACAAGACTTGAATCCAGATGAAAATAAAAGAAGTCTTTTATCTCTGCAGAAGGTTTCGAACCCACGCACGGTAGTGCCATATTGGACAATCTTGCATGGCTTCAAACCCCATTCTGGAAGGAAGGTTCCTATTCATTTATTTTTCTGTCGAATTCAAAGCTTGTAGTGGTATTGGTATCAGTACATCCAATGAAATCATGACTATTACTATTGTTTATATATATATATATATATATATATATATATATATATATATATATATATATATATATATATATATATATATATATATATATATATGTGTGTGTGTGTGTGTATATAATATATGTATGCATGTATGTACGTATGTATGATCTGCTGGGGCTTTGGCATTCGACCTTCAGTTTTGATTCAAGCATACCTAAAAATTGTGATGAAAACGAGAACTTAAGAGATCACTGCTTCACATACTCACGCGCACACACACATATATATTGTATAACACATATATATATATGTATAATATATATATATATATATATATATATATATATATATATATATATATATATATATATATATATATATATATGTGTGTGTGTGTGTGTGTGTGTGTGAATATTTGAAAAAATATTTATGTATATATTGTATTAATGTATATTTGTTTAATTAACTGCTCAAACAAAATAGAAATGGAATATTTATTCCGTATTAATAAACTTAATTAGTAATACGTTTTAGTATCATTGAGATTTTATTTTACTCTTGGAACTCTAGATATTAGTAGACAATATTTTATAACATACGAATATTACACTGTCCCATGTCAATACTATTTATTTCCGTAATACTAGTATATTAATCATTATATTTAAAATATCATCTACAGTTAATCCACTGAACCATTTGTAAAAAAATCGGTATGAATATATATATATATGTATATATGTATGTATATATATATATATATATATATATATATATATATATATATATATATATATATATATATATATATAAATATATATATATATATATATATATATATATATATATATACAAAAGGCTTCTTCTGCCCGTTGAAGGCATGATTCCAGAAAGTATTGACCTTCTTTTTTAAAGATGTAGGTGTGGACAGTGTCTGACTTTTCCTTTCTCTCTCCTTTTTGTGTGTGTGTGTGTGTGTGTTTGTGTATCCCAGTAAGTACGGACTACGCCTAAAATATTGCTTTACACCACTGATCGAGGAGAACTGCGGTTTAGAGAACGTTTAACTGCAATAGTATGAATCTGAGAATCTTACCCCATGCAGCTATTAGGGGCTTCAAATGGACTCTTGGAACGCAAAGAATAGCAGATTTTCATTGGTTTTAGGCTGACTAGATAAAAGAATGTCATTTCTTGCACTCCTTAAACAATAACAATATTAGGTAAAGCATTCCAGAAGGGCTTAGAACACCCTCCGAAGGAGTGCTCTCTGTTTCCGATTCAGTGTCCATTTAACTTCTTCAAAAACTATATATAGTACTTAAATAAATGTCTTGAAGTTATCGAACATCGTGTGCCGATTATGAATGTATAGAAATTCTCGCTGGCAAGCGAGTTCCTGCATGTCTTTCTATGGCTAAGTCTGGTAACATTCGCTGCAAAAGACGTAGTTAAGAATGAATGAAGAGCTTCGCTCATTCTCTGTGGAAACTGATCAGAAGAGCTCACGGAATTTTTATGCTTCAAGTAAGAGTATGTTGGGTTTTATAGAATTGCAGACTATTGCTTCTAATAATCCTCGCCGCTAGCAGTTCGCGGTCAAATGCTTGAACTACGAACCTTTTTATTATTATATTTTTCGAAAGTAAATTTAATGACAATAAACTTCCACTTTCACTTCATACGTAGGTAGATTTTATTTTTAGGAAAATGCTTTTTACTCATGACAGATGCAGATATTCTTAGAACTTTGTTTTTGTGTAGAGCGTGGACTGTGTAAATTTCATCCTATATTTCCCAAAAACGTAATTATCATAAATAAACAAGTCATATTTATCATAAATAACTGCATGTTGCTTTATGGAAGCAATATTTTACTTTCTCCTACAAGGTTCTTGGCAGTTCTACGTGTCAATGATATCTCTTTCCATGGATAATGATATATAATTAGAAAATGAATAAATTGGATACAAAATTACTTGAATATCCCTTGAACAGCAGCGTTAAATATAACAGAAAGTCATTTGAAATCAATGCTAAATGGAAATTGAATCATGGATATTAACGACAACAGGGCGATTGACTTATAATAAAAATGTGATTTGTTGCAAAATTTGTCAGTAGACACTAACTACCAGAAGATCAGTTCATGTTTACGTCGGTTATGTCATAGGGATTCTTACCACAAAGTGAGTGTTTTCCATAACCGCAGGCATATTCTACAACTCGTTGCGCACAAATATTCACGAAACCATCACAACAGTTGCACGACATGCGCGACACCACTGCATGACAGCTACAACTTCAACGACGACGACACAAACACATCCACCTTCCTGTATGCATAAATGAAAGAAACAGAAGAGGAACAATATGCATATAATGAGCGCCAACAGTGTTTATCGCAGACTTGCCTACCCAGATATGAACGAGCTCGGAAGAGACTTAAATGAGCTGTAAATTATTCGATCTACTTTCTACTCTATTTTAATTTCATCTCGGTTGTTCCACTCATCACTGCTGTGATATTCTTAGCTCATAAAAGCACTGCACACTATTGACTATTTAGTTTGTACACTCACAGGTGATTATCTATCAGGTGGGCAAAGAGTATTAAGTATATATCCTCGGGGGTTGTAATTAAAGCTAGGTTGTTTTAATGCACTGAGGCCGAGGGCCATAATTCTGGTAATGAGAAGTTTAACGGTGGCATACAGGGTGACATTAGAAACAGAGAGAGAGAGAGAGAGAGAGAGAAATAATCATGTCCGATATTTATTTACACGGTCTTGTAGCTACATAATATATTTTTAACTTTTTATATTATTTAATTAATATTTATGGGTATCGAAAATGACTGGCTTCCTCAACGTTTGAGATGATTTAATGTCCTTAATCTGTAGGCTAAGTAAAAGTAGGCCTTTTTTTTAAAGTAACATAGATGACAAATTGTATTTTCACGTGTATTTTGATTCATTTGGAAAAGTAGACGTGAATAATTTTCATAGTAAGTATATTTTAATGTCTCAAGTTATCACTTGCATCCTAAGAAGAGGTTTTTCTTCCATTTTTGTTTTTTTTTTTTCACCAAAGAGTCTACAAGCCCTAGGTGCTTTTCTGCCATGATGAACATCTAATCTATACCCCAAGCCATACTAAGTTTTGAAACAAAACGGAAAAAGCAGTTAGTGGAGGGATGAAAAGGACAATGTTGATTATTTCTGATGTACCTTTAAGGTGTAGAGATGGAAGTTTCAAATACACATGAAAGAATCCATAGGAAACCTCACTTCCACCATCCACAAATAATAGAAGCTCCAAGCGTAACTCAACAACGGCCAACTCTCAACCATAATACAACAGGATCACCAGCCAGACTGAAACAACAACCAAAGTCCCAAGACATAAGAACCACGCCCACGCCCGCTTACCAACGCCTCTCCTTTACAGATAGATCCGAAGAACGCACCGTACGTCGACTTAGGAGTTTGAGGACGAGGACCGTGTTTGACTGACCGAATCAAGGGTGGAACGCAGCGACCAGTATGAAAATACTGTTTATATGTAGTCATCTTTTATTTTTTTAAAGTCTATAATATGTAAATATAACTTGTATTTCCCAACAATGCAATTCAGTCATGACGAAATCGCCAGAGGTTGAAGAAAAAGCTGGGGGCTATAAATATTAAATGGAAGAAATGGCGTATAACCTTTTATCGGTCTTAAGAGGTATACCTGAAGGAAAAGAGAGGATCATAGATATCCAGAATATAAATAAGAACATACTCTCTGTAAATAATGCCAATAAATTTACGGAATGGTTTTAGAGTGAGAAAAAAAATAATATATACCATTAAATTAATATATATATTATATGATTATATATAATATATATATATATATATATATATATATATATACATATATATATAAATGTGTATGTATATATATATATATATATATATATATATATATATATATATATATATATATATATATATATATATATATATATATATATATATATATGTCATTTTCATTTAGATGGGACGTACATGGCAACGAAGTAGCCTACAAGTAACAGAAAATGAATCAAGAAGCTTCCTCTACCATGCTAAAGTTCTTAAGAATATGATTATCTTTCTTTTCAGTTTGGGTAGGTATTGCACACGTAAAAAGTAATTGTTCAGGTGTAGTAACGTTTCTTTTTGGGAACACTTGCAGAAAAATGATTGAAAAACACGAACCCGGAAAGTTGTCGTCAGTAGGGGTCAGATATTGCGATACAGCCGAATTCTTGAATTTTCTATTACTTTCTCGCAAGAAGAGAACGTCGTGCGCCTAGTTTACTTACTTGAGAAATATTGTCTTCTTGCCGAAATGATACTCATGACACGTTATCAAAGTTTGTGTGGGTCTTTTGAGTATCTCACCGTATAATCTTCTCACGCGGAATTAGTCCGGCAACAGAGCATTTCATGGCGTTTCTTCATATGAAGCATTTCCTAATGCTTTAAGGGGCCTTTTGCAATTCTTGGGGAGTTTGCTACTGTATTCGGACGAAGACAGTTCTTAGTCAAAACTTTACCTTGACCGGCTACTGAATAGGATGTTTGGGTAGAGATATCGCCTTCGCCCGTATTCATTAAGAAATACTTGTTTCGTCAGCGTGGAGGTGGGAAGTGACTAGCCAATGAGTTACACTTGCTTTCATTTATATTTTAAATAATCAATAACATTTACATTAGGCTAATTACTAGCACTGTATTTGTAGATTTCGTTTTGTTATCTCTCATGGGAAACTGGATGTCTCTCCCACATAAAGTGCTCCAATTTCAATTTCTTTTTCTGGCTGAATGAGGATATTGGTTCCAGCCATATATATATATATATATATATATATATATATATATATATATATATATATATATATATATATATATATATATATGTGTGTGTGTGTGTGTGTGTGTGTGTGTGTGTGTGTGTGTGTGTGTATGTATGTACGCATGTATGTACAGTATACGAAATCTTTACATACTTCACATAATGACTAACATAATTTCACGTATATTTGTCGAGTCTTGTTTTATTTAATTTTGGAGGGAGGTATCAGTGAAGTTCCATATACTGCATATATTAGTAATTGACGTAAGGCCCATCATCAGAATCTTATTTTCAAAATCGTGTTCTAGTTTATATATTTTTTAAAAGAGCACAATTTCTACTGATTGATGAATAAGAGTATTTGACGATATAAAGGGATAGTGTCCTGAAATCTGTATGGATATGGAACGAGTAATATTAATTAACTCTGATTCTCATGATGTTTCCAAATATTGTCAATCATACTAGCTGATAACTAGTTAATAGTATTGAAGTCTGCTGATATAGCCATGACTTGACGGATTTCTTAGATTTCATTAATTTCAAAGAATTAATAGTCCGTGGCTTTTATTAAGTAATGATATCATGTAACGAGGTTAAACGGTCTCATGCACAATAAAATTCACAGTCACTTCTAGTCTTAAGGGCACTGTCTAAAGTACTAGAATCATAAATATTGAAATTTCGGAGGGATTATGTTAGTCATCTCACTTAGGTCGTACATGATAATAGTGTCTGTTCCTGGCCTCTGGTTTTAAGAGAAAGCTTTGAAGAAAAGGAAAAGTTGCTAGTGAAAGGAAAAATGAAAAAGATAGAAATGAATGAAAAGAATTTTTGGGTAACATGAGTAGATTTGGCAAAGCTTGTTAAGTAGAAGGGTTAAGACCTATAATAGGTATAATTCCAAGTAAAAAAAAAAAAGCTTCGAATTTCGAATTATGGTATTTTGAATAAGTACAGCTTTTTGGGGCTTACGGTGACAGGGAAAATCATAAATGCTTTGCAAATATACCCTCTTGCAGTGATTAAGCCCAAGTAAGTTCAGATTAAAATGAATGCATAAAAAAGTATGCATGGCTTTCAAAGCATATAAAACTCATGATTTAAAGCTAAAAGGAAAAATTTCATTTCTAATGTTTAGTTATTTCCTTTAAGAAAATTTATGTTTTATTTCTTTGCAGATGGAGTGACATGAAAGTTAGAAAGGATAGTAGATTTAGATGCAAATTTGTTCTACCATATAAGATGTGGGTCGTGAATGGAGTCTGGAATCGCATATTTTTGCAGTTGGTACAATACTGATTAGTGTTATTGAAAAAACTACATAGATGTGTGAAAGCTTTTAAAAGAATTTGCGAGAGGAGAAAGTTGCGAGCAAACGTAAGAGTAAGGCTACGAGGGTGTGTTGATATGGTCATTGAAAGAATGATTGAAGTAGATTCTTAAAGACATTTTTGAATTGAACATTTAAAAAAAAAAATGGTAGGAAAAGAGAAGAGTCACAGGTTAGGCAAAGAAAGAAATTTAGCAGGAAACATAAAAAGAGTGGAGGCAAGGCTTAAAGCATTGTTGAACCAACTCTTCTTTATAGAAGTGATGGGTGGATTTTAAGTGTAAATGAAATAAAGAAGGCAGAAGCTGCCTCTAATGACATGTTTTCATCGTATTTGTTATGTAAGAAGAACTGAAAGATTGAAACCCGGGAAAAGGCTTAGCAAATGGGTTAATGTAGATTAAGCTATGTAACAGAGTGCCTTGAGAATGTTCGGACATATGGAGAGACTGGAGGAGGTTGGAATAAAGAGCACGCTATCCAGAAGTGTTTGAAGGAACGTGGATAGGAAGACTTAAAAAGAGGTGGGTAGATGGAGTGGAACGGAAATAGAAAAGATATTGATATATCCAGGAAACGAGAGAATCATTGAAAACAGAACGGAATGGAGCATTGTTTATTGGGAGATTTGACGTGATGCTGGTGAGCCCTCTGTTGATGTATATAAAGTGGCTAGTGTTGTGGAAGTGTTCAGCGTTAGGGGTTAATCCATGAGTCATTTAAGCTGAATGGGGCGGTAATCATTGTATTGTGTGTTCAAGAGCATTATCAGTGAAGGGCAGCATATTCATGTTGGATTTATATATATATATATATATATATATATATATATATATATATATATATATATATATATACTCAGATTTTAAAACGAGAAAAAGCAATTTTATAAAAGTATAAAAAGAAACATAACAGAAAGGAACAATGAATACAAATGTGTGTGTGTGTGTTCAGGGTCCGTTTTGTGTGTGTGTGTGTGTATTTTGAAATCGAGAGCTATTATATATATATATATATATATATATATTTTTCCATGGTCTCTTATGTGTGTGTGTGTGTGTGTGTGTGGTCACATCTGTGTGATTATAATCACATTTTGTACGTGATTCATTTAAAAATCACACACTATAGAAAGGTAGTTTAGGTACTGTTGGTATTCAATTTTAGCGCAAATGTTTGTAAAAAGATAAACAGTTATTAATAAAATATTGAGATATAGAATTTCGGATGTTAAACTAAAATATTTACCGGCTGTCGAACTGAAACTAGTACAGTCTATGTTTAAATATAAAGAAAGTTCGACTTTATTTCCAAGCCAGAATTTTCATGCATAAGAGACCATGAAATAAAATAATAGGCAAAGCTCCGAATGACCACCAACTGTCAATACTAGAATCTCTTTTTATTAAACAACTAGTTCCCCAATTAAATACTCAGTCCACGTCAACACCTCTATACCTACTCTCGTGAGTTTCCAAAACGGAACCAAAACGTCCCTGAATGTCACTCAGCTTTTGCCGTCAGCACTATTTGGTATTCATTGTTCCTTTCAAAAATTTTTTCTCGTTTTAAAATCTGAGTCTATTTTTCTGTTGTCTTTTTAATATATATATATATATATAGATATATATATATATATATATATATATATATATATATATATATATATATATATATATATATATATATATATATATTTATACACTGTAAAAATAAGAGACGGTTATATATAAAGTCAGTACACACATTTTCATATATATATATATATATACACACATATACATATGTGTTTGAGTGTGTGTTCATGTGTGTTTGTGGTTAACAAAGGCTCCCCCTGTATAATTGTAGCGAGGGATTGGTAAAGAATCAGGGTATTTTATTTTCTGGCTGCTATTCACTGCAAGGATGATTGGAAGACTTATGTCTGAAGTTATTTTATGAGGAGTAAGCAGAACAAGACTACCATAACAAATATGTTTACATAAAGTTCAAAGTATTGTTTCAAGCAGAGGAAATCAGCTGGCTACATTAGATTCTTTGAAGTTCGTGGAATACGTTCTGTCTTGCATAGTATTAATTAATCCCTTTGTATGAACAAATTGAGTTCTCTGAAATGGAATTCGAAGTATTTCAGACGGGGAAATTCAATTAATAGTTATATTTATTAAGATTAATGTATTTCGATGACATGTAGATCCGAAATTGGGAACTCAGATATCATAAAATTAATACTCTTATATTAGCAAATATTCAAAAGAATTTGAAACAGGCGGTGATGGCAGAATGGTTTCAAGGACTGAGTAAATATAGAAAGCTTGTTGCCTTGACTGACAGTCAGTAATTCGTGACTTATATGCATGGTGACATTGATGAGAGTTTGCTAAGTCGAACTTGTAGAAGAAGGAAATTTTTCATGTCATCTCCCATTTCGATGATTGACTTGGAAGAAGGGCAAGGATTATGTCTTCCTCGGGAAATTCTGCACTGACCAGCCAAAGCGAGAATTAAATACGATTTACGGTTTGGAATTGGCTTTTGTCTCATAACATAAAAGCCAGTACATTTAACCAGAGTGATTCTTCCATCGTTACATTTTCAACACTGAACCATCACCTTATCTTTTTGCATGCAACTGGAGAGTCTATTTGAAGTTTAAACATTAATTTTTTTTTCTTGCTCTTTAATTTCTGTCGTATTTAATGTAACCTTCCGTTCTTCAACAGAGTTAGTTCGGAGTATGCATGGCCACAAAGCTGCCATCATTAACGTTTTTTTGTGAGTTATATTGGCATGATTACAACGCTTAACCTTGAATGAATCCATTTCATGATTGATAATCATATCTACAGCATTCTGTTCGAAAAGAAGTCGATCCATGGAACGACATATTAATGAAAAATATTTATTACATGGCAGAATAAAGAAAGGAAAATGAAGTTTCCATTGGCAGATTTATCTAACAGAAACATAATAAATGAAAGGCAAATGAAACAAAGATAATGAACTGGAGATCAGTTTGAGGAATTTTTCAGGTATTGAAGAGTAGATTATTCTTGAGGAAGAGAAGGTAATATTGTGTTAAATGAATTCAAAGAAAACCTAACTTACTGAATAGCTTATAAATCTAAATAATACCGAGGTAATGAAAGGCAGAATAATAACAAACAAAAACCAGTGAATGGACGATTAACTGTATAGAAAACTGTTAAGATGAATGATATAAAAGATAATGGAACAAATGCATGACACTATATATTTTTTCTGAGCCTTTACAGATTTTCAATCAGCGTGAATGAGACACAGCACCTTACTCTGGAATGGAGAGTTCAATACCAGATGCTCTCTTTTTATAATCCAAGGTTTTAATAACCTTGGGAGAAGTTATTAAAAGGAAAATCTCAGCTACCTAAATGTAATAATTTTCGCTGATACGCAGCCGTGGGAAATTTGGGGAAACTCTGTGAAATAACACAGTCACGAACCTCTGATTTCTTGTAGTGAAATGCGTCTCGCAGTAACTCAGGACGTTCTTAGTGACAGATTTCCAGCAAAATTTTCGGGAATTGTTCAAAAATGTAGATAAGATCATTGTCAAACATACTAATTTTAGCGAAGGTTTTTGCTACTCACAAAATTTCCAGTGTTCGGTGAATTTATGGCCAAAATGTTGTCAACACCATGGTAAAATTGTTAAATTTCACCCAAATGCGTCTCATAATTCTGACTCCGAATATTATTGACCTTTGATTCGGATCGACGATGACAATTATTTCTTGTAATATATACATTATATATATATATATATATATATATATATATATATATATATATATATATATACATACATACATACATACATACATACATACATACATACATATATTACGCATTCATAGCAGATTTATTTGTAAATTTGAAATACATCTGAAGTCATTTCCATCATTATGTTTTGCTATCTCTCCCACACGAATTTCAAGAGACTTTCCTGTAACTAGACACACTCAATCCGCGACCGACTCCTACTCACACACTCACATAAACGCGGGCGCACACTATATATATATATATATATATATATATATATATATATATATATATATATATATATATATATATATATATATATGTTTGTGTTCATTTACATATGACTGTATGTATCTATGTATAAATGTATGTTTTTGTGTGTGCGTGTGTCCCCGTGCACACATGCGCTTGTGTATGTACTTGGTGGAAGAATGCATTTGGTTAATGTGTATAGATATTTGAGGACATGTGTATTTGGTGATGGTAAAGCAATTGAGAGGGTGAAGCAAGTACGATAAAGATGAAAGCTGGAATTTGCAAGGGATTGTTAAACCATCTCACCTTTATGGACGTGAACTGTAAATGTTGAAGGCAAATGGTAGGCAAAAAGCTGATGTTACTGAGATGTATTGCTTGCGTGGTACATGATGTGGGGGAAGAGAGATTGAGAGCCTAAGAAATACGATGTGTTAATGTTATAGGAGATGATAAGATTCGTCAGAACCCTTTATGAGGGTTAGGCCATGTGAAAAGTGTAAACAGCAAGAGAATGATCAAGTGTGTATAATTCGGAATTGTTAGTAGGAAGGAAGAGAGAAGGGCTGATTAGAGATGACGTGGAAGAGCTATCGGAACAGGGGGTCCGTGAATTCCAGAAGCGAGGGTCCGCACGAGAGAGATGTATTGTGAATGAGCCTTCTTGTAGGTACATATAATGCAAATGTGGTCGAACTTTGCCCGGGATTCAGCATTTAGCGAATGTGGCCGTGATTAGTATCTTGCTCTCTTAAAGTTCCCAATATTTGGAAAAAATGGTTCATCAATGAATAGTATATAGATGTATACAACAGTGTACCCATACCATAAAAGAAATACTGGTAATAAAAGATAGTCTAAAAGGTAAGTTACAACCATAGGGATCCAATACTCTTCCGAAAGTTTGACCAAAGTACCTTCCTTAATTGGTGAGAGCTGCTGGCCCTGGGATAACGTTGTCTATATGTGGAGTTCACTAACAATAGATTATCATTTTTACAAACAGAATATAAATTTATAGATGAACAGTGCATTTCATACAGTATAATACGTATACACACACACACACACACACACACATATATATATATATATATATATATATATATATATATATATATATATATATATATATATATATATATATGTGTGTGTGTGTGTGTGTGTGTTTGTGTGTGTGTAAATAAATTTAAAGTAATATAAATCCATCTGATAATCTTTTTTCTTTTTGTAACTTCTACTCCCACCACAAAGCTAGGGTCGGGATATGATTATTAACTCATGGCCATTCCAAAATGGGGGCAGTCTCTCTCGTCAGTTTTTTTTTTTTTTTTTTTTTTTTTTTTTCTAAGGTACCCGGACTAAGAATGTTTTAAGTTGAGTTTCAGGACAGAAGCAACAAGCTCCAGGAGACATATGATAGTCTACGGATAATCCAGCCTTGGGTCATCCTTTCTCACCGGTGGTGGCATGTTTGCATTGTGTACAGAATGAAAAAACCGTCGTCCTGGTAGTCTAAACGTATTTTATTACTGTAAATCGTCTTTTCTTCTCATTCTCTTATAACAGTCATTTTTTTACTGTATAAGTTTGTGCATGCATACATACACGTATACACACATACCATATACAGTATATATATATATATATATATATATATATATATATATATATATATATATATATATATATATATATATATATATATATATATGTATGTGTATATAGCTGACCAACCTGGCTATGCCCAGATAAATATAATACAATATATAAATATATATATATATATATCTATCTCTCTCTCTCACTCTGAATGACAGTTGATAAATCTCTCTCTCTCTCTCTCTTTCCTGTTAAGATAGTTGGTTCAGTTACAATGCCCAACATTCTTTACATTTTATATTTCACCCCTTCTCACCCCACATTCCTATCGCGGCTGAATTTGGACTTAAAGGGCATCGGGAGTGTCACTGTTAATCTCAGCGACCTCAAAAACTATGGATTAGACACTAATATCTGTCATTTTTGACATTTTATTTTTCACCCCTTCTCACCCCCTCCTTCCTATCGGGGCTGAACTTGGACTTAAAGTGCATCAGGAGTGTCATTGTCCATCTCAGCAACCTCAAAAACTATGGATTAAACACTAAAATCTGTCATTTTCAGTTATTTTTACATGTCACCCCCTTTGTGCCGATGTGTCTTACACCCACAGTATTCTTTTCGCAGATAGTAAGTCATATGTATACCGAAATGAGGTATGAGAAGCCCATAGAGTTTATTTAGATACTAAGTCTAAGGGCAGAACCAGCCCTGTTTCAGAGAAGCCCTTCCCTCCCCCACCCACTTTGGTGCCCTTTGGTGCTAGAGAAATCTTACCTCGACAGTATTCTTTTCCAGATAGTGAGTCATATATATATATATATATATATATATATATATATATATATATATATATATATATATATATATATATATATATATATATATATATATATATATATATATATATATATATATATGTGTGTACTGTATATATATACAAAAGTTTGGTTGAAAGTGCTCACTGCATTTCAGAGTTATGCTGGAACACACATACACACACAAACATACATACATCCATTTATATATATATATATATATATATATATATATATATATATATATATATATATATTTATATATATATATATATTTATATATGTATGTATGTATGTATGTATGTTTACAGATCTTGTAGGCGTTAATTATCGTTATTGCCTTTGTTATGCTGAGCTAAATAAATCGGCCATCCAGTTAGTCAAGCACTGTCTGGGGATTATTCCGGAGAACTTCGAGCGAGGAAAAGCAATAATTTTTTCTGTTACCCACATTGCTTAACCTGTTTTTCTCACACAAGGTAGGAATTCCATTTATTCACTTTTTTATGTAGTGAAGCGGCTTGAATTGGGCAGTCATAAAAAAGCCCTGTAGTAAGAATAACTTATCAGCGCCATACGAAACCATAGTTTTCAGAAATGGAAGCCAAGTTCATTATTAATGAACATTTGAATGTGAGATTTAAGTTATTGCGTTATTGACACATTTAAGTAATTCAGTTACAGTAACACGGTTAATTCAGTGTTAAGTCCAGCATGAGCTCTACACATCTGTTTATCCGGGCTGTTGCTTTAGTGAATTTATTCTTGCAAATTCTCTGTACCCAGTGAATGATAGAATTATAAAATCAAATAGATGTTGTTGATGTTATCGATAGAGCATGAGCTGATAAGAATTGAAAAAGTAAAAATTGATCTAATTCTCATTAATGTATTTATTATGATCGCAATCCTTTTGTTTTTAATTCCTCTCCACTTTGATCTAAAAATAGGACTGTTACAGCGGTATTTAGCCTTTCGGACGCTCCCCTTTAGTTATTTTTTTTGATCTTACTACATTAGGATTCCTTTAGTTATTTATGACCCTGAAAGAAAAAAAAAAAGAATGTGATACAATTTCTTCTTGATTACCGGAAGTGTTAGAATAAACAATCGAAATTTATTATTATGAAATAATAAGAATGTAGACAAGCAGCAGTGAGTTCACGCTATGATCCCCGAAATGATTAGGCAACGGACATTGCGAAAATATTTCTTTTTGTGCTTAACGAGGTGTTGTAACGGCAATGCAGCAAGGTGTATGACTTGTGTGTTAAATGCCCTTAAGGTGCTGTGACGAGAATATTTCAAAATTGACGTGACTGCAATAAGGCTAGCTAGTATAAAGATAACAACAACAATAATGATGATGATGAAGATGACGAAATAGCCCATAAATTTAATGAGAAAGGTGGTACCGGCTTAGGGAACCAAAGGAAGATGATAATTCGTGTATATATATATATATATATATATATATATATATATATATATATATATATATATATATATATATATGTATGTGTATATATATATGTGTGTGTGTATACATATATACAGTATACATAGTGTGTATTTTATATAATATAAACATGCATAAACATACACGTAATTAAAGTATTAGGAGTTTCTGAAAAAAAGAAATGTAGGTTATTATTCATTTCCGTATTTTCAGAGTGAAACAAGGAGTTACGCTCGAGCAATATATTTTTTTTTTTTTTTGCATGCATAAGAAATGCGGTTGTTGCAGATAAGGTAAGTTTCGATTTTCACAGATGAAGACATTGCCCGATGAATGGTATTGAAGGAATCTTTGCCCCTTGATGTGCCACTCCTTTCTTGCAGCAATTTTTCGAATATTTTTACCAGGTCTGCAGGCGGTCATACCGAAGGTGTTCCCTTTGTAGCAGCGCCTCGCCTATTCTCAAAAGCGCTGGCATACCATTTCGTCTCCTTTCTCCTTCCTTTCTCTTTCCTTCATGCAGTTTTCTTTGCCTCCCTCCTTCCCTTCATCTTCCTCCCCCCCCCCGGCTTCCTCCATGAATACTTCCAGTCATTCGCCCAGGCACCTACCGTTACTTACCGGGTCGCTTGCCTGCCTTCCTGCTTGCTTGCTGTCTCGGTTCAACTTTCACTTTCCCCCAAGTGTTTCCGGTCACCTTCCGTCGACATAGTCTCTCAGATTACACCAGCGATGAAAGAAACCGGCAGCCAGCAATGCTGCTTTGTTTTCTGCTCCTGAGCCATAATGTTCTTTGAGATTCGTTTATCTACAGTAGATGCTAACGTAACATGCAGCTTGCTGTGGAAACAATACAAGGAATCTGGTGTTACCAGTTAGCTTTTAACATTGCGAGAGTGACTAGTTTTGCGTGATAACCTCCGCAACGTCAGCGATGTCGCGAAGTATTTAAGCTGACTTCCCGTTTTCACGGAGTAAAATACATCTTTCGAAGAAGAACCAGACATCGTACTTTCTTGACATACACTTTTTTTTTATAATAAACGCACAAGGAATACCGGGGTCTTATTTTTTATGAGAATAAATAAAGCTAACGCATGAGGTAATTACGAATTGGCACAATTTAAACACATTCGTAATTGCATCGTGTGTTATGCTAAGTACATTATGTACATTAATCCCTTATGTTCATTGCTTCCGTAATGTGAAATGTGGCTTAAGAATTATATATCGGTAAAATGAAAAATAATCTTTTCTTTTGGCTGTACCTATAAATAAAAGCAATTACAAGGCGCATTTGAGCATTTACCCCCATTTAGCTCTTAGGATTCGAACTTTCCATTTAAGAGAGACAGACAGACAGACAGATAAATAGATAGACAGATAGGTAGATAGATAGATAGAGATTTATGGTTTTGCTTATGTATCCACATCATTCGAGATCTCATTTTTGCCTTTCACCATCTTGAAAAGAGATAGATGAGGTGATTTACTGGTAAAATAATTTTTTCTGCAGGCACGAGTTTACTTATTGAAAGTTTTTATGAAAGAACGTAGGCATATATCTCGGTATTTAAGCATCTTATTTTTAGAAATAAAAATATCAGAGTAAGGGAATTTTTTTATAATAATTCATGGTTTGTGGATATGCATTTTTATCTTTGGATGGACTAAACGGATGCTGTTTAGAACAATAAAAGCCGAATCATGAGCATTATTTGGAATGTTGACTTATCTGCACATACCCCGACCAGTTATCTTTCTCCCTCTCTTTTTATTGCGTTACGCTCGGCATACGTCCTATTATCCCTTGCTTTGCTGGACATGGGCACACGCCACTACACACGAGCACCGTAATTAACCCGTTCTCATTCTTGTTCTTTCCTTGTTGTTTGTTTGACTTTCGCCAAACCCTGGCTTCTATTGGAGAGTGGTGTACGTCGTGTTCTCTTCGTGTCTTCCATAACACGAGAGAGATGATATTTATGGCCAAGGGAATTTTAATGCATCAATAAGAGGGTTTGCAGGACGAGCTACTTATTTCCCTACATGAAAATAAATAGAAGAAGCAGTCGAGGACTTTCAGTAACTCATATATAGGGTTGTAAACACGAGTTCATAACGGCCCCGTCTCCCTGTTTCCAACCGTTACCTTCCATGAATGAGGATGACAGTCGTGGTACAGGATGAAACGTATCATTGAAGATACCCAACTCCGTAATCCTTGTCTCATTAAAAAAGGTGACGGGTCGAAAAAGAATTGTTTTCACAAAAGCTTACCGAAGTTTATATGTCTCTGGACATTTTCTAGCAGTAATGCGATAATTTGCTTAAGATGCAGATCATGTGTTTTCTTTACCACGCTCATTACAAAAAAAAAAAAAAAAAAAAAAGGCTGATATGATAGTCTGAGCTTCAGAGTAATAGTTCAACGGGAAATTAGGATTTATGCATGTTGTTTGTGGACTTAATTAAGAATGTCTCACAAGACCTCAGTGCGAAATAGCCCAGGTGTTTACCAACATGTTTACATACCGATATAGCTTTAGATGAACTGAAGGTAAATTAAAAAAAAAAAAAAAAAAAAAAAGGAAAAGAAAAAGGGTGAGTGGCAACCTGAAAAATATTCCTTCCATATAAGAAAAAAGGATCCAGAGATAATTTTAAAGCTTGGCCAATGAGCTGAAGAAACAGTCACCGGACCAAAAGAACCTTTATTTACTTCACAGAGTAAATGGTAGATATTATAATGAATCTCCATGGGCATTATCGAGGAACCTAAAAGGAGCTGAGCTGACAGTATTTTTCAAGTAGCAAGGTGCCATAATTATGCTCATCGATAACGTTGTTCTTTAGCATAAATTTACAATAGTAACGTTGGTGCGTAATTGCTCTCTCTCTCTCTCTCTCTCTCTCTCTCTCTCTCTCTCTCTCTCTCTCTCTCTCTATATATATATATATATATATATATATATATATATATATATATATATATAGATAGATATATTATATTATATTATATTGTATAATTTCATCATACTCCTTTATCCCTTTCCGATGGGTTGGCGATCGAAGGGTAGATCCTTCCGGTTCTCAACAAAATTCGGGAATGAGGTTGCTAGCCCTCTCATCCACCAAAATGTGAATATACACACACATATATATATATATATATATATATATATATATATATATATATATATATATATATATATATATGTATATGTATGTATGAGTATGTATGTATGTATACATATATATGTGTATGTGTATAGACATATACAGTATATATACACATATATATGTTTGTGTGTGTGTTTGTGTATGTGTGTGTATACCTTTTTTAGAAACAGTGCAAACAGTTAAATAAAAAGGAAATGCTCATATAATTTTAACAAAAGGAAGAACGGAAGCACGTTATATTTCGACCAGTATCCCCACCTCTTTATTGTACGTGATTTCAGTATAGTTTTACCAAGTACAAAAAACATCCCTTTGCACGAGTACTAAATTTTATGTTGACCGCATTGTGTAAATGCAGTGTTACATTGTGAAGACTTTCATAATTAGTAGCAACTTAACTATCCTTCTCAGGTTTGTTCATCAGTATCCTTTTGTTGGTTATGAAATGAATTTACAATAGTTACTATTTTCCAATTCAAACTTTACGTTTTAACAGCGAAAATTTCTGTATTTTACTATTTTGAAAGGGACACTAATATCACTGCGTTCTAAATAACGATAATAGGACCGCAGTGCTACAGTATGTTGTATATATGAGATTAATGTTTCATTGATATATACTTATTCAATTCTAGCGACCAGAACTGTAGTTTAAAGAGTATATTGTAAACCACATTCCGGAAATTGCAAAACACATCAGTTATGAACGTAATTGTTGTTGTAAGTAAGCAGAATGCTGAAGGGTATTGTTTAATTAATTTCCTCTTATAGCCGTATGTTTCCACGACGTTTAAATTTTCTGGGCTGCTAGAGATGAGGGCGCTGTCTTTTGAAATAGTTCCTTTCTAATGGTGGTTAACCTTGAACATCTTTAATTTCACCTCTTTCATGAAAAGTAGGTAAGACCATTGTATCTCTCTCTCTCTCTCTCTCTCTCTCTCTCTCTCTCTCTCTCTCTCTCTCTCTCGGCATTTTTACCAAGCCTGGGTCCCCTTTTATTATTATTGCCCAAAAAGTCAAATTTTAGACCTTAAGATGCAGTAGGAAGGAAGTGGAATGATTTAACTCTTATGGTTACTTTTCTTTTAAAAGAGGGGAAAAGTAGAACCAAATTTATATTATAACAGTGAATGTATTTGAATATATGCAATTAATAAGTAATGACCAGTGAAACTTGTAATGACAAATAACGATCAATGACTAAGTGAAAGACAAAATAAACAGAAGCAAAAAGCTAATAAAATTAAATGTGCTCACCCCAAAGCAAGGGAGCTCAGACCCAAAAATATAGATGGCCATGGCGAAGAGCTTATGACATGCCCAGAGGTGAAAGTATGCTGGGTAGGTGTCACCACCTGCTTAAGGCAGCTAATTATGACACCGGAGATAAATCATCATTAACAGTAGCGGCGCAGACACTCAAGCTAATAATTAATTCATAATCGATAGGCGGAGATGCCGAGTGGATATGACAATAACATGAAGGAGACCATAAGAAGGCCTTAAGTCCATCGAGAAGGGTAAAAATGAAGAACTAGACCAAGTGTGAATGAATGAGAATTGAGTCAATGGCAAAAATAAGGTAGGGTGGTCAAGGTAATCAGTAAAATACATTAAAAAAGCGAAGTATGGACATTCGCATCTGCTGCGAAAACAGCTATGGATCTCAAACCTCGTAAGTCTTTCAACTAATATTTTTGTGTTTTCGAATTAGATATATAACAGTCTAGTGGGAAACTGGTTGCTTTTTGTCCAGGTAGACTAGAATATTATACTTTGTTTTATTTTACACGTCGGATTTTTGCGTCAGTGTACACCAATGGACCTTGATGCAGTTTGGTTACTTGCCACTGTCATTGCTCATGGCTTGATGTGAATGCCATTCAGAATTAAGGGTAGTTTTACTAGTTTTCCTTAATGAACCTGAAAGTAAATCCGAAGTCGTGGATGGAAAGAATAACTGTTACTCTATATATAGTAAATGTGAACGAGAAGGGGTTAAGAATTAAAACGGTATAACGTTATCCCGTATACCCGGGAAGGTGTATAGTGAGATTTTAAATGAGAATATAAAGCGGATGCCCGAAGGATTGAAAGTGGGAAGAATAGTTAGCTTTAGACAAAGAAGTTGGTGTGTGGATCAAGTGATCGTTATGAACCAGTTATTTGAGAAGTTTTAAGGTCAAATGGATAAGGCTGTGCGCAGCAGGCATGGACCTGAAGAAAGCTTAAGTTTCAATTGATATAGAAACAGTGTGGAAGGAGTGGAAAATGCGTAGCAAGATCACTTGTTGAGAGCGATTAGAAGATTTTACGATGGATGTGTAGAGTGTGGTAAAATAAATAAACGAGAGTGAGATTGAGACGGTGTATTATGTATCCATGCGTGATTGCTACATTATGAATGGAATTTTGCAAGAAGTCGGAGAAAGGAAGTCTTATGTAGGAGCGAAGTTATGGATATGAAAATGTGCCATTATTGGAGTTTGAACTGATTGATTTGTGCAGATGATACAGTACTGATTGGGTATAACGAAGAGAAACTGGAGAAACTAATGAAAGTGTTAAGAATAAAAGTTGAGGGTTATTATGAGCAAGAGTGAGAGCGTGAGCGTTAATGGCAACCAGTAAGGTAATGTTGATGTGGATGGTGGAAGAACAGAAATATTAGCGATCAAATGTAGCTGATGAGAGTAGGGCGACAGGGGAGGCGAATTTGTTGTTATTGGTTAAGCAGGTAAGGTAGCAGGGAGTGTGTGAAAGATTAAGAAGCGGATTGGAATGTCTGGCTAAGCCAATATAGGAATGTATGAAGGAATCTTTGAGCAAACATTTCTTTCGTGGAAATTATGTGTTAATGTTGAATGGAAATGAAGGAAAAAATGTTGAAGCTGTTCAGATAACTGATTTACTAAGTATAATATACGTGGTGTACAAAGAACTGAAATGGCGAGAAATGTAGAGTTGGTGTAGAAGTTTAAAAAAGGCTGCTTTGGTAAAAGGCTGAATCAGAGGATTGTGAGATGGTTTGTTCACGTGAAAGAATGGAAGACGATATGTTGGTGAAAAGCGTGTATAATTCGGATGTATGAAAAAGGAGGAGGAAAGGAAGGCTACAAAATGCTGGATAGACACGGTAAGCGAGTTGCTGAATCCTATGTGTATGTCTTTGAAGTGGGTAATGTTGACAACGTTTTCGGCACAGAGAACTCTTCCACGATTCATTATTTTTAGTGTGAACATGGCAGTGGCCTTTATTTTTGTGGAGCCACCTTTAGCGGGGAAGTAACTGCCTAGTGTTAAAAAAATGGCTAAAGGTTAGAGGACATGACTCCAAGTTGGCCAGCAGTTTTAGAAACATTTTATCATCTGTATTACTTTCCCTGAGCAAGGGACAAGAGAGATCCCTGAATTGTTAGTGAAGGTATACTCATGTCCTCAAATTTATGGTTTCGTTATCTGTATTGGTTTTCATTTAATGATTGAGCAGAAGATAAGAAAAAGTACTATTTTTATATGCACCCTTTCCATTATCTTTGATTTGTAGTTTCAGTGTCCTATACTAATGAGAGGAAGGTTGGCACAAAAAAGGCCCTATTTCAGGTTTATAAGCGATTTAAAGGTACATTGAAAAGGATATTCTAGGAACATTCCAACTTATCCTGGTGCTGCATTTTATCTCCCTCACATCTATGAGATAGTCAGCGCTCCTTTAAGGCTCTGCTTGATGAGGTGTGGACTGTGATGATATACAGTATTTTTCCCCAGACTGAGATGGAAAGATACCATGCGCCGTAGATCTCCTCAGAAGATCGAAAGAAAGTAGAAATATTTTACTTGAATTTTCTTATTTTTATGAAAAGTAAGAAAAAGTTTATATTCTAATGATTATGGAAGGTTCACTGTTTTAATCATGAATACGTGTTTAGTTTTTTTAGTATCAGTTAATTTTTTACGTTTGATAATAGCAAATAATATCGTTTTTGATCAAGTTTTCTTTAGGATCATGAGTTACTGTTATTTTTTCATTATTTATTCAAGCCATTAAGTTGTTGTATAAATCACAGTAACAATGCAAAGAAACCCGTGAATGAAGTCACAGCCATATTTTATTTTATTTCGTTATCAAACAGGCAGGACTTGTGCGATCAGTTATTCATGTTTTTATTCAGTACTGATATATTTTCTCTGTAAGGTTGAAAGATGTTATGGGCCTGTTGATGTTTTCTGAATCAAAACTGATTTCTCTTCCATTAGTCAGGTTTTCTTTCTTATTCAGTTTAATTTCCCACCTTCAAGGTAATCCACACCTTCCCTTCACGCTCTTTTCCGGAAACATTACGGCCGGACTGAAGCCACCCGTTTCCCATATACCCACTTCATCAGGATGCTCTTAATTAGCGCAGGAAAACTGTCATTAGTAGGCATTCGTCTCCTTCACCAAGCTCGTCATGAGAACCGCTCGTCCTTAGCCCTCGAGAAATTGCCAGCCTTCATCCTATTATGTTTTTCTCATCTCTGACATTAATCTTCTTTACTTATCTCTTTCTCTGCTTAGTCCCATTAATCTTCGTTATCTTGGACCGAAGTTTAGGGATTTTGAATTCGTCTCTTGAATTCCTGATTCCATTTTTGCTTCTGCGTTTGATACATGGTTTTTTTGTGTTGCGCGTCAAAAATAGCTTAAAGGATGTGATCCAGTTTTAGGATGCGACGAAGAACGATATTAATGTCGGTAGGTGACACATTCTTTTAATACTTTCAAAGGTGCCGTAAACTCGCAAATGTGAAATGTAACTTGAGCCATAATCATTGGCAGCCTTGATTTTTTAATGTATTTGTATGTAAATCCAGTGTAAAAGAAATTGAATGCTTTTCAAATATTTATTTTTTTGAATAATGAGCATTTTCTCTTAAATTGGGTTGGCTCCAACGCTCAAAATGTAATAATTTCAGTTTTATTAGTCAGCTGGAGCGTCTTTGTCGCTATTTCTGGCTACTGGGTCATATCATTGTTCCCTTGTGTTATCTTACGCGTGATGATGACCGTATCACCAAAGTTCTCATAATGGGGCTAATCCATAACCATTTAACCATGGTTTGAGTTCCCTTGCTTCCATTGTTTTATTTACTCTGCGTGTTATAGCATTCAGTTAGCGTTATTATTATTAGTTATTAATTATATTAAAGTTTATACATTAATGTTCAGTGAACACATATACAAATATATGTGTATATATATTCATATATATATATATATATATATATATATATATATATATATATATATATATATATATATATATATATATATATATATACATATATACTTTTTCAAATATTTTTCTTCTTTTTACATATCAAAATTTATTTGTGTGGAAAATTGTTCGTTAAATTCATGAGGATTACTACTACGAATTATGAACTGCACTACAATATTAGTAATTCAATAAAAAAAAACTGAAAGCAATTGCGGCCACATTCCACCTGTTAAATGGCGAGTCCAGGATGGTTCCTGTGTTCTCACAACTGCCACATTTTCACAGAAGCTCGTGTTGACTCCATACACTAATAGTTAATGATCATTGCAAGAGCGTAAAACCGCAGCTTTTCCGAGCTCTCTGAATGTGTATAGTATATATATAATATATATATATACAAAAATATATATATATATATATATATATATATATATTTGTATATGATTTTAATAACATTTACATGTGATTTGCTTATCGCAAATCACCACAGTTGAAAAAGTAAGGAACTGGCTGTAGGTCCTGACCGAATTCGACTTGATTTCTAGGTCACTGACGAAGGTCCTTCGTCAGTGACTTAGAAGTAAAGCCTAATTTTTTGGTTTAGCGGTGAGACTATGTATTAGGGCCGTAATTTCTGTGACGTTAGCAATTTACTAGAGAATTCTCGGCATTTCCTTTCCTGACGGGAAACAAGTTACATTTGGGATACCAAGCTCTGCTAGGTTTCAAATTTCACTCTTAAATAGCAAATCCAATTGCTGAAGACATCGAAGAAAATAGCAATATATATATGTGTGTGTGTGTGTGTGTGCGTGTAGTGTGTATATATATATTACTTTTAGCAATTGTATTCATTATTTTAACATTGCAGATTTTTCTTTGAGTCGAATTACATTTCAGTCCCATAGTAGTAGAAATGAGTTTTTACATATGTATTGAAAAAGCTTTTTTAGGTGGTTTTGTTTTATAAATTACTACGCGTTTTTAGGATCAAGTTCTACTCGTATTAATGATAACGAAAGAAAAAGAAGAGATATTCGGGCTATCGGGTATCTCATTTGTGCAGTCTTTAACCTTGGTAAAAAGGATATTCCAGTGTCTTCTTAACAACGCTAATTTTGAACTAATGTTCAATACTTTACATTAATGAGGTAACTTGACCTACGAATGAGATCTGGAGTTTAAAAGCGCATATCTCCTTTAAATACTCATCCTGACTTCGTTATACTCAGCGCTCACAGCTCCACCCAGTCACAACTCTCCTATCTAAAGCTGTTCTTACAGAAATCGTATTATATTCACATCAGTAACTGTCAACCAAATAAAAGCAATTAAAATATATTAATAACAACAACAACAACAAAACAAGAGCGGTGTTTTAGAGACAGGTCTCTTTTTATTCCTGCTCACTGACCCATAGCACATGAAAGCAATTCGAACATTAGATATGTAAGGCACAAGAATATTTTTTTGTTCTTTGCACAATGCTTCCGAAGTCTGCTCATGACATAGGAATGAATGCGCACTCCTGTTACACTTTCATTCCGCACTGCTCATGGATTACAAGAGATTTATTTGTGAAATATTTCACCAGTGTAGTCTCATGGGATTGCAGAGAGAGAGAGAGAGAGAGAGAGAGAGAGGGAGCATATTGCATGACATCTGAGGTCCTTTATAGTTAATTTTTAGTTATTATTTCTTCCAGACTTTTTTTTTCCCAATAGAGAGCAAGTTCCGAAATACGTACGCAGAAGAGAGCCAGCGAAAACCTAGGTAGAGTAGTCTTCAGTTTTTTATAAGTATTAGTTCAGTGACTATACTGTAAGTGTACATAATAATTATGTAATTTCTATCTCAGGGTACTGATAAGTACGCGAGGAGTGATTTGCATAAAATATAATTATGTATGTTTTTGTTTGATTTGTACGACGTCTTTGACCTCCCCTTTACTTCAAGGTCAAAGAAATTATAAAGAAATCCATTAAAATTTATGGCCCAAAAAGATGAGTATGTTACTAAAAATGTCATTAATTCCGTGACGTTTCTTGGGGCAACACTTTTATAGCTCAGGGTTCATACTCACCGTGGCCAGTCAGTAGTTGAGTGTTACGTCAGTTTCACTTTTCACTTTCCTTCTTTTTGTTTCATTTCTCACGGTCACTGTTGTAATGTAACTGTGATGAGGTAAAATTGATGCACTATTTTTGGTTTTCTTTCTTTTTTTTCTAGTCATTTCCACGTAACCTTCTTTTTTATACTTGGGGACTGATTTTACCACCATTTTGAAATGAAAATTTCATTCGTATGAACTAATCCACCAAAAAGACAGCAAGGATGTGTACTTATTATGTTATTTCTGTTGTGCAGAGTGATGATAATATTAAGGAATGATTGGCTACGTGGACATGGAATATTTGCAAGGAACTTTGAAGTGTCTTTATATTCATGAAAAGTTCGACGATTGTAAAATTTAGAACTTTTTTAGTGGGTGCACAGAAAAACCTATACATAACTTTACTGCCTTTTACATTAACACACACACGTATCTATGAATATACTCACACACACACACACACACACACACATATATATATATATATATATATATATATATATATATATATATATATATATATATATATATATATATATATATATGTATATATATATATTACTGTATATATATGGTTGTGTGCATGTGTGTGATTCCTACCCCTCTTCTACCCTTGGTAGTGTGGCGTCAGAAGGTGCAGTCCTTCCAGATTTAAGTGGTTTGGGATGAGGGTACTTCCGCCACGCTCTGATCTAGGGGTGGTCAATGGTTTTCAACTACCAGCGGTATCTGGTATTTCATGGTGGACTCTCATTCAGTTTCTGATGAAACCAAACGTTATATACTTTGTTGTTCAAATGACCAGCGATATAGAGAACGTGTAACTTTCGTAGTTCATTTCGTATAATGCTCGTGCAACTAGAGAGGTAGATTGATTTCCAAGCGAGTGGAATGGCTTTAAGCACGGCTTCTTAAGGCCCGTTATATGAGTAGTGAACTATGAGTGGGGTGTGAAGGCCATGGGTCAGTCGATGACCTTGGGTCTAGTAATCTCGTCCGTAAATGCTTGCTGAGAACGACAAGGTAATGCAATATTTATATCTATCTATCTATCTGTCTATCTATCTATCTATCTATCTGTATGTGTGTGTGTGTGTGTGTGTGTGTGTGTGTGTGTGTGTGTAGAGAGAGAGAGAGAGAGAGAGAGAGAGAGGGAGAGAGATGTTGTTTATATCTTAAGTTCTACGAAACTGAGCAATATTTGGTCTGCAGTATGAAGATAAGTTATTTTAATGGAAATCCATCCAGACGTTGTCTCACCCCTTGCAATGATGTATATGGGCAGGGCAGTTGGAAAAATATAGTATGCATTAATTTGGAATGCTGGCGCGTTGTTTGAAATTTTTCGATGCGGCAAGAAAGTAATATTTCAAATGCGACATCACCACCCTTATGGAAATTTGATGCCTTCTCTGAAAAAAAAAAATAATAGGGGACTGGGGTGAATGACACGAAACTATGAAAAAGAAAATGAAAATAATGGTTGAGATGAGTTTTAAATACTGTTAGCTTCAGAGGTAATAGGTTTTGAAGTCATGTTGTAACAGTCTAGGGGAGGGGGGTACACGCTGGGTCGGGAAAGATTACCCCGTCTTACTTTCCCATCCTTGCCAATGACTTGGTCGCCGGTAAGATGTTGGTCTCGCTCGCAGGGACTCGAAGTGAAAGCTACTATATAAAGTCCCGAGCAATGGAGCTCTTGCCTTCATACTCCCTTGGTGTGTGTGTTTGGAAGGTTCCTCACGTCTTGTCGATCTCCATCGGCTCAGCAGAAAATTCCTCTTGTAGCTTCCCTCAAAAGGAAGGACCCGAGAGGAAGGAGTGTTGTTCTTCCAGTACTCCTTGCTTGGATTGCTCCATACGAAGAGGTCGATCATATCCCAAAGTGACGGCGACGACAGTTTAGGACTTATCACATCACCGGCAAGAGCAGATTTTGTGCTTCATAGGCGCCGGTGAAAAGACAGAGATGGTTTTGAATTGATCTCTTCATAAGTTGCTTAAATATAGAACGAGGGCGCTCAGCAACCTTTGGACCTCTAGGAAGAGATAAGGGTTTTGTTTTGTTGCAGAGACGTCCCGAGATTCCACGAATATTTCAGGAATGTATGAGAACACACCTTTGCTAACTTACGATAATAAGTAGGAATAAAAAAAAATTATCGTGGAAATGGCGAAAACTTACTTCATGGTGCTGGTGAGTGAAGTTTTATTTGCATAATTTTCGCTGATAGTTAACGGAGCGCTCATACTGGCTTAGAATTACCATAATTATTTACAGTTTCTTTCTTATAGATCCTTTGTGTTCTGTAAACTTAGTAATATGCTTGTCTCTTTTGTTTTTATTTTCTAGCTTGAGCTCCCTGCCTGCATCACCTTTTTCCATCATTATCTTACACCATTTTCTTTTTATGTTTTACTTATTTACCTTTATGTATCTTGTGCTATATTTAGGGCAGTGTGCCTCAGTTAACTTTCCCTCTGCCTACTTGTCGTTGTATACAGTAGTAACTCTTTTGTGTTATTCTGTACACGAGGTAATGTCTTGAACTTCACACGTTTAAGTATGGAGTCATGAATCCTTTCGGAGAAATTTAATTGAAATTATTAGATCGCTAAGAAAATAATTTACTTTGCATTGCACTGTGTTCACTCGCTGAGTAATTTTAAATCACTATTGACCTAACTTAACAGGTTTCAAGATAGTTATTCACTTTATGTGAATAACTTACGCTTATTTCCTTCTGATGATAGTAATAGATATGCATGAAAAATTTTGAAATGGGAAATTGAGGCAAGATTGAATTTTCCCTTTAATGTAGTACTCCTCATGAATATCTTCGTTTCAAAGCGAATGGAAATGGCAGCTTATAGGAAAGAGACTAATGAGGGCTTGAGCCAGCCTTCAGGGAGCTGCAAAAGTTGATTAAAAAATGAGAGGTAAACCACCAATATCAAGCGTATCCTGCAAGCTCAAAGCGTGTCGTAAGTGACAGAGTCAATATTATTCATGCAAATGGCATCATGCATGTTGCGTGCGCAAGAAGATACAGGTGAAACTGGCCTTTAATTTAATAAGGGTGGCTCAACTAATTTCTCTTGTATCCTAGTTACGCGTCAAGATATTGAAATGTTCCAAATGGACATAATGCCTTTGTGATATATATAATTATTAATTTTTGTTTCTAACACTGTTTTTACATTAAAATCTTAAATACTTTTTAGCTGTAAAATAAAGACAATGCACTGTGTTTAGTGCAGAAAGTCTAAGAAATTAAAATTATATGAAATGAATAAGAAATATGTTCCTCTTCGGGCTTTTCTTAATCTTTATACACACACACACACACACACACACACACACACACACACACACACACACACACACACACACACACACATATATATATATATACATACATATATAAAGAGAACAGTGAGGTTGATATGTCAGAGTTTCCTAAAATTTATGAATGGCTGTTTTTTTATGATTTACGAGTTGGAGGTTTTGGGTGTTTACTTTGTAGTATTGCCGTGACGTATGATTTCTGATGATAATATAGGAAGGCTTAGCTTAGATAAATGGCCGTTTCCGCTAATGTTCCCTTGCGCTGTGAAATATGGTTATTGAAATAATGTCGGGTTTTACCAACGAATGTTGAACCACTGCCACCACATTGTATTTAAGAATAATTTCAGAGCAGGAGTAGTGTGGCAGTTGTTCTTTGTAGTTAGACTGGCATGGAAACGGATTTGGAAGTAAAACTTCTTGAAAAGCTAACGGACATCGTCTCTTCATTTTGCAACTGTAAGATCAACAGCATGGAGATTTCGGATATATACATTATATTAGGTGTGGTTGATGATAAAGGCTATTTATTTATGAGAAGTTAATTTTCTTTGATACTTCATTCGATAAAAATGAGTTTTAATCCTTTTGTCAAGAAAATATTTCTATAGGTGATCAACTATTTTAGTAAAATGGCAAATTTGAGCATTTCTTTCAATTAAATCTTCAAACAGCATGAAAGATTTGTTTGTAAGATATATTAGTCGATGACTAGCATCATAATCAGGCAATTAAAAGGTTTTCTTCCTAAAATCATTAGTGTCAAGTGAATCACCAGCTAATTTTATATTTATATTTAAGAACAATTGCGGGAGATCTTTGTCTTTCTCTGAAGTCCTATGCTTAATATTAAAAAAAGGCTAGAAATATCTTAGTGTGATTGTATTTTCTAAATAAATTAAATATGCCATCCTCTTATCTCTCATACGTGACTGGTACGTAATACCTAAAATATTCAGTAGTCATATCTTCACGTGATAGCAACGCAGATCCTAGGAGAGAGAGAGAGAGAGAGAGAACGTAAATCTGACAGGCATGAAAGCATAGAATAAACTTATAAACCTTACGCAACCTCGTTCCTTTTTTTTTATTTCTAAATCCTCCTAAACTAGCCCCCATAGTAACAGAAGCCTCTTGAGGACGAATTTAGAAATGTTTTTAAATAATTCCAAAGAAAAAGTCTTAAGTGAAAGTATGGATGTAAATTCTCTCTTGAAAACATTTTATGAAGTCCCTGGCTAGACGACGACCAGGGATATGTGGAAAACGCCCCAAAATTACCGGCTTATACAAATAGAAATTTGATAAGTATTCTCCATTTGAGATTTACTTGATGTGAACATTTTGATTTGACACATGGCTCGGTATTTTTTTTTACATTGAAATAAATTGCATATACAATATAACAATGATACTCCTTCGGCACATATATTAATTTTTCCCCTGTAACCATGATTTCAGAATTTTAACAACCATACGAACGTTTGCTGCAACGTAAATTCTAGCATAATCTATACTGATAACAGCAAGAACGTAAGTCATTAAGTCAAGCAAAACCAGTAATGAAGAATAAGAAAAAATGTCAGTGAAATCAACGAACTATTCCTCTGAGCTATATTTAGAATTTCAAGTACTACTCTTAAGAAGAGGGGTAGGATTCTGCCATGACGCCGTCCACTTTCTCCTACTTCAGAAATGGATTTTCCTTCCTCCAAGGAAAGGAGGATTCGTCTTCAGTTTTGAAAATGAATATTTCTGCAGTACTATTTCGCACCCAGTGCACTACTGCCTCGGTCAGTTATTTTGATACGGTAGTTCTCAGTTTTACTCGTCAGTAAAACAAGAATACATAGTGACATACATAAACGAAAACGATTTAATCATTTGACATTTCTCTCTCTCTCTCTCTCTCTCTCTCTCTCTCTCTCTCTCTCTCTCTCTCTAAATACCTTCTCCCCTCATTAGTAGTGTAAACAGGGCTGTTCATATATATGCAAATCGCTATGTTAACGTAGAATTACTATGTTTTTAATTTCCTGTAAAACTCCGTCGGAAACGACCTATGATTACAATACAGTCAATTTTATTTACAAGGTTCGTAACCCCACATTCAAGATTGCCATTTATTCCGTCAGAACTCGTGTAATATACTTTTACATGCAAGTCATCTAATATTCTTTACTGATTTATGTATTCTCGCTCCTTTTAATGACCGGAAATACTGTGGCCTTCGTAACGACGGCACTCTTCTTTCGCCAGTTTTTTCCCGTTTCCGTTCAGGGTCTGGCCAGATGAGAATAGCAAGTCTGTCTCATCGGCTCTAGGAAATGAAGTTATTATTTTCTGCTTATTCTTTCCTTTTTTGTGTAATTATATGTAAACAGGTTGAGGATATCAGTTACCAGTAATTTTCTTAAATTGGATTCTTACTCAGGGGGAAAGGCTTGCGAAAGGAAAAGTGTCAGTCAGTTAATCGTGATTCCCTCATTATCTCAGGCTGAAAATATGGATTACCTAACCGAATTGCAAGTCATCCCCCACCCCCAACCCCTTACCCAACTCGAAAGTAAAATAGAATCGTGTCATCTTCTCGGTTTTTAGCCTCGTCACGACTACGTACCGGGTTCGTTTCACCCAGAGGCCGTCGAGGAAAACCTGTTCTGTTTTTGAGGATCACTGATGAGAACGAAAGGAAAGAGACAGTTTGCGGTTACCCAATGCAAATTTATTTTGACTTGTTTATTCCTTTTATTTTCTAATGTAACATATTGCATGTATACTTAAAAGTTTTTTTGTCTAAAAATATTTATTTTAATATGCTCAAGGAGGCACCTTTCCCAAGACTGCTGATTGGCTTTCACTACTTTGACCGCAGAGGTGAAGAGCTTCGTGCTGTGCTTTGAAAAAGGGAAAGGTGTCATTACTAAACTATAATGACGATTGGGCAAAAGCGGGGAAGAAACTTTTAACACTACATCCATTTCGCTGAAAACAGCTTTCTTAGTTGGATGGTTTATATCTTAGTTACACGGCTTATATCAAGTATTATATTTTAGTGAGAATTCCTTTTTAAGAACAACGTCCCTTCATTTTCTTTCACTTGAGCAACGTTTATATCCGAGGTGACGATGGTCAGTAGTGCGTGTGTGCAAGACTTGTTTGGAGAGGCAAGAGACACTCAAAGATGCGCAGGTAGTCTAGTTATAACGACAAGGAAATTGTCACCGGGAGACGGCAATAAAGATTTGTGCCTCAGGTAAGACAGGTAAAAAGTAGTCTGGTTATTATGGCGTGAGAAATGAATGAATCTTTCTACAATTATTTCCTTTTATTATACAATGCGTTATAGATTCGCAGAAGGACAGTTGTTGAAGTATTGGAAATTGTAACAAGGCACAACTGGAACTTGGCTCTTGTAGATTTAAGGCAAGCTTTGTACGTAGGTGGTACAGAAATATGCAAATTGGGCCTGAGGAAAGTAAAGAACCTTGACAAATCACATAATTATTTTATCTGTATTGGTAAATTTAATCATATACACTTTTAAGAGGGGTGAGCGATAGTCAGAGACTAGAACTCTCTTTGTACATCGGCCAGTGGCTTACAGACTAAGATTTTGTCTCAAGTAAAACATCGTAAGGATTGATGTGTTTACAAGGAAAATTAAAAAGAATTTTAAAAAGTACAAATCCAAATTTTGATCGATCTGAGAATACCCATTAAATATGAATGCAACCACAGTAACTTTACCTCAACCATTATCATTTTGATGACTAGCGCACGTTTTATTGAGATAAAAGTAAAGGCAACCAGAAGTATCAATATTTGTATGATCCTGGCAGTCCCGTTCATCGCTCTCCTTTCACCCTCCAAAAAAAGAAGAAAAAGATGATGGATCATCCCGGACAGTCAACAGTAGATGAAGAGACAGAAGAGATTCGGCAAATATTTGTCTCTAATCATCTTTGTCAATATTGTTTATGTAGAGATATTATTTGGAGTTAATTCCACGAAACTTAATGAGATTGCTTTTACCCTGTGTCTTTGTTCTCTTGTTTTCCTTAGCTTTTGTTTGTGACGCTACAGCTTTTTGTTAGGTTATCTGTGTTTGTAATCGTTTTATTTAACGACACAATTTTATTTGTGCGCGCGTATTTTCAAATATTTCTTTTGCCATTTGTTCTGTAGGAATCATCCATACTAACAACGTTCATGAAACATTGATTTAACGGTGATGCCCGTTTACCGGAGTAGTTTTCAAGTCTATATTGATTAGCCATTTAAATTTTTAATGAAACCAGAAGAAAAAGCCAGAACATTCAGTCTTATAAAGAGGTTCGTCAAGAATTTGATGTATAAATGTAATTGTTCTTTCAGCCCTGTAGGGTTTATCCCTTTATGAAAATATGTGATGTCATTACAATAAGTACTGGGAAACCAAGGGTTTGGTTATGCTTATTGAAAATATCCTTTTCATGTGTATTTACCTTGTTCATTAAAAAAATACAGTAAGAAAAAGATATCATTTATAAAGTTGCTAGGTTCAATGGGAAAATAAAATTTTCTTATGAAGTCACCGATATCTTGGGACGAAGAGAGAAAGAAGGAATTTCTTTAGATTCCAGTGGTTTCGTGTGAAGAGAAACGAAAGCTAAACTAAAACAGGAACAGAAAAGTATGCATCTTAACCGCATTTGTAAGTCCGTCTTCGAACGAACGATCACGAGGGAGGAATAATCATCATTATTTGAGCCTGATAGTGTGCGTCAAATCTCGTGAAACTGCGAAAGGCATCACGAGTCGACGAGAGCGGAAAAGCGGTTTGGGTTGTAACAATTCAGATCTGCGAAGTACAAAGAGAGTAAAAGTAACCTTTCCTTTCGCGCACCCATTTTGGCCAGATGTTCTCGTATAAGGTTCCCTTTCTTTTCTTTTGTGTGTGTGTGTGTGAGTTTTATGTGTATGTGTGTACGTGCGCGCGCTTTTGTTTGCTTATTACTTTGTATCACTTACTTTCCTGTTGTGTGTGTGTGTGTGTGTGTGTGTGTGTGTATGCATACGTGAGCGCGTTTGAACAATGAAAATTTATCTTTTTCATACTGTTCATTACAAACTCATAAAATTTCAATACAACACATTATATGATAACCTTCGTGGATATATATGAAGTCAATTAGTTATTCGAAAACCTTAATGTACTATTGTTCCCCTTATTGATAGCTGAAAGATGAAAAGACTGAACTACGACGACTAGTACATGTTGTATGCTCGCTTTTCAATGGTGCGATGATTCATTTCTCTGAAAATCATTAACGAATCGCAAAAGGTCAGTAGTAACCTTCTCTCTCTCTCTCTCTCTCTCTCTCTCTCTCTAGTATTAAAAGCTACGTTTTATACCTTGTTTGCTTTCAATTATACTCCGGAAATTGTTCCATTCATTTTTATTTCGGCATTTGCTTTAATTATGTTACGAGTATGAGATGGCTCTCGCCGTTGACAAGGGTCCTTTAAAATGTATGACTTTCAATTGCACGAGTGTTACGCTGTTAGAAATGAAATCCGTCTCTCTCTCGGCAGTCTCTCTTTTTCTCTGTCTAACACTCTCACATGCGTGCATATTTTTATTCATTATTTCAATAACATTTTCTTTTAAATAAAGCCTGCAATTTCGTTTATATTTATTCTTTTCGCGGAAAGTAATCTTTGATACTGTTCTAGGTTTTTATTTTTCCGTGATCCAGATGGTAGTGAAATTATTAGGAAAACTTTACTGATGACTTGGTTATCTTTCACCTTCATAATATTGCCTCTTGCCCTTCACTGATATGAACTTTCGCAGAAACTTTGGTTAGAATGTACCATCATTGAAATCGTAAATCCTGATGAACAGACATTAAAAATATGATGACACACGACAGGCTTCAAGCGGCTGGAATGTTAGTGAATGATTCTATTCCTCTATTTTCGTATGAAAATTATTTTTTTTTACATTCCCTTCTGAACTTGACTCATCTTTCCACTCGTCCAAACAGCCGTTTTCTATTTGATCCCTACTAAGCTCAAGCCCAGGTAAAATATTCCCAATATCTCTTAAACAGTCTGTTCCGTCAAAGCGCTAGAAATAGTGCTTGTCGATAGTTTACATGCGGACTATCCACATAGACATACGAAGGTATGTTATATAACTATTTCAAACTTATTTTTCTTTAGTTTTTCATCCGTATCTTTTTATAAATGCAATTCACCTTCAGTAGGAAATCCCACAAACGGTCGAACAGGCTATCCATAGGATCTGACATAGAATTTTGCTTGAGATAGTGATCATGATCCTCAGCATTTTGTCAAAATTAATAATATTACCGATACAGTCCTTTGGAGTTCAGTATAATTTGATAGCGTTATCAATTAATACTTCATTATAAGCATTTACCTTCAACTGATTTTACACAAGTGAGTTTTAAGGGATTCGCTTGTTTAAATTTGAGGAGCTTCTGGTGCAACCTTCAATATGTATAAGTCTGAGGATGAAAACGTACAAGAAATTTTAATGGTATTCTTTTTTCTAAAGCATTTCCGTTTATTTTAATTCAGTATACCTGATTTGATCATGTCAAATAAAGCATTATATATCACATGAAACAAATAATTAGCCAAAGTTATCTTAGTTTTATTTTAGTAATCATTTTTATTAATTCCCGTAGTTTGAGGCGGATGATAGTATTTATAGCAAATATCAAATTTATATTGCTGTACATATTGAAAAGCGCGGAAGAACCAATTTAAAAGAAATGAAATGTCCACGACAAAAAAGGAGGTATTTGCATTATGTTTCGATGATTTTTTTGTTTAAAAAAAATGGTTTTACAAGAGATAATATAATAGGATGGATTCGGCAATTAAAATAAAATAAGAGCAAAAATCTCTTATGTTGAATGAACAAAAAAGAGATTGAGAAACATAATCACTCGACTCAATAATCATAACTTACATAGGAAAACAAAATGTCATAATGTCATTATTTCATGGGTAGAGAGAGTTACTCAGGCAAATTTAAAAGTCATCACATGAAGGTAGACTTCTTGCATCACCGGGTGACTTGAGACAAAGAGGAAGAAGATGGAAGGTTATCTCAAATTACCGAGCATGCTGCAAGTCGCTGAAGTTAAGTAGGAAAGTTAAGGCGCCCAAGTCCGGTTGCTAAAAGGAGCAGCCTCTTGAAAAGGAAAATACGGATCGAAATGCTCTCTCTCTCTCTCTCTCTCTCTCTCTCTCTCTCTCTCTCTCTCTCTCTCTCTCTCTCTTCAGTTGTGAGTTGCCCAGTTTGCATTTAGGTCCGTCTTTCTCTTTCGTAAAAAAAAAACATGGGTTTGTTTGCCATTGTTGGATATTCGACATTTCATGTTTGTTGCGCGGTTATTGTTTAGGCAACAATGAGATTTCATCATTATCTTCGGGTCCAGACATGAAAGAAATCAACAATGCATGTAACCCGTTCGCTAACAGACAATAGAAGTCATGGGCTTGAACTTGCAGTGATGGCACTAATAACACATATGATCGCTGGATACTTTATCAGTTTTTATTGTCCTTCGGTTCCCTGTATTCCTTTTATGGCCTTTCTTTAAAGTTTATGATGTCATTTTTTTTATTTACTTTTTTTTTTGCAAAGGACCTTGTTCTGGTTCATGTAACATAAAGCTTAACTGGTTGTCTTATTTCGGACACCATACTAAAAATAACCCTTTAATCTCTCTCTCTCTCTCTCTCTCTCTCTCTCTCTCTCTCTCTCTCTCTCTCTCTCTTAGCATTAGCGTTATAAACGAATAATTTTTTTACGAAAAGTGGATCTTGGTAAAAAAAAAAAAACTACGATCCTTTGATTAGCCAGCTTTTCCAGTCGCCCTGACATCTGCGTCTTGAAGGGGTGTTGTCAGTGAGGAGGAACGCTGTCTAGAATATCACTTTTGGAAATCTACTGCTAATATTCTTATAATCTTCCCTTTTAAGACAGGTATCGCTGCCGCTTCGCCCTCTATTAAGTTCCCTTAGCTCTTTGTTTTATTTTTCTTTGTGAATGGGATAGTTACGAGCGCTGGATCGACCTTCGAATCAAACGCATGAGACCAGAATGTCTGATTTTCTCCATAATGACTCTCTGGTGATCTCTCATGATTCTTTTATCTCGTGTTGAGGGTTCTTTTCTATCTGTTCTATTTATATAATATAAAACTTTGGGATAAAGGCGGTGGATAGATTTGTATGAAACTTGATAGTCCTTGACCTCCAAAAAGGAAAAATTATGAAGCTCAAAAGTAAGTTCCCTATAAATTCTCCGTTACGTTTGTTGTTTTATTTATTAACCACTAGGATTTTATTATTCCTTCTCCTGTAAGATAGTGTGTCTGTCTTTTCTGTTACAAATTTAAAGATATTCACATGGGAGGACATTGATTAAATCGTAAAATAATTAGTGACGGACTTGTGATACACAGTAAACGAAAAACACGCTTGGACGATTCTGGAGTTACGTAAATTCCCGTGGCTTGGAAAATCGGTAGGAAAATGCATGTCATCCGAAAAAATTAAATGTTTTTCAGATATACAAAAGTCATACGAATAGGGAATTTTTTAATGGAAATATTTCAAATTAATGAAGGTTTGATTGCGACACGACATGTCAGGTAAAAGCTAATGGTACGAACCCCTTTTTCATCCCCCTCTCTCTCTCTCTCTCTCTCTCTCTCTCTCTCTCTCTCTCTCTCTCTCTCTCTCTCTCTCTCTCTCTCTCTCTGTGTTTCCTAGAAAAGGCAAGAGCTCTTTATTTCTTACGTGACAATGTAAGGGCTTTGAAGTTTCGTAAACACCCTCTGCTAATTGGGTTCAAAACAGCCACTCAGGTGAAAATGGATGCGTTGATTAATCTTTTTGTCGAGTATGACAGAAGTTGTCGGGTTGAATGTCAAGAAAAAAACACTATAGATGCCCAGTTTCCCTGTTTTAGCCGCCAGGTTTTTTCTGATAGGTAAATACACAGAAAACAAGATATAACGTTTTGCTAAGGTTAGTAAGTATGCTTATTATTAGGCTACAGCAGTAGAAGATTCCACACGTGAAATAAATATCAAATGAAGAAGACACTCAAAAAATATAGTAGCAGAAAATAGCTGCGTCACCTGGGAGCCAAACGTTATTCTCTTAAATCAGGAGGTTCTGCCATAGAAGCGTCCACGAACAACGAAAACTTTAAAGCGTTGTGCAGTGTTAGAGTGAGCTTATTTTTACCTCTTACTATATACTGATACCTATCGTGTTGTCTATCATGTCAGCAAACTGACAAGCATTATAAAATCAGTCCTTTCATCTTTGCCTCCAAAGAAAAAATAATAATGACGGGAGTGTATAATTTGTATTTAGCATAAATTTCACTATAGCGTTCACGGTTCTTTATTACGTGTTTTGCAGAATTGCAAGCTATCAATATTTTTCGCAAATTGTACACAGTTTCATGAAACAAGCCAGATGCACACCAACGTGACGAACAGGAAGCCAGAGAAAAAATGCCCTTATAAGGAAGGGAAAAAATGAGAGGAAATAGATGATAACGGAATGAGACAAAATGTTGAGAAAATTAGATATCCATAAAGTTAAGTTATTTGGACAGATTTAGGACTTAATATCCTAGTGGACTGAGCAAGAGAAGGAATTCATAAATCAGATAGCGGAAGTTTATTCAAGTGGCAGAGAAAGTCATGAAAAGACCCACTCTCTCTGTGCTTATCCAATTATTTTGGTTATTTATACGTTGAGAAATAATGAAGTCTTCGTGTTGATTTACTTTATTTACCGGTAAACGCATAGGCGGAAACGAATGTTGGCATGTATTGCTTCTGTGGCAGAGAAGCTCCTTCCTCATTGTTTGATTTGCTGAAATTAATTATTCAACCAAAGAACAATGTTTCGACTAGACCCTAACTCCAGTTATTTGGTTGAGAAGACAGCTAATGTTGATAACTTCATCATGCAATCCACTTTGAACAACATAAGATTTTTGATATTTTGATAATCATGAATTTTGTCGGACTTTCTTTTCATTTTTAGTTAGATCCACAGTTATCACTACTTTTTAGTTTATCACTTTTTCAGATTTATGTCATTATTTGCAGTTTTTTCATTCAAATATTTCTGTAGATTTACCAGTAGTTTGCAGTTCTCCAATTGATGAAAAACTTTGCGTCAAGGTTGAAAAGATTAATACTGATGTGGGTGATTTATGTGAGATAGTAATCAAAGTTAGTGAGAGATATTATGCAAAAACGGTTTGAACTCGAAACAAATGTTAAATGAACTTTCGCTGTGACCTGCTGACACCAGAGGAGGAGCAACAGTATTTTTTTTTTATTTCAGACTCCTAGATAAGACATGAAAATTTTGTTGTATTCCGATAGGTACCATTAATATTGCGTGGATCTCGTATATTTTTCGTGAGTCATTTTTTATTTGATTCGCTTTCCCTTTCTCTTTCTCTCCGCTGTGCTTAATTTTTTCATAATTTTCTTAACCCTTCACGAGGTAGATGATGGGGGAAAAGTTGTATCTCCTTCTCGCTCTTGCAACATTTGTAATTAAGCTAGAGAAATTATTATTATTATTATTATTATTATTATTATTATTATTATTAACGATGATTACAAAATCCTTGTCACATGTGGTACTGTTTTGTTCATAATAATTTAAATGAAAAAAATATAATTCCATTGAGCATCACTTATTTACAATGAAAAATCCCGTTCAGGTAAGCGATGAAATAAAATTTAATGCTTCAAGAATATTGAACCAATCTGGAATAGCCTGACGTAAAGAAGAAAAGCATAGAAATCGACTTATTATCGTGACCGCCAGCAGTCGTCACTTCCTTTGACGTGAACTTAAGGCTAGAAAGTTACTTTTTTTTATCGTGCTTCAAAGGGCTCCGTAAATCTCTCCGTTCTTCCATTCAGGCACCAAAATTGCATTCGTTTTCCTTTCTAAAGTCTTAGTGCTTGCAAGGGAAGAGCCGCGGTCTCCTCATTCTAGGTCATCGCAGGTCAGACTCATAAAGACTTTCACTCTTTCCTTCACTGTAATATGCGATAATTTGCAATCACCTGTGGTCGGAATTTTGAAGGGTTGCAACATTCCTTTCCGTTAAAAATGGTTGGGAAAGATGCAAGCCGCATTCTGTCTGGTAGGGAATTTATAAAAAAGTAAATAATTTTTACAGAAAGATTACTATTATTCATTCCATTCATTAGCAATAGATGTGAGACATACAGATGAAAATAATTTCGTCCAACAGGAAATGGAGAGAAAGACAAGCGATGAGCCAGAGAAAGTGTCAGGCAAGCCTATTTGAGGTGAAAGCTGTTTCTGTGTGCTTGTGACTCACATGATAGGTGTTTGTGCATGAGCTGTTATGATGGGGAATTCATCCTCAATTACTTATTTGGTAATTTGCTTTTACAGTAATAGGGGTTACACTCTTCTTTGGAATAGCATGGCTTGACGGTGAGAGAATGTAGTGACATCAAAATAACATTGATATTATACTTTAGTTAAGGTGTTTACTGTCTTTTCCTTAATAAAAGATCAGTTGGGCGTACACCTTAATGCCCTTATGTACCCAGCCCCAAAAGAAAAATGAAAGAGGATGGTAGGGGAAGAGTGCGCCTAAACCACAAGAAAGCCGTGAACCCTCTTCATAATAGAAAGAGGTCATGCATTTCTAAGAAAACAGATGAGAGAGTATTCCATTGCTTGACCAAACAAGTTAGTGCGAGGATGGCTGATTACAGAGTAGAGTCCTTTGTTCATATGTTTCATATATCCATACATACAGATGTGTATTCCTGCACGTACATACGTCCATACGTACATACATGCATATATATATATATATGTGTGTATATATACATATATATTATATGTGTTTGGCGGGGGGCGATTGCTTGAACTGTATAGCCTTCTTTACTTGGGTCCGGCAAATGCTGGTACCCATTTACAGTTGGGTAGACTGGTGGGTGGTAAACTTTGAGCGAACTACAAATGTAGCAATCCCAGTTTACTACTGAACTACAGTGCCCACTGCTCCATCCCTAGTTCTGAGGGATAGTAAGGTGGTGTGTCAGTGAAAATCTATCAGACTTGTGCAGTATCTGGTCTTGTGACCAACAGCGGAAAAAATACCCGACGACACTGCTGAGCCACAACGACACTTCCAGGCACGCATATATATATATATATATATATATATATATATATATATATATATATATATATATATATATATATATATATATATATATATATTTCGCCATAAAATTATAGAAATTCTTTCCTTAATATTGAATTGCTTGCGTCATCCCATGCAAGTGATATGAATGGAATCCAAACATTATTGTAACGCCGCTGGATCTCACTTAACATGAAAGTGGCAGTATATGCTCTCTGCCGACTTAACTTATAAACATCAGAACTGCAGTGTGCATTGAAAGGTTTTATTTCCATAAGTAGAGATTGTTTCATCATTACCATCGCCTTTAACGCCATGGGACACTTAGGTCAATGTGAAATTCTGCCACTCAATTTTTTTCTGTGCTTATCTTCCACAAATCTTCACTCGTATCCAGCCTACCTTCTTATCCAAGTAGTTGTGTTTCTTCTAGCCTTTCTAGTGCCCACAGACGCCCACCTGACACTATCAGTACTGTTCTCCCAAGGGTTGTACGAAGGAAATATCAGAGCCATCTCGATCTTATTATCTCATCGGAATATGTAACGCCAGTATTGTTCCCAGTGGTATTATTTCTAACTTTGTCCAGCCGTCTGGCTCCTGATAATTTCCTAAAGCTGCATTCTGAAATCGACAGGGTTTTTTTATAGTTTTATTGTCATACCATGATTCATATCCATATAACTAAACAGATCGAACTAGCCGTTGGTAGTCTTTCTTTCTTTTGCAGTTTTAATCTATTTACTTTCCAAAACTTTTGCAGCTGCCCATTGTTTTATTTGCATTTAAAGTCTTTCACTAAATTTCACCACAAGATAACCTGCACTGGATATTATTGTCCTCAGATATTTGATGAAAGATTCAACCTCATTATTCCTTTCTCCATTTAATGTTTTAATGTCATTTCATCCCTTTGTGCATGCTCTGTCCTCTTTACATCTGTTTTCTTAGATTTATTTTTAATACTATCTACCTATATATATTGTTCTTTCTGTTAAGTAACCTTAGTAACTTTTGTGGCATTATGGTGAGTATAATAGCAGGTGGTTTCTAAAACTGCAAATCAGTTTTGATATTTAGTTGCGAAAGCCACTTGATGTTCAACCTCAAGAACCTTTATTACTGTATTAAATCTAGCTGCTCTGTCAACTTTCTTAGGGTGTGCATTCAATTTCAACGTTACTGTGGCAACGACAAGTTGATGACTACGGCCGACACATGCTTCTCTGTAACTCCTAGCATTCCTCAGTGTTCTTTTTCTGTCTCGATTAATAGCTATGTGATCTGTTTGGTTTCTGTAACTGCCACCTGGAGATATCTAAACATATGTATAGATGTACTTATGTTGAAAGAGTTCTTCCAAGAAATTGTTCCTACAGATAAGTTTTATGACTGTAAAACGTGACACAGAGAATGTGGGACAGGGAATTGGACATTTAAGTTTGTAGATCTAACTGGGAAATATTATTTGAATTCTTTTCTCAACGCGACAAACTTAGATGAATCTACTTCCTCATGTTTTTTGTTTTTTTTTCACGGAGAGCATGAATCCTATTTGGATGAATTAGGGAGTTTTTTAGTGGGCGGATTGTACTTGGATGTATATTTCTTAGCTGTAAAAGTAATAATAATAATAAAAATAATAATTATTATTATTATTATTATTATTATTATTATTATTATCATTATTATTGTCACGAATTTTCATTTCTTTTCTTTATGACATTTGATGACCTTTGGATGCCTTTTCTGTCACCTTTGCTGCACTTTGATGTCCCCCGTTGGACGTGACCTCAGGTCTTTGGCTTTTTACGAGCTCTTTGTCATGCTGGGTCTCTCTCACTGTGTCAATGCGTTCCTGTCCATAAAAGTGTTTATCTCTATGTCTCTGGTTGTTCCACTGTTGTAGAATGTCACCTTTTTTCGATCCTGTTGCGCTTGGAGTTTGATCATTGTTTTAAGATTGTAAAAATAAGAGATAAATTCCATCGATATGTTTTGTTTTGTCTATATAAATTGTGCGGAGTTATTTTAGAAAAGTGAACTCTGATAGGGTGCCTTGTGCCATTTTCCTATATTGCAGCGCTAAATAAAAATGAACATCTGATACATAAAAGGATGCATTTAGCGTGCATGTTCACCGTATGTATGCAAGCATCGGTGGAGGAGAGAGAGAGAGAGAGAGTCTCCGCAATGGCATACAAAGAAGCCGAGTGCAACATGTTCACATCCTCAGGCACAGTAAGAGGAATTGTTAGTATCAACTTTTTATCTGAAAATCTTTTGAATTTGCATGGGTCCAACACCACCGCCTTTGCTGTGCAACACAGAAAAGAAAGAAACAAATGGAAAAAAGCTCGATCTCCTCGTGTGCGTAGAGGTCTGTTACGCGATGCTGTTTTCCGTCTCTCCCGCGTGAGAAATGAACTGATCCACTCCGTGGGAAAAACGGGACAAAGAAGCCGAGTATATTTTGATCTTTTGTCTTTCTCGATGTTTACTTGATCTATAAATCATTCTGCCACGAAATTATACAGATTAAAACCCAGGGTACATGCCCGTAAATATTTGCTTTCCAAAGTAATCCGGATTGGCGTACATTTATATTTCACTAGCCGGCAACTCTGTCTTATTTCTGGTATTGCCAGTCAGCTCAGTGTAGGCATCCCGTTTGTATGTAGCTCACAGGTTCGCTCGGACCCGGTATTGCTTCTACTTTTCGCATCTCCCTGGGTTTTCCCGATTCATTCCATTGTGCAATCAGATGTAGAGATATTATCCTATTCTATCTTGCGGGGCTTTACGTGATATTTTGGTTTTACTTTTTTCAGTCTTTATGTACAAGAAGGCTTTCAAGTACTAATTCTTGTTTCTGTAATCGACGATTACTGGAGGCGTTATGATGATGATGAGTATTATGATAATAATTCAAGCTGCATCCATTACTTATAAATGTTATTTATCAGGATAATTTTACTGCGGTGCTGTAACAGTATTTTCTTATATTAAGCTGTTATTGTTAGTCTAAAAGACCAAATATTATTTAAATAACTCAAGCCTCCAAGGAAGTTGGGAATAGAGGGCTTACATGTGAATAGAGAATAAAAATAAATATATAGAATTGTCAGACATATTTACAGGCATACATAAAGTTGGAGAATAAGTAAGAAAAATCCAGTAAGTGTTCAGAGAGCTTTAAAATCATTCCTATGTGGCACTGTGTAAAATGTGGGATAGCCACCCATGCATAGATCCAGTCCCTATATATGATTTTATGAATGTACGGGCGGTATTATTTTAATAGAATATGTATTGATCCAATAAATATTTCGTTAAAAATAGCTACGTTTAAATTTTCCCTGTCGTTTTTTGGTTAGATATATAGCCATCAGCATATTTCTGTTGTGGATGACTTTAGTAGTTGCAACGCCGGTTTACAGTAAGTCAATCAGACAGTCATTTGCTGAATGTGTGCACGGGTGTGATGTCTAATGTTGGAAAAATAACTGTAACGTTGAATAGGATATATGGGAATAAGAATATTTAATTTAAGTGTTGCGAGGAGGAGTAATAGGTCACTTAGAGAGAGAGAGAGAGAGAGAGAGAGAGAGAGAGAGAGAGATGAATAGAAATTTACAGGTTAAAATTGTTTCGTTTACTCTTTTGGAAATTAGAACCTGTTATAAAAAAAGATGTGTTGAGATTAAGAAATCATTTATCGTAATTGTTAAAATATTTGATATGCGAAGAGATTAATGGTGAAGAACTGAACATAGCTGTTCAAATAATGAAAATCACTGGGAGTGGAATTCTCTTGATAAGTGACGGCAAAGTTTCTTCTGACAAGACGAAATTAATTGAATCACAAAATACTGTACTCTGCCGCTCACATTCAGGCATGAACTTATCTTTACAACATTTTTCTAGGTTTTAGAACGAGGCAGTCATATGTCACTACCAAATCATTATTCGTATAGTATTATCCCTGATAAATGCCTTATTATTATTATTATTATTATTATTATTATTATTATTATTATTATTATTATTCTTATTATTATTAATTATTATTATTCTGGTTTAGAATCTCTTTTTGGTCATTTGTATCATCTCTTAATGCATTCGGAAGAAAATCATTTTGTAATGGTAGTGGGAGATGGATTTAACGCTTCTGCAGGACTTCTACTTGATGCATTACCATACACAACTCTGAGACTTTCTTTAGAGTACAGTTTATCGGCAGAACGATATGTCACTGACATTCAGTCGCTGATTTAAAAATGAACAGGGTTATCTACTTCTGTGTAGCTTTAGTAACCACGGGAATTTTTAAAATAACAATGTGAAGATCATTACATACTTTGTCATTCGTCAGTCTTTTGATTTTCTATTTTTTTTTTTCGACTAGGTACGTTGAAATCTAGGTTAATGATACAATCTCTTATTTTTGTTGACCAGGGGCAGAGAACACTGGGTAAGACTGCTAAATTTAGATGCCCCTAATATCGCTGGATAATAGTTTTGCCTTTTAGGCATGGATATTTTGGTTTTTAGGGGCTTAGTTTCCTCTGCAGTTTACATGAGATATTTTCACTCAAAGACTGTTATAGATGGCTTTGCTTAACTGTTTCTCTGCATACGTTTTAGTCTTCTTTTGACAGATGAAAAATGCAATATTGAGAGACATGAGTTGATCTAATTTTTTTCCAGGTTTGCGGTTTGTTATTTGTAAAGGATATTCTATGGGGCTATGTTTGCACCCGATAATCTCAGCTTATTTTTTTTTTTTTTTACCAGGTCATAGCACTATGGACGGTAACGCTGTGTTTCAGTGCAGAATCAAACATTCGTGTTGTGAAGGCAACTAGCGAAACCCTCGAAGAAGCAACGAAAAAGGTCTCCGAAAAAGAAACAAAAGTAGAAAAAAGAAAAGGTTAGTTATTTTCATCTGTTTTAATAGTCTAGATTGTACTGTCACTATTCACATGATTAATTGTGTTTTCATTACTGACATGAAAGGCCTGACTTTTAACCAATTCACCACATTACCTCTTTCGATAAACATAACGCCGATCGGGTTTCTAAGAGCAACTTTCAATAAGATGTTAATGCTTATTTTGTAATGCCAAGGTCGGTGGTGATGGATAGCCTTATGAGCATACTTAACCTGTACCAACAGAAAGCTAGAAATGGGAGGCGAAGTGTGTGTTTACTGTATTAAATGTAACAGCTGGTGTATTTGTCCATGTGATGAATGATGTTAGATTCAGTACAAAATTTCCCAGAAGAAAGTAATGTAAGTTTTAATTGAAATTAAGGCTCTTGAAACCTTGGCAACCTATGTAATGCTTATCTTTTGAGTTTCTCCTGATTAAATGACGATCTAATGCCTTAAGAGTCAGTATGTTTGAACAAGAATAGAAGGGAACTGTCACAGGTATTATTTGGGCTCTGTTACGAAGGAGCTCCTTAAGATGCACTAGGACCAAAGCTGTGCAGATGTTAAGGGTGGTTCTTTTGAGAATATTGTCTTAATTTGCGGATTGAAATCCGAGTTTATTTTCATTATTATAAGTTTGTTACATAATTTTTTGTAGTACTGTTAAATACTACGACAGGTACTTTTACCTCCTACAGCAATATTGTCCTAACGGCAAATTAATATTTTTACCAACCAGGTTATCTTCATTATGCTTATTAATTTTACTCATTCAGGGAAAAAAATTAAGTGGGACAGCATTTTTGTAACTATTATTATTATTAACTTGTTTTTCAGCTGACAGTGGGAACATCCCTCCTCCCCCTCTGTACAGCTTACCTGGAGATCAATCTCTCCCTGTTCAGCCTTTACCCTTGGAGGCATTCCAGCAGTCGACTGGTCAGCTAAGTACGGGATTCAGCGGACCTCCTCTGGACATTCCACAACCTACCTCAACATATTTTGCACCAACTGCACCTCATGGGTCTACAGTCAGTGGTCCTAACGTCGTCAGTTTTGGTTTAGCTGATGCTGTCACACCTTCCAGCATATACAAGACACCCATATCTACCCCAGGTCCAGGATATACTGCCCCAACAGGCAGCACTGCGGGAAGCCTTGGTTCCTTTGCTTCAGGAACCGGAAGCGTTCTCGGTGGTGAAGCGTCTGGAGCAGCCACATTTACTCCAAGTCAGCCATATAATGCTCCATCAGGTTCTTTTAGCCAGTCCTTTAGCATACCAACAGGACCAAGTCAGTCCTATAATGCAGGAGGAATAATTATTACTATTGCAGGTAGCAATGGTGTTGGAGGAGGAGGAGTAGGAGGAGGAGGAGGAATAGGAGGAGGCTATGGAGGAGATGTGTTAGGTGGGAGTGGGGGAGGTGCAGGAGGATTTGGAAGTGGAGTTTCTCTTGGAAAGGATGATGGATATGCAGGCGGTGCAGCTGCCAGTGCAGGAGTAGGACTGGGAGGTGGAGGAGGAGGAGGAGGAGGCTATGCAGGAGATATTTTAGTTGGGGGTGGGGGAGGAATAGGAGGGTTTGGAAGTGGCGTATCCCATGGAAAGGGTGATGGATATGCAGGAAGTGCAGCTGTTAGTGCAGGAGTAGGACTGGGAGGAGGAGGCGGAGATATTTTTGCTGGGAGTGGGGGAGGAGTAGGAGGATTTGGAAGTGGAGTATCCCTAGGAAAGGGTGATGGCTATGCAGACAGTGCAGCTGTTAGTGCAGGAGTAGGACTGGGGGGAGGAGGAGGAGGAGATATTTTTGTTGGGAGTGGGGGAGGAGTAGGAGGACTTGGAAGTGGAATATCCCTAGGAAAGGGTGATGGCTATGCAGACAGTGCAGCTGTTAGTGCAGGAGTAGGACTGGGAGGAGGAGGAGGAGGAGACATTTTTGTAGGGAGTGGGGGAGGAGTAGGAGGATTTGGAAGTGGAGTATCTCTAGGAAAGGGTGTTGGATATGCAGACAGTGCAGGGGTTAGTACAGGAGTAGGACTGGGAGGAGGAGGAGGAGGAGACATTTTTGTAGGGAGTGGGGGAGGAGTAGGAGGATTTGGAAGTGGAGTATCTCTAGGAAAGGGTGTTGGATATGCAGACAGTGCAGGGGTTAGTACAGGAGTAGGACTGGGAGGAGGAGGAGGAGGAGGAGACATTTTTGTAGGAGTGGGGAGGAGTAGGAGGATTTGGAGTGGAGTATCTCTTGTTGGATATGCAGACAGTGCAGGGGTTAGGAGGAGTAGGACTGGGAGGAGGAGGAGGAGGAGACATTTTTGTAGGGAGTGGGGAGGAGTAGGAGGATTTGGAAGTGGAGTATCTCTAGGAAAGGGTGTTGGATATGCAGACAGTGCAGGGGTTAGTGCAGGAGTAGGACTGGGAGGAGGAGGAGGAGGAGGAGACATTTTTGTAGGGAGTGGGGGAGGAGTAGGAGGATTTGGAAGTGGAGTATCTCTAGGAAAGGGTGTTGGATATGCAGACAGTGCAGGGGTTAGTGCAGGAGTAGGACTGGGAGGAGGAGGAGGAGGAGACATTTTTGTAGGGAGTGGGGGAGGAGTTGGAGGATTTGGAAGTGGAGTATCTCTAGGAAAGGGTGTTGGATATGCAGACAGTGCAGCTGTTAGTGCAGGAGTAGGACTGGGAGGAGTTGGAGGAGGAGATATTTTTGTAGGGAGTGGGGGAGGAGTAGGAGGATTTGGAAGTGGAGTATCTCTAGGAAAGGGTGTTGGATATGCAGACAGTGCAGCTGTTAGTGCAGGAGTAGGACTTGGAGGGAATGGTATAGTTGGTGGTGGTGGAGGCTATGGTGAGTCTGTAGGTATCAATGGGGGAAGTTTAGGATCTGGTTTGTCCCATAGTCTTGGTGGAACTGGAGGGCTTGGAGGTAGTGGAGGAGGGTATGGAGGTGGATTAGGAGTGAGCTCTGGAGTGGGATTTGGAGGGGTGTCTGGTGGTCTTGGAGGAGGAGGCTTAGGAGGTGTGATATCTAGTGGAAAAAGTGGAGGAGGAGGATATGGAGGTGGTTCTATTGGTGTTGTAGGAGGAGGAGGAGGCTTACAAGGTGATATATCAATTGGAAAAGGTGGGGGAGGAGGGTTTGGAAGTAGTTCTTTTGGTGTGGGAGGAGGAGGCCTAGGAGGAGGGTTATCAGTTGGCAAAGGTGGGGCAGGAGGATATGGAAGTAGCTCCATTGGTGTTGGTGGAGGAGGCTTAGGTGGAGAGGTATTAGTTGGCAAAGGTGGGGGAGGAGGGTATGGAACCAGTTCCATTGGTGTTGGTGGAGGAGGCTTAGGTGGAGAGGTATTAGTTGGCAAAGGTGGGGCAGGAGGGTTTGGAAGCAATTCCATTGGTGTTGGTGGAGGAGGCTTAGGTGGAGGGGCATTAGTTGGCAAAGGTGGGGGAGGAGGGTACGGGAGCAGTTCCATTGGTGTTGGTGGAGGAGGCTTAGGTGGAGAGGTATTAGTTGGCAAAGGTGGGGGAGGAGGGTTCGGAAGCAGTGCCATTGGTGTTGGTGGAGGAGGCTTAGGAGGAGGGGTACTAGTTGGCAAAGGTGGGGGAGGAGGGTATGGAAGTAGTTCCATTGGTGTTGGAGGTGGAGGTTTAGGAGGAGGAATATTAGCTGGAAAAGGAGTTGGAGGAGGGTATGGAAGTGGTTTAGCTAATGTAGGTGGAGGAGGTGGTGGCATAGCTATTGGAAAAGGTGCAGGATTTGGAGTTAGTAGTGGAGGAATATCCGTTGCAGGTGGGATTTCAACTGGAAAAGGAGGGTATGATGGATCCAGTTCTCTGGCTGTTGGAGGAGGACTAGGTGGTAGTGGATTTGGTATAAGTGGAGGAAGTAGTTATGGAGGTTCTCATGGAACGGGAGGAGGGTTTGGAAGCAGTTTATCTGTTGGAGGAGGGAGTAGTTATGCGGATGCTTTTGTCGGTGGAGGAGACTTTGGACATGGAGGTATTGGGCATACTACTGGAGGAAGTGGAGTAGGCTATGGAGGCAGTTCTGTTCATGGAGGAGGGGGTCTTGGCATTGGTGGAATAAATGTAGGATTTGGAGAAAGTGCTCATGTCAGTGGTGGGGGAGGGGTTTTAGGAGGAAGTGGAAGTTATGGTGGGGGTCTGTTGGTGTTGGAGGTGGAGTAGGTGGTGTTGGAGGTGGAGTAGGAGGTTTTGGAGGATTTTCTGGTGGTACAGATGGTGTCATTGGTGGTGTTATAGCATCACCGGTTCCTGATCTTCCAAGCTCATCATATGGAGCACCAGGAAGTGTTGCCAGTGCCTTCGGAGGATCAAGTCTTGGTTCCTCCATTGGAGTTCCTACAGTTCCATCTTCTTCATACGGAACACCTTCAGTACCTTCTTCTTCATATGGAGCACCCTCAGCATTTGATTCATCACTTGGAGTACCATCAACTTTTGACTCTTCATTTGGAGCACCTGAAATTGGCAGTTCATATGCAGCACTTGGACCTGATATACCATTAGGTAATCTGCCTACCCCTAGTTCTTCTTATGGAGCACCAGCAATTTCTGGTTCATCCTTTGGAGGGGCTCCTGTTCCAAGTTCTTTTGGGACGCCATCTGTTCCAAGTTCTTCATTTGGAGGTCCTGAATCCATTGGGTCCTCTTACAGTGCTCCCATAGCACCATCTGGAGAATCATTTTCTGTTGGCCACAGTGCAGGTGGTTCTGTTAGTTCTACTTTTGATGTAATCCATTTAGATGATCATGGGGACCATGGCCATGGGGGGGACACTGCTTGTGTACACCATGGACACGATGTCCATGGAGGCAGCCATCATGGAGGAGGTGGAGGTGGTTTTGATCACCATGGAGGAGGTGGGGGTGGTTTTGATCACCACGGAGGTGGTGGGGGTGGTTTTGATCACCACGGAGGAGGAGGAGGTGGTTATGGAGGAGGATCTGGAGGGGACCATTTTGGAGGAGGAGGTTTTGATCACCATGGAGGAGGTGGAGGTGGATTTGATCACCATGGAGGAGGTGGAGGTGGTTTTGATCATCATGGGGAGGAGCAGGTGGCTATGGAGGAGGATCTGGAGGGGGCCATTTTGGAGGAGGTTTTGATCACCATGGAGGAGGTTTTGATCACCATGGAGGAGGTGGAGGTGGATTTGATCACCATGGAGGAGGTGGAGGTGGTTTCGATCATCATGGAGGAGGAGGAGGTGGCTATGGAGGAGGTTCTGGAGGAGTCCATCTTGGAGGAGGAGGCTTTGATCACCACGGAGGTGGAGGTTTTGAACACCATGGAGGAGTGGGAGGCTTTGATCACCATGGAGGAGGAGGCGGTTTTGAACATCACGGAGGAGGAGGTTATGGTGGGGGTTCTGTAGGTGCTCATCTGGGGGGAGGTTTTGGGGGTTTTGGTGCCACTGGAGGTGGAGTAGGAGGTGGTTATGGAGGGGGCTATGGTGGAGGAGGAGGTTATGGAAGTAGCTATGGTTATGGAGGTGCTGTTGGTGGATATGGAGGCGGATATAATGCGGTCTCATACATTCCAGTGTCATCACAAAGCCGACCTAAAAAGCCCAAGAAATCATTTAAGGGTATTTTCGACAAATTCAAGAAGTGGTTGAAGTGGGATTGGAAATAAAAGGTCAAAAGTTGACTGCAAGCAGTTTCTAATAATCTATAATAATTTTCAGTGGTTTATCTCTAGTCCATTTTAAATAAGTATATTAGGTCAAGCACTATTGAAAAGGTTTACAAAGACAATACAAAGATATTTGTAATAAGAACGAGACCTTAAATGTCTTCACATTTTTATGATATTAAGTTCAAATCTAATTTCTGCTATCCTAGGTGATAACTTGACATTGTATGATGTTAACTTTGAAAACCTTTTCGTTCGTGCCCTTACTACATACTCGTTGCATGCTTACTACAAAAGTTTTATTTTTGTGGAAGGAACTCCAAGTAGTATGCTTACTATTTTATATGGAATTTTATCAAACGTTTGTAATTGTTTCAAACTTATCCATTTAATTCAGATGTTTTGTAAATATTCTTTTGTTGTCCGTAATATGGTTTCCATGTGATTACCTCTGTGTTTTGTATTTTGTTGTTATAACAATTCAAAAAGTGTGTGGTATTGTTAATATCCTATTCCCAGATTATCTTTCATCTGTTGGTTTATGTTCTTCTTTAATTACAAGTATTTTTCACCAAACGGGTAACCTAAATGGACGTGAAGGCTGTAGTTCTATATTAGCGCTGATTTTTACTGATTCGAGTTCAGTTACAAACTTTCGCCATTAAACTAGGATCATTTAGAAATAGTAGCCCTTCCCACGCTGAAAAGTCAGATTACCAAAGTTATGCTGCTATACCCACAAGAAGTATTTTCCAGAATAAAATTTTAAGTGATTAATAATCTCGCAGCTAGCCATTGCAGCAACGCTAAGTTAAGAAAGCGCTATATATTCCATCTTCTAAATTTGAAATAACATAAGACCGACTAAACTTAGGACAGTAAATCCGTGCAGGTTGCAATCACCCTGTCGGGCAAGTTTTTATTTTTCTTTAACAGTGGAATGTTAACTGGGAAGGTTGAAACATTTGTAAGTTTTAGTGACGGATAAAGGGATAATTTTTCCTAAGACGGGCATTCTGAGAAAATGCAAGAACTTCATACTGCAGTAGGGGGTGATTGGAAGTAAATCATTTCAAGACATTTTATCAAAGAATATATAAAGCCATGTGTATGGGCCAGTTTGTAAATTGATTGAGAAATAAATAGTGTTCATGGTGATGTGACATTTTATGAGAATTGTGAAAATCTGGCAGATTGTGAGGTTAGTGAAATACTGTAATTCGAGTTGGAATTTTTTTATAATGAATGTGATTAATTCTTTGGTGCGTTAGAAGGCCTTGCAGTGCAAAGAATTAAGCTGAGACTTACGACCCATCAGTGTTATTTTGTTGAGTTATTTCCAGTAGCAGCTGAAACTCACATTCACACATATTACATACATTTAAAACCACTATACCTAAGACTGAAGATATTATGTAGCTTGTGAAAGGGTAACGGCTAGCTTGTTACTTTGTAATTGTTGTATTTCTTCTGCTTTAGGGGTGTACAAAGTGTCACCAAAGTACCGTCATTGAGGCCAGTTCTGTAACATTAAAGGTGAAAGCAAGATGGCAGAAAAAAAAAACAGTAAACCCTCATCTCAGGAAAATATTAAGAGAAACAGGTGAAGCAAAGTCACAGAATAAGTTTTATGATATATGTAAAAGGAAGGAAATTGTCATCAAGCCTTAGACTGACCAATATCGACCTGCCTTGGTTGGGGAAGGGGGTTGGTGTGGGAGGAGCTGATGCCTGTAAGAACATAATTCTTGCCTCAAGAACATATTCTTGCCTCCAGGGTCCGAGTACCTTTTGTAAAAATAGTACTTTAAGAAAGAGGATCTCAAACGAAAGTAACGGCATGAAAGGAAATAATCCATACATGATTTTGAAATTTCAAGCATGGCCGTATTATGTTAAACGAGACTAAAACATTATGATGGTGTAAAACATTTTAAGACTCCAAAATAAAACCTATGACTTTTTAGAAACATTCCTCAAAACATATGAACACTTAAAATATCGTTAGAGAAGAAGGAATGAATGGCGTGTGATAAACCTGGGTTAAAAATCAGAAAGGAGAATAGAGATGGAAACGGATGGTTGTCTTGTAAGCAATGATTTTGCTAACGCTCTTATTAATGTCATAAATCTAGATGAGTTCTTAAACCAAGAAAAGTCTATTATGGAAACTTTGATACAGCAAAGGTTCGCTAAGAGACGAAAAAAAGAGGTTCTGAATCATATGCAACAGCATACAAAAGTGGGTAGTTATAGTGTAAGTCACTGATTGAGAAGGGGAAAAGAATGGATCAAAGAAAGAATTATTAGGAGCATATTTCTAAAGAAATAGGGGGAGAGGTGCTATCAGCAAAGAAATGCAATTAGTATAAAGCTGTTATATAAAAAGCTAGACGTAGGTTTATAGAGATTAAGCGTAAAGCTTTAAAGTTCATTCAGCAGTCATGTTGAACGCTCGAGAAATTTATGAACAACCCGAAATTATTCTACTGAGTTTCCAGTAGAGGATAACTGGATTTCCTCCCCGGAAAACCTTACTTTGTGGAATTCTTGCTGCCAACTCTAAAGACGAGAGTTAAAATCAAGGCATTTGAATAGAGTTTAGACTGTTTTTATAAAACTTTAAGTTACGCAAACAGAACTGTATTAAGAAAACGTTGAGATGTTTCCTTTCAGCGAATCGGTGTGAACTAGAAAAAGCTTAGTAGAGAAATGGTATATGCTGCAACTGAAAGTAATTTTGTTTTAAGGGGCATTGAAGTACTTGAGCCATTTCACACAAAATATCTCCAAGGATTGCAGGCATGATGCTTCATTGGTCTTCGATGGTCTTCATTGGTCTTAGGACCTGAAGTAAAAATATCCTTGGGAAGGGGATGGGGGTTGGGGGGTTTAGCCCAGGGTGAAATGGTCAGTTTACGATTTTTGGAACTGCCAAGAAGAGAATTAACTGTAAAGTGGAAGTTCATGAAGGGTAGTTTTTTTAAGAGTATGTCCTAGCTTTCTGCCCGTAAGAAAAACTTTTTTTTAGTAAAAGACTGGAAATTTTCATCACCAAGAGACTGATTTCATTTAAGTTTTCCAAAGAAAACTGACTGATTAAAGTGGGCATGCTTCTTACCTGAAGGAGAAAATTGGAATTGCTCAGTTACTCTTTCCATGCACTAGATAACTGAAGACCAGGAGCTGTTTTACTATATGATATAATTCAAGGCTACTAATGGGGGTTGCTGTCACTTATGACCCAAAGACTTGTAGTAATAATGGGAGAATTATAAAAAAAAAAATTGGCAGGCTTTAAAAGAGAGGAAATGATGTTTTAAGGACTATAAGCAAAAGAAAGACTAAGAATAGTAAATAAATGATGTCAGAGGTAGAAGAAAGACCAAGAGTACATAATGAACGATGTTGAGGATACAAGAAAGACCAAGAGCACTGAATGAAAGATGTTAGAGGTAAAATAAAGGCCATTATTCCTGAATTAATGATGCCAGACGTAAAAGAAAGGCGAAGAGCCTTGAATGAATTATGTCAGAGGTGAAAGAAACACCAAGAGTTCTGAGTGAATGATGTCAGAGGTAACAGAAAGACCAAGAGTACTGGTTGAATGATGTCAGAGGGAAAATAAACACTAAGAATCCTGAAGGAATGATGTCAAAGGTAAAAGAAAGGCTAAGAATACTGAATGAATGATGGCAGAGGTAAAAGAAAGACCAAGAATCCTGAATTAATTATGTCAAAGGTAAAAGAAAGACTAAGACTACTGGGTGAATGATGTCAGACTGAAAAGAAAGGCTAAGAATCGTGAATGAATGATGCCAGAGGTAAAAGAAAGAGTAAGAGTACCGGATGAAAGATATCAGAGGTAAAGAAGGTCCAAGAATTCTGAACGAATGATATCAGAGGTAAAAGAAAGACGAAAAGTACTGGAGGAATGATATCAGAGGTGGAAAAAAGACCAAGAATTCTGAATGAATGATGTCGAGGTAAAAAGAAAGACTAAGAGTACTGGAGGGATGATGCCAGAGTTAAAAGAAAGACTAAGAATACTGGAAAAATTATGCAAAAGGCGAAAGAAAGAGCAAGAACCCCTAATGAATGATGTCAGAGGCAACAGAAAAACTAAGAGTACTGCATAAATGATGTCAGGGGTAAAAGAAAGACCAAAAATACTAGAAAAATATGACAGTCTAAATCGTGTAGGCTATATACCAGTATTTATCTCGAGTTATTTTGACGGAGAGAGAAAAAAGACAATGACTGCATTACCTATCGCAAGCGTGAGAAATACTGCAAAGTTTTGAAGACAGAGAACTTGGTCAGGGTCAACATTTTGCAAGGGTATGTTGCACAAGTAAATTAGTAAAAAAAAAAAAAAAAAAAAAGCAGTGTATTGATTTAGGTAATAATCGGCCAAACAGAGAAAAGCAATAAATATTTGAGGAAAATTTCACTCTTATTTGAACATTAAAAATGTGGATATTTTCAGACCGGGTGTTGATGCTGAACTAAGCAAACGCTCTAAGTTTGATGACCGTTTTATCCAAGTGTTTTTTTTATCTGTAGTCATTTTGAGGCTCATCAGATTTTCTGAGGTGCTATACTTGACTACCATTTCGTTTCCCCTCTCTCCCTCTCTCTCTCTCTCTCTCTCTCTCTCTCTCTCTCTCTCTCTCTCTCTCTCTCTCTCTATATATATATATATATATATATATATATATATATATAATATACTGTATATATGTATCTATATATATAATATATATGTGTAACTTATAAACTATATCATATATATATATATATATATATATATATATATATATATATATATATATATATATACTGTATATATGTATCTATATATATAATATATATTAACAGTAACTTTTCTAAACCATATATCATATATATATATATATGTGTGTGTGTATGTGTGTATGTGTGTGTGTATATGTGTGTGTGTGTGTGTACTGAATATAAAATATATATCCGGTTTAGGAAAATTACCGTATATGTTTATCAGCGGATTGTAGCAACAACTTTTCCTTTTGTCCTAAGTGAAGTTAGTTAAGGCAATAATCAGCGTAGCTAAGGGTGGGCGTGGGCGGGCACGTGCCCAGCCACGAGAATCCTGTGCCCACCCAGGTGCCCGGCCACGGGCCCACTAAGGCATCTCTATTGACGAAATACCTTCAAATATAATAAATATTTTCCCTCAGTTTGGAATCAACATCATATATCTCTTAAATGTATGCTCATTTAATTTTGTTACTAAATGTGTCAGAGGCACGTTCGTCACCGGCAGTGCCAATGGATTTATCGGTTACGCCATCGTCGGGTCCAGCACAACCTAAACTTGAAAAATACCCTCAGACGTTACTGTATACGGAAGCAAACACCGCTCCTTTCTCCAGGAATGGTATGCTACATTTCCATGGCTTGAATATTCTCAGAGTATTGATAGTTTTTGTTTTGCTTGTCGACATTCTGCACTGCCTAATGTGAATGTTGAAAAATCCCTCACCATTACAGGGTACTGAGATTGGAAACATTCAAGTGGAAAGGGAGGAGGGCTAGCAAAGCATATTCATGCAGCCTATCATAGTGATGCAATGGTTGCTTGGGGTGAATACAAGAAAATGAAGGATCATGACACCTCTGTGAGGCAGTTAATGGGAGATAGTTTCAAGAAGAAAATTACAGAAAATCGTCACTTAATAAAGTCATTATGGCAAATAGCTTTGGTTACTTGTACACAGAAACTGGCGCAAGAGGGCATAGAGAAGGAGAAGAGACTGACAACCCAGGCAATGTCAGGCAAATTTTAAAATTGGTTGCCAGTCATGATCCAACTGTAAAAGATCGGTTAGAGGGTGGACCAAAAAATGCCAAGTACATATGCTCAGAGATACAAAATGAAATGATTTGTATTTTAGCTGAGATGATTAGGACAGAAATTGTAAATGAAGTGAAGGAAGCCAAATTTTTCTCCATAATAGTTGATGAAACTAAGTATGTATCTAAAACAGAACAATTACCCCTCATTATCAGGTACTATTACAAAAAAATCCCTATGAGAGTTTCTTAGACTTTAAATCTGCTTTTTAACCTGATGCAAATGCACTAACTCACGAAATACTTAATGTTCTAAAAAGTCATGAAATTGATTTCAAGACCAATTTAGTTGGTCAAGGTTATGATGGTGCCTCAGTTATGAGTGGCAGACACAAAGGAGTTGCAGTACGCATAAAACAAGAGGCACCATTTGCTTCCTGTGTACACTGTCATGCCCATCGTCTAAATCTAGTTCTTGTCGATGTCATCAAATCTTTACCTGACGCTTCACAATTTTTCTCATTGTTGGAAAAACTGTATGTATTCATTAGTGGTTCTTATGCCCATACAAAGTGGATAGATGTACAAAAGGAACTGTATCCCAATGAGCAAACAAGAGAGCTAAAGCGACTTTCAGATACCCGATGGGCTTGCAGGTATGATGCTTGCAAAGTAATCAGAGATAGGTTGTCTGCTGTGGTACGTGTTCTAGAAGATTTAGCTGATGACTTCAGTGCAGATAGGGCTTTTGATGCAAGAGGACTGATATGCCAAATAAATGCTCATTTTGCTATGAGGTTAGTTATCATGACATAATCTTGGTAAGATAAAACAGTTATCAAATTTCCTATAGTCAGCTAACCTTGACTTGGTAAAAGCTGTAGAATTAATTGAAACTGTAACAGTTCAGCTTGAAGAGATGCATTTAGATCCAACTTCTTTTAATCCTTTGTGGGATGAGGTGGAGAAGAGTTCAACAGCTCATGCTTTTGATACTTCAGAGTGTAGACCATCAAGGAAATGTAGAATTTCTACAAAATTGCAGGAGTTTGTTGTTGTTGATTCTATTGGAAAACAGTCAGGAAGCACACATTTGACCTCGGTGTTAAGGATTCAGCACGAATTCACTTTTTTTTTTTACCCTATTGTAGACCATTTGTTGTCAAAAATGAAAAGGCGGTTCATTAATGAAACCTGCACACTTAGAAAGCATTACAGTCACTTAACCCACAAAGTACGGAATTCTTATCTTTCGAGAAAATGTGTCGACTTATTCATGCCTATAATGCTAACACTGAAGATCTCAAACATGAGCTGTAGGCTACTCAGCAAAACGCATGTTAGAAAGACGCTGTAAGGACGTAAGTGACACTGAAAGGCCTAAATCATTGTTAAGCTTACTGAAAATTCTTAATCCATATGAGGAGGAATTTCCTGAACTCTGCAGACTAGCCAAAATTTCTGTAGTGTTACCTGTGTCGTCAGCTTCAGCAGCGAGAAACTTCTCTGCTCTGAAATTAATTAAAACTATTCTCAGAAATGAAATGGGCAATGACAGATTAAGTAATCTTGCTGTGTTATCAATTGAAAGTATGCGAGTTAAAAGACTAGATTTAGGGGAATTTGTAGATAGGTTTGCAGAAAATCACGGGAATAGGAGAATATTGTTAAAATGAGTCATGTCGCAGTAGTCTACTGCTTCATCACACACAATGTATAGCAAACAATTTTTTCAAATTTTGATACTTTCAATATATATATATATATATATATATATATATATATATATATATATATATATGTATATATATATATATATATATATATATATATATATATATATATATATATATATATATTATATATATATATATTATTTCGTTCATCCATTTAATTTTTGATCAAGAGTACCTATTACATAATAGACTTGTAAAAAGTCTTTTTTTTTTTTTTTCTTGTTTTTCCATGCTTGTGTTTTACAATTTCTATACGCACAGGAATTAATGTGTTTTGCATAGCTCACGTTATGTTTTTCAGTTTCATATCTGTAATGACGTATAATTATAATGTACCTGATTTTTGTACATCTCCGTTTTACTTGACACAATATAACAGAATCACAGATACCTGTATAATGCCTGAATATCTACCGCTGGTCTGAGAATGTGCTCTAATACCCTTCTCATATGGCTTCAGAATGCCTAGTGCTTGAAGGAATAATCTTATTATTCCTCCAAGGCCTAGTGGCCCCCAATATTCAGCTGTGCCCCTTAGGTGCTCACCCACTGACAGACTCCTAGCTACGCCACTGGTAATAATCTTTTTAAGCGCCCACAATTTTAATAATAAAAAGTAACACACGTACACACACACACACACACACACACACATATATATATATATATATATATATATATATATATATATATATATATATATATATATATATATATATATATATATATATATATATATACACACCTGGTTTTGGAGTTACGTAAATGTTTGTCAGCGGTATGTAGCAACAACTTTTGCTTGTGTCATAAGTGAAGTTAGGTAAGGTATAGACCTTTTATAATTGCTTATAGTCTAAATAACGAGTTTCCATAGTTGTTAAAGTAACGAGAGAAGATTACGTTGCTATGAAAGGAACGTTCTATCTTTCTATCTTTGACGCAGTTAACCCTGAACCATTTTCTTTGGAGCGGGAACAAAGAAAATGTGTTATACGAGGCATGCACCCTCTCTCTCTCTCTCTCTCTCTCTCTCTCTCTCTCTCTCTCTCTCTCTCTCTCTCTCTCTCTCAGCGTGGTGGGTCAGTGCTCAGAAAAGTAAATCTATTTATGGCACGGGTCAGTGACATCTTTTCTTTTCTACATCAAGGCTTTGGAATTCCTTTCTGCTTTTGTTAGTTCTTACTTATAATAACCTTTATTCTTTTAAAACATAAAAAGACGTAAAATAAATAAGGTTGATGAAAAGGTTGCACCGATCTATAGCCATTCCAGATAGTTATCGTTTGGCGTTATTAAGGTCATAATAAATCCCAACACTAATCACCTCCGCAATTTGCAGCAGCACATATAAAATAATTGAACACTGGAGTATTTTGTCTTAACTTTTGACCCTTATATATTTAGTGACAAATACAACACTGTGCCTCTAATGCATAGAAAATGTCAGCTAACAGATAAAGTCAAGTCACAAATCCCTTATGGAAGTTTTGTCAGAATTTTTCAAGTTACAGTTTATCTTGTCTTAATTGTTGTAAATTGTTATTTACTAAATAAGTGTAGAGTTGAACAAAATTCTTGTTATCACCGTATGAGCTGAGGTTTGTTTACTCCTTGATCTGGTTAAGCTACTCAATAAGAACGCTCTCTCTCTCTCTCTCTCTCTCTCTCTCTCTCTCTCTCTCTCTCTCTCTCTCTCTCTCACACACACACACACACAAGCACGCACACATTATAAAAAAAATTAGCAAAAACGCAATTATTGAACAAAGTTACTTACTAATAAAATGAATGCAGTAGAATTAAACATAACTGTCATGTTTCTGGAAAAAAAAATCAGAGGAACAGAAAGAAAAATGCCTCAAAGGTCAAGAGCTAAATTATCCTCCAGATCTCAGCACTTTAATTTTGTCTAGTCCTGAGTATTAGTAGATCAGAGGAGTCAAGGAAAGGATGACATTTCAAGAATTTGCACATATATAGCAGTCCACAGAAACGTAGAAGTAGTAAGTAATAATAATAATAATAGTAATAATAGTAGTAATAATAATAATAATAATAATAATAATCTTTCCACATATTAAGGCTATTTGGACAATAGACTCGACTCATATTCCATATAAAGTTTATAAAATGAGACGGTTTTCTATCAGTCTTCCCTGTATAAAAGGTAACTAATAGCAAACAGTCAAGCATTACGATCGAACAAAGTTGTATCTAATTACAAGCCTGGGAACACTCAGAGGGCGCAGACTTCCTCATGTGAATAATAATATCCGAGGTCAAAATACTTGAGAAACCCAACATGATAGCCTTGAGGTAACCCTATCCGGATTTTGTGCCGCTATTTATAAAATGATTGGGTACGAGTATTTTGCCTTAACTTGACCCTTGGATATTATGCCTGTAAGGTACAGAAAATTCAAACTAACAGACAAAGTCAAGTCTCAGTCTCAAATCCCTCATGGAAATTTTGTCAGAATTTCCAAATTTACAGTTTATCCTGTCTGAATTTTATTTAAAGTTGTTATATACTTAGAAAATGAAGGGTTGAACAAACCATTCTTAATATCCCCGTAAGAGCTAGAATTTTTTACTTCTTGGTCTGGTTAAGTTTCTCAATAAGAACATTCTCTCTCTCTCTCCAGATTATTGCTCTTAAAGACGTCATGCTTTTATATGTAGGCTACAGGAAAAAACATACCGGGCAATGAAAATCCAGGTTCATCCGCAAGGTTATTTGCCAGCAGCTTTACCCCTTCATGAGTCACACCTCTCTTCATGATAAATAAACCATTGCAACATTTGAAACAAAGGACCCCATAGACGTGAACATTACTTTTTAATCCCTTTTTAATTTAGCTTATTTTTCCTGTCGTGAAAAGCGTGGGATGACTTTGATTTAGGTCACTTGGGAAGAGATGCATCATAGCATCATTTTAAAGGGGAAAGACAAGCAGTGAACAGAGAGAGCTATCCTCACTTATCGCGTCTGTATGGGTGAGAGGGCGTGGCTTTTGCTTTTTTGTGGGGAAGAGGGCGGAGGGGGGTTGTATGGATCTATATTTTTTCCTCGCACTATTATAGTAACTTCAGCTTTGGTTACCGTGGGAAACGTTGACTGCAAACTTGAATACATTCTGGCAGCTACAGTGTCGGTTGCCTATTTTTTCATCAGATATGGAAAAATAATATCATATTACTCATTGTATTATAACTTAACGCGATCAATTTTCTTCCTACCTGTTGCTGACCTCCTTGAAAAGTTCCTAGTATATTTTTTTGGCTTACGTTTACATTTTGTGTGTGAAAGCTGACATGACGGTAAGCAAGTGTAAGGAAAGGAAAACATTGTGTCTAACCTTCAGAGAATCGATAGACTCTTTAAAAAAAAGGCTATGCTAATTGAAGAAAAACTGAAGCCAAGGGGAAGTTCGACGCTTTAAGGAATCGTGGGCAGTAAACAGCCACTGATTTTACATTAGGTGCTCTTCCTCAAACGTCAGTGTTATGTTTACAGGAAATTTTATAATCTTATTTATCAAACAGGGATGAAAATCGTTCACTAAGTAAACCAAGAACAATTTTTTACCTTTAGATTTCTCATTTCCTTCTGTTGATCTGCTATATGAGATTTTCTTTTATTTAAGAATATTTATTTCTGTGTCTATATCTGAGGTTCAAAATTGCAAAATTTTCTGTACTTTTATTGTTAGGTCCTTTTAAATGTTACTGATTCATAACGGTTCGAACGTAAGAGGAGCGCCATTCCGCTCCCATTCGAAGTCCATTATTTGGTGTCGAGTGGTCGTGATTATAATGGATATGGCACTGCAACTTAACATGCACTTAATACAAACTGAATGATAGGAAATTAGCTTACTGAATGCACATTATTGTATCTGACTCCAACAAAATGTCGTTAACGTTGCACTCTAAGGCCTCAGATTTCCATTGGGGCACGGGTCACTTATTATTATTATTGAATATGATAGATGTTGCTACGGCATTTAATTTGTATAGGGGCTTTTGTATGCGCCTTATAACCTTGTTTTCATCAACGTATAACTGGTATAGTAGGCGTCTTTTGGTCAAATAAAGATATTTTGTTATGATGATTTTGTCTTAAGACTTTTCGACTTGCGCTCCAGCGGTCATTTACTAAGAACTAAAAAAGTGAATGAATTTAGTTACAAGGTCGAGTGTTGATACCATTGCGTCATATTCCAGACACTTGTGATCCTCTTGGCCTGGACATTGGGGGTTGATTGGGTGGGCGTTGGGTGTCTGGTAGGTGTTTCCCCCTCTGGTGTGACTGGTATGATAACTCGTTTAGGTAAACATCTGAAAGAAAAGAGCTAATAAGCACAAAAATTATAGATCAGCACCAGACCGCCAACCCTCCTGGTGGTATTGTGCTGTCAGTGCACCTCACATGGTGCAGTGTAGGTACTACTGGATGGCGTTTGCAGCGTCCCTTCAGCCCCTAACTGCACTAACTTTTAAGCCTTTTAGTTTACCTCCGTTTCATTGATGAAAAATTCATTGATCTGTGAATGGAAGACTTTATCATGGCTGCCTCTTCAAGCAAGACAGGTGGAGACGACCCCATAATGTTTTTCGGTTTGTTTCTAGTTCCATAATTTAGCCAATCTAGTTTATTTATAATTTTATGCGCTAAGAAAATCTGTTGCTCTTTCACATTAGCCTCTCCCCAGGGGTTTTCAACCCTCTCGTTATAGCAGGAAGTGTGCTGTGCATCAGTAATAAAATTGATCATATAAGACAGAATGACATTCTGTAGGAAAGAACAATCTTTTTTTAATACAAGAATACAGATAGAAATAAATAATATATTGAGTAGCAAGTGAGGAAGGAACCTCCTCATAGCTTTACCTGCCGAAGGCATTGATCATGTGATTCTTTTCGTCCGTTCCCCATATAACATTTCGTTTCACGGAAAAAGAACGTAGCACTTAGTTTGTTAGTAAGAAATACATTTCTTATTCTTTTCATCGCGGTAGATTAGTGGGCTGTGGTTTCCAGTTTCGATTTTAAAACGCATGAAGAAAATAAAAACTCTCCGCCGTAACCAATTGTAAAACACAGTTATTGATATTATTTCGTGCAGTTATTTTTACATTATTTTACGTCTCACGAGTTTTACTATATGGAATATTTTAAAAAAATATATAAAAGAATGAATTCATTGGCTATTGCACAAAGGATATTAAATTAACGTTATGGTAGCTTGGGTTTTGGAATGGACATGGATATGGAACACAGTAGAAGGTATGAATAATAGTTTATGTATTATAGCTGTTGGTTTTACTCAAAATCAATTCTAATTTAGGTATTAACAGTGTGTTTCACATTTCTTTTCTTCACTACAATAAAATTTTTTGAGAACTAAACCACCTGCTGTGAAGTGCAATAGTGTTAACACCAACGCTCAAAAATAGAGATGATGATAGGCAAAAAGGGTCACAATATGTACACTTTTCTGCGTAAAATCAACGAGAATATACTACAGACATAATAGATTAAGTAGTGACTAAAAAATGGCGAATAGATGAATGAAAATAAAACGAAAAAGAACAAGTAAAATATAACTGAATGGCAGTTAAATACCTGAATGTCAAAGAAACAAAATTATAAAAATGTTGAATACTGTGATTGGGCAAAAATGAATTATTATACGCTACAAGATTAATAATGGGACAAGGATAAAATTACAGTTAAAATCTTCAGGTTAAGCATAAAACACTCGACAGCCCATTACTACAGAACACACTTCAGTACAAATTTCGTCCCGCAACATCAATATTCTTCCATCGATTTCACAGAGTTCAATGACCTTTTCTTAACCACGCTGTATTTCGCGTGTGATCACGGTAAAAGTAATGGTTTATTCTGTAGTTTTGCAATGAACACAGTTCTTCATCAGTCTTGATTTTTTTGTACGACAAGACAGTTAATGATCACAGTTATTTCAGTTTTCATTTCAAAGGCCTAACATAGTAACACACAATATCGTAAATCTGAAAATATGTTGTTTACGAGAGTGCTAAATCACAAATAAGTCATAAGAAATGATAAGCAATAGCACTTGCTATACTTTCTTCATTAATGGTTTGTGATGCAATGCATAGAAAATACAACAAATTTTCATGAGGTGGCAAAGACTGATTTCAGAAAAACCACATTGAAGTATTTAGACAGTTATTATTGACTTTCAAGCATGAGTGCCTGAACAAAGGGATATTGGATCATAGATTTAATTTAGCAATTACTTTCTCCCTGTTAACAAAGTTAAATTTAAGAACAGATTCTACAATCACAAAATTATTTTGTCCAGCAAAAGGACACGAAATTTTACAGCATGAAACACCAAAACATCAGACATGCAAATTTCTGTACATTCCAAACTACAGAAACTTGGAAAAGCGCAGAAAAGTGTTTGCAAAAGAAGGAAATTGAGAATAAATGTGAGGAAGAGTATGTTTATAAGAGTAAATGGAAACCAGAAAGATGAGGCAGTGTTAGTACGAATAAAGGAAGCATGGAAGTAGTAGACGCATATAGTTTTTAAGGGAGTAAATATAACAGGTGATGTTGGGATGAGAGAAGAGGTGAGTCACGAAATAGGTGAAGCAAAGAAGGTGTCAAAAGATTGGCAAGAGACTTGGAACGTCTAGGTAGGAGGTTGGGTAAGGAAAAACAGTGATTCATTGCTATTCGAAAATAAATTCATCCTCACTTTACTGTCAATATTTTAGATGTTTCGGTTACTCAGAACTTTGTACACGAGTTCAAATATATCAGATTATGCAATATGCTTTCAAAGTATTAGGGAGTTTCCATCTTTGTCTCCCATCTCTGACGGATTGAATAAAATAATGACATTTTAGTCAATCGCCCCATCGACCTTTTCACTTGAGAAAAATACTATTGCTAAGCTTGTCCTTGGTCTGCAATCGTTTGATTCTCCCTTTTGGAAATGATCTTTTCCTTTGTTTATTTTCTTCCTTTGATCCAGCATTTTACCCGATCTGTATTTGCAGAGCCTGCCCCCGCTTCTGTCTCTATTAGATCTTGCTTTTGTCTCCATTTGTTCTTAACTGCATCATCCCTCAGACACGAAGCCCCCAAGATTCCAGGATTAATCGCGTAATCACAACACCGACACTTTGTAATTAGAGGAACGGAAACTATTCGAGTCTTTCTCAGTATTCTATTGTTGCGAAGATTATTGTAGGAACGTCGAGTGTAAAAGGTGGCAATATCAGTGCTGATGAGTCGTTTTCAAAATGGCTGCGTTATCGATAGTTGAGGAATGACAAGGAAGGACTAACTGGCCTGTTTCCTTTCTGACTGACCGATTTGTTGCTATGTGTATCCAGTTCTTCTTGTCTTGAAAATTTTAAAGCTATCTTCCAGAGGAACACTATCCGGTGTTTTGAATCACGATTTTTCACCTAAATACGCTAGATATAAATCGAGGGAGCTGGAGATTATTAAAAAAATGTAAGTGTTAGATACGTACTAGAGTGACTGAAGAAACTAGAGACGCAAGAACATATAGATAAACAACGTTAAAGAACAAATTTATATGTAAAGAGATAGTTCTCCTTGTCTAATGCCCTACTTAATCACTTAAGCATTAACTTGTCTGCTTCATTAGAGGCTCTAGTCTTTGGAAGAGAGAGAAAAAAAGCTTAGATCCCCTTTCTCTTTCCTTTCGTTTTAGAACCGATTTACCTGCGTATTCCAAGATCATTTAATTTGCGTGCCTTTTGATTTTTCTGTTTTGAGAACTTCCACCACCAATATTTTCGATCTTACGGTTTATACTTTGTAGTGTAGTGTGTGTGTGTGTGTGTTTTTTTTTATTTATTTAGCGACGAATCATAATTTTGTTCCATCGTTCACCCTTACGAGCTTGAGTTTTTAAAGTATTGATTTCTAATTGATTTATTATTATTTTACGGTTACCTGTGTATTCCGGTCCGTCGAATTAATATGAAACAAAATGAAAAGATAGTTGAAGTGTATTGAAATACTTTTTTACTACTATTGGAAAGTCATAATGTTGACTTTTCCTTATTGTTATATCTAATAATAATTTCAACCCCTACTTTCAGAATTTACTGTATACTAAATGAAATTAAGTAAATCCGAAAGCTTCTTAAGTATATAAAAGCCACAGTGATTTTTTTTACATATAAAATCTCCCTCAGCTACAGGATGCTTTTAAAACCTTTTACATCACCGATTTATAACTCAAAGACTGAGAAAAGGGCAAATGTATTATATAACAGTATGAGGCAACTGGTGAAATTAGGCCTGAGGGTCAGGGGGTTTACAAATTATGTAATTTTACTGGAAAAAATAGATTTTTAAATGCTTACACATTTTTGTATTGAGTATTGGTGACTCTTGATATAAGTTTCCAGTAAATGTTCAGTTTTCAGCTAAGAGTTCCAGATTGAACAATTTTTATTCGTTGATGACTCAGTTATGATACTAAAAAAATAAAGAATAAAATTTGAACATTCTTTACAGCAAATCATATTGTTTACAAAATTATTATTTCAAGCAACTCTCCCTGTCCTTCAGTGTTGTGGCCTAGCGTGGCTATCAACAGTTTGTATCGAACGCGTGTTGGGGGTGAAGGTTAATAGGATGAGTAAAATAATAAAAGAGGGAAGGCTGAGTGTTGTAAATGGTACGGGGAGAGGGACCGTAGCCAGTTATCAATATGTTGTTCGGACGGTGAATGAGCCAGCCTTAGCTTGCTCTAATATCCTCAACACAGATATATGGCCGCATTGTGCTCGCTCCCCTATAAATTCCTCCCGATCGAAGTCGCCCAAAGTGATGTAGCTTCGGTGACTCCACTGATTAGGTGACCCTCACCGCCCTGCCTGTAATGAGCTCGGATCCCACACAATAGAGGATTACGGGGCTCTATAGGATCTAACTCAGGATCAGACGCTATTAATGGCTCTGTTCTCACTTGCTTCGCATGGGACGAGGAGCAGGAGAATAATTTTTATACGATGCACTGAGTTGCATTAGGGGTCTTTTTAAATAGTTCACTAAACAACTCGTCTTTTTTTTATATTTTGGGTACATGTCGATGTTTCTTTATTTACTCCTGTAAGTTTTTTTGAGCCAATTTTGTTTTTCATACATGGTGTGCTGCTTAGGTGCAATAATATTGTTTCATTTGGCACGATAAAAATTGTTCTATAGAGTGTAATTAGTATTTTTTTTTCTTTTTGCCGTTTATCCAATGTGGTTTACCCTGTTCCTGCATTTTACAAATTATTTTTCATCGCAAATGGTAAAAGGAGAATTATATTTCTTATATGTTACAATGATTTGTTTGTTTAACTTTACTTGAAGCAATAATTTGTTTTTTAATGGTTCTACTTACTTGGTGATATGATTTTATTGTTTTGCATTTTCCTTCCTTTTTTGTTTTCTCAGTACGAAGTTGATTTAATGTTAAAGTTTACGTATAAACGTATAAAAAGATTAACAGTTGCTAGCAGTTTTGTTAAAGGCTTCATTTTTATTTGAATGCCGCATTTTCATAAATGAAATCTTGAAATGGTTATTGCAACTTTAGCTATAACGTCTCCGAGAAGGGCCTAAAAGTCCGATATGGTGTAAGGCTAGATTAATCTAATTTCCGGCAAATTAGAAACCTTATAGAAAGGGAAAATTTGCACGAGGAAGTGGTTAACGTTTCAAAAGTAACATGAAGAAGTAATGATTTTCATGCTGTAAGATGTGGTACATGCGAAGAAATCGGTAGGCACGGCTGTTTCTCCTTTTGCCAGTGGCTCATGGATAACTAATTTGAGGCATGCCTATATCTAGCTCTAAGGATATACTAGAATCTTAATGTTGCCAAGATTTGTACAGCTGATTTTAAACTGCAGTGCATGTATGCCCCACAGTTAACGGGAACTAAGGTACGTGCGGCATGTACCTGATATGACAAACGCAGTCTCCTTTTCTATTTAGTTTTCCATGTACTAAAGAAGAATACACCCTTAGTATGAGGGAAGTCAAGTAGTCGCCATATGTTCATATAAAATAATTAGAAGGTTCATAAAAAATAAGGCACGTGTGTTCTTTCTCTTTGCGTATAATTCGTAGAAGGTGAGTGAAGTAGGTTTGACTCATCAGTAGAGGAATCTCTCTCTCTCTCTCTCTCTCTCTCTCTCTCTCTCTCTCTCTCTCTCTCTCTCTCTCTCTCTCTCTCTCATCTTCATTTTACCTCTATCGCGGGGGAACAAGCTCGTTAATCCGCTGGGTCATTTTCGAATCCTCTCCCATCTAAGGCTAATAATGAAGATATATCCTTCGTCAGATGATCTCGTTCAACTACGCTAAGAACCCTTTCATTAATTCTAATGGGGGACGTCGAACCTCGGGAAATCTGTGCTTTAAGTGATGGAAATAGCTACTCCTGTCAGGGAGAGGCAGTGAATGAGTGAGGCTTTTTATAAGAAAGAGAGAGAGAGAGAGATAATGGTGACGTAATTGTAATTTTATGTGAAATAACAAAACCTGAACTGATTTCTTCGTGGAAAGGAAAAGATATCCGTTCGTTGTAATTAGCTATAACTGGGTTCACATTTAAGTCTTCTTTAATTGAACTAACTTAGTCTAGCGCTAAAGTAATGGTTGTATATTTCACTGCCTGTTAGAGCAGCTGTCCAAATTAGGATCCCTTTGGCACAAGTGTTTTATTTTTTGATGACCAGTTGAAACTTAAATCAGGGGTTGATGAGTACCGTAGCGGGTTTGCTTTGAAACCATTCCGTCCATGTTATGTATCTAAATGCTAAAGAAGGTTACTATCATAGGTGAAGCTAGTCTGTATGTCTGTGTGTGTATCAAACCCCGTGACCATCATGCAGTAACAATGGACATCTCAATAAAACAGTACATTTCCAGTACCGCAATAAAAACTGTGCCTAAATCTTGTACCACCTGAGGCACAGTAGCTGCTAGTAGGAATTGGCTCCATCCCATAATAGATAATCTTAATTTGGAGATCTGAATCGAACTTAGGTTGACGATTGAAGTAAACGGCATACGCTAAACACAGATCTAGTTCATAAGAACGACTTTTGGTGGCTGAGTCATGATCGGACCAAGCTGCTAGCCAGCATGTCGGTCATTGAAGAATTTCTTTAAGATGCCAACTGAGAGGGGAAGACAACCACCAGGAAATTCCTGAAGCCGAACCAAGAGACTCTGAGAAAACGTATGGAGCAATTCAGTATCACACAACAAACATCCAACATGGCTCCAGGAAGTCAAGGCAGAAGAAATGGGAAGAATAAAACAAAGATTCACAGAGATCACGACAGACGCAGTCAGACACCAACTAAAGAACATGCCCAACTGGAAAGCCCCAGGTCCCGATGAAGCCCGTGGATACTGGCTCAAAAACTTCTAGGCCTTACACCCACAAATAGCAGAACAACTCCAGTATTGTATCACAGACCACCATGCGCCCAAATGGGATGACCACAGGGAGACCATCCTTAGTACAGCAGGACAAGAACGAGGGAAATATAGCAAGTAACTACAGGCCTATCACCTCCCTGCCAATAATGTGGAAGTTACTAACAGGTATCATCAGTGAAAGGCTATACAGCTACCCAGAGGATACAAATACTATCCCCCACCAACAGAAAGGCTGCAGAAGGAAGTGTAGGGGCACAAAAGACCAGCTCCTGATAGACAAAATGGTAATGAAGAATAGTAAAAGAAGGAGAACCAGTCTAAGCATGGCATGGATTGACTACAAAAAAGCCTTAGACATGATACCGCACACATGGCTACTAGAATGCCTGAAAATATATGGGCAGAGGAAAACACCATCAGCCTCTTAAAAAATACAGTAAGCAAAACTGGAATACAGTGCTTACAAGCTCTGGGATAAGGCTAGCAGAAGTTAACATCAGGAGAGGGATCTTTCAAGGCAACTCACTATCCCCACTACTCTTCGTAGTAGCCATGATTCCCATGACAAAAGTACTGCAGAAGATGGATGCTGGGTACCAACTCAAGACAGTAGGCAACAGAATTAACATCTGATGTTCGTGGACGACATCAAGCTATATGGTAAGAGCATCAAGGAAATAGATACCCTAATCCAGACTGTAAGGATTGTATCTGGGGACATCAGGATGGAGTTTGGAATAGAAAAATGTGCCTTGGTCAACATACAAAAGGGCAAAGTGACAAGGACTGAAGGGATAAAGCTACCAGACGGAAATAGCATCAAACACATAGATGAGACAGGATACAGATACCTAGGAATAATAGAAGGAGAGGATATAAAACACCAAGAGATGAAGGACACGACCAGGAGAGAATATATGCGGAGATTTAAGGCGATACTCAAGTCAAAACTCAATGCTGGAAACAAGACGAAAGCTATAAACACATGGGCAGTACCAGTAATCAGATACAGCGCAGGAGTAGTGGAGTGGACAAAGGCTGAACTTCGCAGCATAGACCAGAAAACTAGGAAACATACAACAATACACAAAGCACTACACCCAAAAGCAAATACAGACAGACTACACATAACACGAAAGGAAGGAGGGAGAGGGCTGCTAAGCATAGAGGACTGCGTCAGCATCGAAAGCAGAGCACTGGGGCAATATCTGAAAACCAGTGAAGACGAGTGGCTAAGGAGTGCATGGGAAGAAGGGCTGATAAAAGTACTGTAGATGAAGACCCAGAAATATACACAGACAGGAGAATGCAAAACGGAACAGAGGAATGGCACAACAAACCAATGCACGGACAGTACACGAGACAGATTAAAGAATTGGCCAGCGATGAAACATGGCAAAGGCTACAGAGGGAGAACTCAAGAAGGAAACAGAAGGAATTCTAAAAGCGGCACAAGATCAGGCTTTAAGAACCAGATATGTCCAAAGAACAATAGATGGAAATAACATCTCACCCATATGCAGGAAGTGCAATATGAAAGACGAGACCATAAACCACATAGCAAGGGAATGCCCGGCGCTTGCACAGAACCAGTACAAAAAGAGGCATGATTCAGTAGCAAAAGCCCTCCACTGAAGCCTGTGCAAGAAACACCAACTAGCTTGCAGTAATAAGCGGTACAAACACCAACCTGAGGGAGTGATAGAAAACGATCAGGCAAAGATCCTCTGGGACTGTGGTATCAGAGCAGGTAGGGTAATACGTGCCAATAGACCAGACTTGACGTTGATTGACAAAATCAAGAAGAAAGTATCACTCACTGATGTCGCAATACCATGGGACACCAGAGTAGATGAGAAAGAAAGAGAAAAAATTGGTAAGAGTATAAACCTGAAAATAGAATTAAGAAGGTTATAGGATATGCCAGAGGAAATTGTACCCATAATCATAGGAACACTAGGCACGATCCCAAGATCCCTGAAGATGCAATCTGGAAAAACTAGATGCCGAAGTAGCTCCAGGACTCATGCAGAAGAGTGTGCTACTAGAAGCAGTGCACACAGTGAGAAAAGTGATGGACTCCTAAGGTGTCAGGATGAAACCTGGAATCCCACACTATAAAATCCACCTAGTCTAATAAGGATGACTGTGATAGACATCGCCCCCAAAAAAAATAAATAAATAATAATAATAATAATAATAATAATAATAATAATAATAATAATAATAATAATAATAATAATGTGTCTGGAGTTCCACAGGGTAGCGTTCTGGGTCAGCAAATGCCTCACGGAATTTAGGTATTATACGTAAGGCCTCATACAGTATATTTATAACAACCATAAACTCAAAGCAACCTGTTTTAGGTCATTTGTCCTTCCTTTACTAGAATACTTTACCCAGTGTGGATGTCTGCTTCTGCCAGAGATTTATTTCCTTTAAATAAAGTGGTTTGTGATGGTAGGTATCTGGTTCCCACCATTAGCAGTTATGACTTGAACCGTCCACGGATGGCCTCTTGTTTGCCAATATGGTCTCTTATTTGCCAATTTTTCATGAGTTGTATTTTAATGGAATTTTCGCAGTTATATTTGATCCCTGATCTTTTCCTTGCGAGAGCGACGAGATTTGCTGAACAGTAGCACCAATATGCAGTTTACTGCATATTAGAACCTTAAAAGTTTAAGCGAAGATTCAATACATTATTACCCCAAAACAGTTTAAGCGAAGATTCAATACATCAGTACCCCAAAACAATTCTCCATGTCCTTTTAATAGTTTATTTACATTTTTATCTGTTTATTTATTAATTTGTTAGTTTATCTTTTTTTTAATAACTGATATCTTCTTTCTGTATTTCCCGTTATCTTCTGTAATTTCTTTCAAATGACACCATACTCTTTGGAGGCTTGAATTTCAAGTCAGTGGCCTATGCAGACTTGTTCCATATGAATAGGGTTCATAACCTGAATAATAATAATAATAATAATAATAATAATAATAATAATAATAATAATAATAATAATAATAATAATAATTTTATTATTATTAACGGCTAAAACTGGGTTTTCTTAAATTAATTGCACAGTCTAACAGGCAGATTTCTTATAGGTACAGGCCTCTTTTTAAGAAATTTGTTAACTGTCAATTTCGAGTCTAATCATTTACATAAAACAAAATCGCATATTGCGCGATACTAAGGCATACATAATTATACACAATATGTAATTGTTTCTTTGTGTTACGTTGAAACAAAGGAGGATAATCATTTGCAGCTGTCACCTTTGAGATAGCATCTTTCATTTATCAGCAGAAGCTTCGGTGGACAATGATGAAACGGACAAAGCAGAGGCATTATTGCCGGCCGGACTGTTTTTCTGGAGATCAAAGACACTATCCTCTTAACGAGCATTGAGCAAATGGTTCTTTTTAGCAATTTCTTTGAACTTCACTTAATCCGAGCTGTTGACAGGAATGCCTCAGCCACCCACGGAAACATTGGGAGGTAAATTCGGATAATTCTTAGTCATGCTCTATCAATTTGCCTTTTTATCTTGATCCCATTTCTTGTTTATCGCAGTGAACCGAAGTTGTTCATGAACTTTTCATAGCGTGCTGCTCGACGTTACAGTGACCAGCAGAGAAAATATAATTTATATTTAGACTCATTAGAACTGCTTTGGAAATCGTTTGTTTATCATAAGAGAAAAATGTAGATCTCGTAATTAAAAGTTTTTGCGACAGGTTAAGGTAACTCACTGGTTTTGCTGATTTCCAATACAGATTTAGTAGAATCATGTTGAGACAATAAACGAGGTAAAACAGCAGGATATGCAGTTTCCCAGTTATAGTTATGTTTGCATAAAACTTAATTTTTTTTTTATAAAGCGCTAATTACAAAGCTTTGTCAAAGAGTCGATTTAATTATTAATGCTATAAAAATTTCAGCGAAATTTTTATTACGTCTTTTTCATGTTCAATTTATCTCTTGAATCATTTTTCCCTTAAACATCTAAGTGGCTGTCCACTAACGAAGCTATATCTTGTAATCGAGGTCTAGCCCTTCGTTGGCCGAGTCGGTAGAGCTTCAGACTGTCACTCGATGGGCCGGAGTTCAATTCCCCCGGCCGGCCGATGAAGAGTTAGAGGAATTTATTTCTGGTGATAGAAATTCATTTCTCGCTATAATGTGGTTCGGATTCCACAATAAGCTGTAGGTCCCGTTGCTAAGTAACCAATTGGTTCTTAGCCACGTACAATAAGTCTAATCCTTCGGGCCAGCCCTAGGAGAGCTGTTAATCAACTCAGTGGTTTGGTAAAACTAAGGTACGAGTATACTTACATTTTTTTTGCAGAATACCAGTATTTAATCTCTGTCACTGTTAGTTTCTATGAATTTCAAGGGCTATAAATGGTGATTTCTGATTCAAGGATAGAAACAATCAAATTGTTGTATAACTTAATTGAAAAGGTAGTCTCCAGAATGAGCTGCATTCGTGCTCCATTCGAAATTATTTCTAGACTGAACTTCGATTTCCTTTTCGAAGGTGGAGTGCCCCCACGCACAGGAATTAGGGCTCTTCTCCAGAGCAAAAAACCTTGATTCTGAATACTTACAAATCATGTATTTGAAACTTTCCTACCTTCTGCTGTTGCTTTCTTTGATTCATGCCTGTGTTCTTATGACCTTTTTGATTTACCTTAAATTTTGCAGTGAACCCCAGCCATCTGCGCATCGACATTCTCAATTTTCAGCGCAGAGAGTGCAGTATTGTCGATAGAAATAGTATTTTTGCATGTTTGACAGTTGATATCTTTTACATTTCCAGAGTTCTGAAGAAAATTGCATATCACTACAAGCTAAACACATTTATGAAGGAGGTTAATAGCGTAGATTGTGTGTTATTTATAAGTTTACAGTAAAAAAATAACAAAAGTGAAGGCTGATATAATCGTTTTTACCAATTTACCAGTGGTTTCCCCACTTTTCTTTCCAGCGACTCCAGTCATGTACTTCTGGGCATGACTGTGACCCTACTGGGTAGATTATACATCCGATTACTAAAGGAGCGAAAATAATATTATTCAATTTTGTACTAGAAAAAATAATAATTTTCAATTTTCGTCTCATCATTTATGTCAACATCATTAATATTAAATGAATGTTGTATTTGCCGGAAGATTTAACAGATTCTTGTTTTTTTTTTTGTGACTTAAACGCTGGTAACACCTCCGATTCTGGCATTGAAAAAGCACGATATTTATAAATTTAATGCCTTAGAAACATTCTCATATTACCAACAAACCACAGAAAGATGCGGTATTTGGTGATAACACTCTACCTTATTTACTTTACACTCGATTTGGAAAATTATTGTAAGTAATATCCTACAATATTCCATCGTTCAAGAGACAGAACTTCCTCTTTCTTAAGGTTGGGTTGGCCCACATTTTTATTCTACTTTTCTCTATTTCCATTCATTTACTTTTCTCTGCAAACCTAAATTAGACAAGGTCACGAGTATGCCTGTCCCAGATGTTTTCCTATACGAAAACACAAACACGAGGTAGGCTAACCATATTAATTTAATCACATGTAACAATTGAATTTGGATTTCTTTAAATTCACCTTTAATTAGAATCTCTTTAATTTATTTTTATTTGTCAGATGGTGTATTGTACTTCACTTACTTGTGATAAGTAAGCTGTAGAAAATTTTAAAGTTTTTAGTTTTCTGTAAAAGAAAACTATTGAGATGGTTTTGTCTCCCCGTCTGCACTTTTTCTGTCCGCCCTCAGATCTTGACAACAACTAAGGCTAGAAGGCTGCAAATTGTAATGTTGATCATCCACCCTCCAATCATCAAACATACCAAATTGCAGTCCTCTAGCTTCAGTAGTTTTGAATTTATTTAAGGTTAAAGTTAGCCATTATCGTGCGTCTGGCAACGCTATAATACAGGCCACCACCTGGCCGTGGCTGAAAGTTTCATGGGCCCTGGCTCATATAGCATTATACGCTGTACAGAAAACTCCATTGCGCCGGAGAAACTTCGAAGCATTTCATACTTTTTTTTTTTTTTTTCTTTGTTTAATGAGATAGCTAAGAATATTGTGGAACTTGATCCGTGGACTGCATTAAAAATTTAAGTTAGCCGCAGTCCAATCTAGGTTGTATTAATTACTGTTTTGAGAGCACAAGAGATGTATTGGGTCGATGAGACTCACGACCATACACCATGGAATTCATTCATGAAAACATGTCATTGTCTTGCTTAATCGTTTGTTTGAATAGATCTTAAATGGATGGGTTAAGGCTTGTGTAAAGACTTCGATTTTATTAGTTTAGATAAGTTTCTTTTTTTTTTGGAGAATTGATAAGCAATTTACGGATAACTGGAAGTTTGGTATCTTGAATCATTTAAGTAAATTTCCGTAGTTCAGTGTATGGTGTGTTGTAAACACAAGAGCAAGGTTAAATGCAATACCGTATTCATTATTCCTAAGGTGAAAGAGATTAGTTTTAAAGCATATATTTTTTTTACGAAAATATCTCCATCAAACCTCATGGAAAATATGTTTTACCAATAAGACCTTCTTCCTCTCAGAGCACGCCAGACTATGCCTCCTGGCGCGGTGCAGACACCTGAAATATTGGCCAATGAAGCATGAAGGTAAGCAGCCGGGGAGTCTTTTACTTGGCAAGAATCATGCTCCATCCCCTGATCCCCTGAGAGAGAGAGAGAGAGAGAGAGAATTCAAGGAGGAATGAACAGTAATGTAGAATACTTTAACGTCAAGTTTGATTGAGAATGGGAATGAATATTTTGAAGTATTCGTGTTCCGTTTTTTTTTTTTTTTTTTTATTTAACTTGGTTTAAGGTACGGAAGTCAATATAATGAATGTATATATAAAAGATAAACTTTTTTTAGGATGAAGTGGCAGAGTCTGGTATGGCTGACCAAATCAGTTCTAATGCAAGTACCAGTAAAGACTGACGTATGGATTTCGCTGACTAATCCACGGTTATCATTGTATACACAGGTGTTGACAGCCTAAATTTAGCTCTGTCCATATTACCTTTAGAGAGATTAATAGTTTGCATGCATGGGCAGGAAATATCTTTACCTGACAGCGGGTTTTACGATTGCACTTCATTGGTGTGTGTGTGTGTGTTTCTGGTTTTCGAGTGGAGCAAAAGTTTTAAAGTTTGAAAAATAAGAATTTCCTAACTAGCCTTAGAGTCCTTGCTGATATCCTGAAAAGATAGTGAAGGTTGTTGTACGTGATTTTTCTGAACTTGGTTCTTAAACGGCCATTATTAATTCCCTATTTAGTGTGAATATGAAGAGCCTGAACAGGTTCTCCTGATCATAACCTTCCTTCTCCGAAAACAGTTCTATCGCTTTCCTCCTGATTAGGTGTAATTATTTTCCTTCTCGTTTCTTAGCTGTTTTCTTTTTAGTCCAGATGTAGGTAAGGCGTATTTCCCATTACGTCTGCCTTACGCTTATACTTTGCATTCTTTGGTATTCCACGTTTCTTGTAACCACTAGAATGTTACATGACGTCGGTAGATTACTATTTCCATAATTACCGTGAGATCTTATAAAATTAATGAGACTTTTATCTTCTAAAATGATGTCCGCGTGTTTACTCTACATTTACCACTTCTTCAAAGATTTAGTCTTCTATATTATTGTTCAGTAGCATTGTTAACATATATCCTGACCTCGTCCATCTTGTCCTCACGGTTATTTAACAAGCCACCAAGATATAGGGCCCTTACTCTCGGCATCACTCTTTTTTTTTTTTAATCATCCAGAAAATCTGTTATGGTTATCATCATTAATTTGTTCCCAGCGGCAATGTGATATATGAATTAAGAGGTAGCCTACCTCTTAATTCATGTCTTTGTATTATTATTATTATTATTATTATTATTATTAATATTATTATTATTATTATTATTATCTTCAATAAACTTGATATTCTAGTGTTGAGCCAGTTTCATTACAATTAATCGTCTGTCACTGCCTGCGACTCGCATAAGTCGTAATTAGCTGGTGCAAGTGTTCCCGCTATCCATCTAGTGATATCCTTTTAATATCAACTACGCCATGGACGTTATGACCTCATACCGTTATTTATTGTGCTCGTACGCTGTCACTGGTTATTTCAAGCTGAAAACAAGGATTAATTTTCTCTGCTGGAAATAGCATCAGTTAGTGAAATTTGGACGCTCACTGTGATTCCGAAAATGTTAACACATTCTTTTTTTTCCGCCAGCGAAGAGCGAATAGGTATCTCTTATCTGTTAACGTGAATATGTAAATTTGCACCACCCATAAACCTTTCGTCTTCCTAGTCTTTATCTGCATATTGCTAGCAACCAAGGCCACGATTTTTCAGGTCGAATACTAGATTTGCAGACTGTAATCTTACGTCTTGATGCCACATGTGTAGTGTAAAGGGCGAAAATTGTTGGCTCTGTCTGCATCTGTTCACTGCATATTAGCAAAAATAGTTTGGTAAAAAACACCATTAATAATTATAAGTCTGAATGTAAACTGTTCAGTACAAGACTGTTTTGTATTTGTTCATAACATCACAATCAACAAAACGTTTCTTTTTCTACGCACTTGAAACATAGATAATGCTGCTAGGAAGCTAGGTATTATTCGTAGGGTTATATATATATATATATATATATATATATATATATATATATATATATATAATAAATATATATATACACACATATATATATATATATATATAAATATATATAATATATATATATATATATATATATATATATATATATATATATATATATATATATATATATATATATATATATATATATATATATATATATATATATATATATATATATATATATATATATATATATAGATTACCACCTGTTTTAAATCTCAATTTTTCATTTCTGGAATACTGTTTTACTTTTCACGACGTCTTTGTGTTTTCAAGAAAAAAGTACTGAAAGCGGTAGTTCTTTTTCCCAGTTAACTGCGGTGTTAACGTGTACAATCCTAGGATATCAATTTCGGGCATCATTCGTAGTCAGTTTTCAGTAGCAAACTTCCGATATCACCTCTATTGTCATCCCCTCTCGAATTCCCGTATTATGCTCACTTTGCGGAGTCCGCTTTCACAATCTCTCGAGTTGAGTCAATATGACACTTTTCAGTACCAGAGGGCCTTTCTTTTATTGTAAATTTTGTCTTGCCTAGGGCTTAACCAGGTAAATTTTCATCTTGCTCGTGCTGCCGCTAAACTGTCATAAAAAGAACGAGTATTGACTCTTTACAGCATTAGATTTTGACTTCAGGAAAGCAGAGCATTCTGGGACACAAAATAGCTAAAGTATTAGATTTATAAATTAATTTCTGCCTGATAATGAGGTGTGCTTCAATCTGTGATGCATATGCACTGACACTGATATATCTATGTTTTTTTATCCTTTTACCCAGGAAGTCTGTAATTCAGAAAGGTAAAACTTTACTTCTCTTGGCTTTACGTTTTCCACAATGGGCTTATTTTACTCTGTGGATGCTCGCTTACTCGTTAATGTTAATGCACGCTATGAATCAAAATAATGATAAGAGTACTACGTATCTTCCAAAAAACAGTAATAAATTTTTTTTTATATATTTGCCAGATTTTGTAGGAGCTTTTCAGATAGAACGTGCCTTAATTTTTCTGACATTTGCCATTTTAAAAATAATTTTTTTGCTTAGACTTCACTATTTTGCATACAACAAACCCTGCATAATATTTTGGTTTTCTATTGCGTATTAGAGTTACGCCAGTAGTCGAGATCATTTTCAAATGATAGCCTGGAGATGGTCGACTTTTGCCTAATGGACAGTATATCCATTCTTAAAACTGTCTTGTTTTTAATCTACATGACAGAAGGAGCGTTTCTAGTCTGCAGTATTTAGTGTTTTTGAATGGTTCTGTCAACGGCTGGGCACATCGTTTGCTTAAATATTGTAAATAATTTTTAAGAATTTACTTATTGCTTCAGGTTTATCAGGCCTGAGTTGTAAAAGGCATTAGGCGCCCCTCTTGTCAAGCTTACGCACACACACATGTATATATGTGTATGTGTGTGCATGTATGTATGTATATATATATATATATATATATATATATATATATATATATATATATATATATATATATATATATATATATATATATTGTTTATATACATAATACACACACACATATATATACTATATATGTGTGTATATATGGATATATAATAGCTTTGCAGATTGCCTTCTCATATTCGGTGATTCGAAGTCTTCCGGGATTGTATTTTTGGACTGAAATAAAACTCATCTTAGCTAAATTCTCACTATGTCAGTTGCTTTTTTTATTCTTTTCAACAACAACACCTCCTTTCTACAATATACCTAATATATATTATTTATATATTTATATCTCTCTGTCTTTCCTAAAACATCCCTAAACACTTATATACATATACACATCAAATTATGAACGATATACACAATACAGCTTGTTTTTTATCTTTATTTTTTCTCTATGTTCCTAGAGACACTATAGGAGAGTACCAGTTGTGTGACCTACCTTAATTTACATTTATTATTACATGATACACGATATATTGATGAACACTACTAATAATTGAGGCCTATATTGTCTTGTACAACAATCACATCGTATCTACACAAACACCGCACTTTAACACAGTCTTTTTTGTTTAACTCTATGCTTTCACAAGGTTTGACAGTGGAATCATGATTTATGCCATGGGAGGACTGACAAAACTAACGCATACCTACTCAAGTATTCCGTCCTAAGGAGTAATGAATCCAGATTTCTCGTTAGTACGGCTGATATCTGAGAAGTTTCTAAAACCAAACGGGGCTGCAGTGTTATGATTGCACCAAAGGGAAATCGACGAATCGCTATGGACTGGGGAGGAGACACTAGGAAACATGCTACGCGAAACAGCCCAGCAACTGCCTGCCCCACGGGCAAGCAGCTCCATAATCCTTCCTTTCTCTGGTCGATAGTTCAGGACGAGGCCTGAATCGTTTTTCCCCGACTACACGATTCTTTTGACTGCGCTTTCTTCGACAGCTATTGAGTCACAGATACATATATACACATTAGTCAAAACGAGCCATTTTGCCGAATGCAGCACTTCATGGCACTGAATATTAATAACAAATCAGTATATTGGGAAACGACCATTTGTTGTTAAAAAGTTCTTTTTCAACACACTGAGTGACATGTATATCATAACTTCTCCAAAAAGGCACAACAATTCACACAATAAATAAAAATGCCTCTGTCCGACGGCACAGGACAGCCTTCATCGGAGGGAAAAAAACACGGACACAGACATCAGACATCGTCACATGAAACACTGAAAAGGACAAGAGGAGTCAGATCTTATCATTCCAGCGACGTTCTCGAAACGTTGCCCGACTGAGAAGTTGAGTTCCAGTCGAAGAGCTCTTCTTGTCAGAACGGTGACGCTTTTGACCTGAGATGTTTAACAGCAGCTGGAAATGTATACGCTAGATTTCCGTCGTATTTTTTTAAGCGCATGTTACAGCAAGGTATGCTGCCGATACTTTTAATGCATCGCCAAGCATTTAAGTGTCTTCTTTTTACGAAAATAAACTTTAATTTGCCTATTTTTTCGCGTACAATGATCACATTATGATTTAAGCATTAGGCTGAATGGGAGGAAAGTAACTGAAAATATTTTGAGCAGTAAAAATTAATATTCATTACGTATCTTTTGTACAACAGATCCGTTTCATTTTTCATTGATTCTTTGAAGGCTATCAATTTTCTTGCGTTTTTTAAAAGAAGAAATCATACATTTCCAAAGCTTTACTACATGAAGGAGAATCAAAACCGCACCCGAAATGAAACTTAGTTCTTTATTCTTATTTGATAAGAAAACGTGATTAGTCGCATTGTCCTGATTTTATAATATTTTGCAATTAGGCGATTCTCTTAAAAGCTTAGATAATGGAAAATCCTATGTAGGAATTCGTCATCCGCCGGATGCTAGCTATATTTTTCAAAGACGTCCACTAAGCCAACAAAAAAGCCTGAAGAATAAAAGGTATGGAGAGTTCTAAGGCGTATGAAGGAAAGGTGATTGGTATCGTAGTGTTTAAAAAGAAGAGACTCTGATTAATGTAAGATTTCGTTGCTTAGCTGCTACACATTTTTTTTTTCTTTTGGCATTAGTGCTGCTGATAATCGGTCATTTAAAAATCGCTGCGATTTGATCCTCAGGTTTCAAACATGAACAGCCATTTGATTTCAGATAAACAACAAATGTTAAAGAATTCTCAAAACACTGAAACTGACGAAACCAACCTTTAGGTCAAAGTCAGCTCTGTTGGTTTGTTAGTTATGAATTCTAAAGAATTTAAGTTTCACCACGCCAAGGAAAATCATCTTGAGAACAAAAGAAAATGTCACCCAAGGAACATTTTAAGAACAAATATTACGTAAAAAAATACTCCACCTCGGCTCAAATGTCATTACGTGTGCTTGTATCTTGTTTGGTCAAAAATTAATTGCTCTTATTATAGTCGACAAGTTCCCATAATTTGTTTGCACTAGGCGACAAGCAGTAAAGATTGCGTATTGATTTTCTTTTCCTTTCCTTAAACTGACTTTGAACTGAAGGTTGGTTAACCCACGTACAGAAATCACAACGAGAAGTGTATCGCATTTGAGACACTGCCGTGAGAGAGGCTTTATTGCTTATTTACGTTTATGGACTTTGCTTGGCTTCAGCGGTTTTCTGCTCATCGAACCTTCCTTAATCAATGTGACTGAAATAGAAACACGACACGAACAAGCACAGTGCATGTTGACCTATCCGATAGCATTACTAGTAGATTTTATCGTCTCATCTTGATCTTCCCAGTTCAAAATTTGAGAAATTGGAAGGAAATACCAAAGTGTCTGTTACGGGTTTTCTTTTGACCGGAAGTGAAAATTGTCAACTGAGGAACATGCGTAGCTAAAAAAATTTGTTCACCTTTCAGTCTGAATGGAAATGTCATTCAAAGCTTTGTAGGTATCAGTTTTAGGACAAAGAAACTTCAGTGAATTGGACATTGTTAAATGCATTCGTATGCATTTATGCACACAAACACTCGCATACGTATGCATGAATATATGCATACGTGCACGTGTTTATCAAATGATTTCATCTACTTTTAATGCTGGGACAGCCTTGCTTCAGAACATTGAGGCAAAACATTTTGAGCTTTCTCTCTTTTTCAAAACAGCACTCGAACACAATTTCATGAATTTTTTAGATACACGCTAAGATTCAGCTTAAAGATTTTTGGGTGGCTCTCAAAGAATCCTTCCTTTTTGAGATAATTTTAACATATACTTAGCATACAATAAATATATATATACACTTGAGGTTTCGATTCCCGAATTAACGTCCATGACCTTCAGGCCATTCCGGGGGACAAATAGACTTGTTTTAACAATCAGTTACATCAACAACATATGAAAGAAACAACTAGATGAGAGTGAATTGAGTGCGGGCTATAGGCAACAAGTCTAGAATTACAAATAGTTTGTCTTGTCAACAATTGTCGCGTAAAAACCATCCATAATGAAATACTATAAGATTTACACACAACATATCGAAAACAGAAAACCATAGGATAAATTCAGTTATACAGAATACAAAATAGACTCAACGAAATATAATAACAATATTCTCTATATGATTTTCAACGTATTATAAAATTAATTTCATATAAAATGGATTTCTTTTTATTTATGTATTTAACAAATACGCCCTAGTCTTCAGTCAACCAATAGCTCTTTAACTACACAGGCATCCGACACACAAACTAGCATCATGACATGTAGCACGTATTTACAACCTTAAAAATTCCCTCTTTTCAATAAGCTGCGATTGCCTAACAAAAATGGCTTAGATGGGGAAATGAGCTATGGCTTAGGAACAGATAACACGATAAATAGGAAAAGGAGGAAGACAAAATTAACTTTTTAGGGAAGGTTACTTTTTCCGTTTCCATGTGTGTATGTATATATATATATATATATATATATATATATATATATATATATATATATATATATATATATATATATATATATATATATATATATATATATATATATATAATATATATATATATATATATATATATATATATATATATATATATATAATATATATATATATATATATATATATATATATATAATTCACAAAACGAATTCAGTGACAGATGACAGGTTATTTCTGAATATTGCAACTCTGAATATTACGGAAAGATAAATTAAATCACAAGATAAACTAGAATTAAAGCATGTGAATAATGAATGTGAATCAGGAATTGGGAATGTGTAATGAGCGAAAGAAGGAACTTCTTCCGGTGATATAATACTTGTTGTATTGAGAAATAAATGCCTTTGAAAATTTGAGCCACAAACCTACCTGAACTACTGTGACAAATATTTTGCCAGTCAAGCGTTTCAGGAAATATCCACATACAATCAGATTACGTGTCTCCTAAATTCATATGAATGTGGAAAACGTAAGGTTACTGAACTTACAGATGATGAGAAGCAGCGGAATAGTTTTTCAAGTGCTTCTGTATTTTTAGGACGATATCCGACTGTCTTAGCACAGAGGCTGACTGATCTACAAGGACTGATTCATGCCAGAGGTCTCGGTCACACGAAGCAACTCAGCTTGCACCTTGGATAAATCAGAATAGGGACAGTTACCGACAAGAGAGAAATGTGCAGCGAGTAAGTCGTCTGATGCATAGATGTAAAGTTTTCCAGACGAGGAAGGGATCTAGAAACCTGCTTTCCTTTAAGTAAGTCAGGTCTCTCTCTCTCTCTCTCTCTCTCTCTCTCTCTCTCTCTCTCTCTCTCTCTCTCTTCCTTTTTCTTGCTTTCTTTCTTTCTTTTCAGACTCACGGAGCACACATGGTATGAATAGTCACGTTTAGAGGAAAGATAGGAAAGGTAAATAGTTGAGATTAAAACTCACCTACAAAGAGAGAAGGAATTCATAATTTGCTTAGAGCAAAACGATCTTTTCTATTTCTTGTAGATGGTGTGAGATTAATCAGAGCCTATAGCAACACCCTGAACTTTTCCCTGGTATCACCTTCATTTTGATTATCGCCAGATTCACTTTAAAATGCGATAATAAAGCGCCTTTAATACCTTTAAATAGTAATGTCTTCATTTCAATCATCTGGTGTACATATCATGTGGCAAACCATCACTTCAATTACTCGTAAAACAAATGTCGCTATAAATATATTACGTCATTTCCATCTTCGTCGTGTAATCTAGTCATTCCTGATTATATGGTGCATACTCACAGAAATTATTTTCCTTTTATGGCTATTTATATTGCATGCACAGATTGCATATCTTACAATATATTGCATATATTGTAATCATAGCCTTGTTTCCTCTGTCGAAACAATTGACTACGTAACCAAATGCATAAAATACTTTTTGTGGGGTTCAGCCTTTTTGCCCCAAGTCGACTTACATGCTGGAGATGAAGAATCTTTCCTAAAATCATAAAATGTTTTGAAATAAATAATTCTGTCTATTGCCCTTCATTCGAATCAAAATATACTTACTATACTGTAGGCGTGAGCGCAGACCTGTACACACACATATACATACATACTTGCGTACACACACACACACACACACACACATATATATATATATATATATATATATATATATATATATATATATATATATATATATATATATATATATATATATATATATAATATACTTGTAATAAGCCTAAGTGCTATGACAGAGTTTGGTGGACATCATTAATGAACTAATTTATTTTGATATCGTTTTAATTTATTCTTTTTCTCTCTGTGAAAGAATCTTAGGAAAGGCGTAAAGATGTATATCATTCACCATTTCACATGAGAGAACTCATGAAAGTCACAGAGTTCATTCTGATCTCATGAAGAGTGTGAAAGATGGGGTTTTGGTAATGGAATTCGATTGATGAGATGATTAATATTAAAAAAAATATTTGATATTTCTCGAATCCTTGAAACGGCCATTGATATCCTGAGGTACTTCGTGTACAAAATAACCTGCGGTGTGAAAGCCATCGGTTGAGCTCATTTTGTACAGAAATTACCCGCTGGGGCCTGCAAGATGATCCGCGCCTCGGCTTAAAGATCTTGGGTGAGTGTTGTAAAAACGCGCTCTACACCATTACCAAATTTTTCATCATATCTTTCATATTTTTTGTTTATTTCACCATTCTTTCTTTACTAGGAGGTGATCTCATCTCACCGAATTTTCATTTATGCGATGCGATGCTCTCCACGAAGCCCCCAAGCAATCCAGAGCTGCTCTATTCGACTAGAAAACACCTATATTTCTTCTACAAAAATAACCAACAATTATAAGATACGAACCTACATCGCACAAATGAAAACGGGGGAAAGAAAACGAGGTATTGTAGAGGGATGGGTGACTAAAGCAAGTACATGAAGTGAGGTCAGGAACACATTTTCTCACTAAAGGTTGATGGGTCACAACTAGACTGGGTCAGTCAGAGGCAACTGACCTCTGTAGATGAAGGGACAACTGTAGTGATAAATTATTTCTGGCTGATGTGAGTATCTAAGGAGAGAGGATTAAAGAGAGAATCTAGACACAGAACATTTAGACAATTTATGTGATACCTTTTGGAACACATTATCTAAACTGAGGCCATGGTGGCCATTTTAGGCTAGTGAAAATTCTTTTTGATATTTTATAGTTCGTTGCAAATGTCCGGCAAGATTTTTTGCAACATCTTCAACTGAACTAACAGTAGGAATGAAGCTATGAAATATTTCAGGGATGATTACCACATGATGTAACGTATATTGCTTTATGTTATCAAAATGTTCATAATCGCACTTCATGTATCGTTATTATTTTCCTTTAATTACCAGATCATCAGATGGTTTCAGTTCTCAGTATTCATCTTGCTACTCTGATCAAATGTTCAGAGATCTATCTCATGTACACACACTTCTGCTCCATAATTCTATTGCTTAACGGTAAAGATTAATTAAGTACGCTGTAACCATCGCCAAGCGACATTCTTACAGCTTCGTCTGGTCTTGCTTTTTGGGGGAAGTGATTGGTGGTGGCGAAATGATTTCTCCAACCAACCGCTTCTTCACCTTTCCATCGGCCGTTGTAGTCGTTGGAGGCGTCGGCTCTTCATCGCTGTCCGATCCGAGATTCAGCGCCGGATTGACCCTTCCGTTCATCTCATCCGTGGCATTGTACTTGACGACAGTGTGGCAGGCCATGACACTCATCTCGCCCTCTTGGGGCTCTCCCACGCGCTGCACATCGTCGGGGATGTTGGTGACGCACCGCAAGAAATCGTATTTCGGCGCCAGGATGTCGTTCTCGAAGAGGTACTTCGACAGCATCGAGAAGCCCAGGAGAGCCGAAGCTGACAGAATCATAGCGAAGGTGCGGAAGGGGAACAGCTGGACCTCGGTTTCCTCGTCATACCAAGGATACCTGGGACACGTATGGGGCAGTATGTTATCAAGGAGTAATTTTAAATGGCCGTCATAGTTTTAGTCTTTATCCTTTTAGTTTTGATAGATTTCGTTTGAGTACTGATGTAGTAGCCTCACGATTACACACACACACAAAAAAAAAAGGCTATACTGAGAAAATTAACTGGTTTTGCAATACATGGGAGGGACAGACAGACGGACTTACTTGATAATGGCAGGAATACCAATCATGGACTCTCCCCCAAGCAAACGGACGAATAGGCCTATGATGTAAGCACCAAGCGATCCATACAAATTGCAATGATTCTTAAAGTGGACCACCATTAAGAGCTGAGGGAACAAGATGACGTACACCAAGTCTGACGACAAATACCTGTTAGAATGAATGATTATTGTTATTCCAAAGCCATTGTCTAGCACGGCTTAATGTAAACAAGAAGCACAAATAGCCTTGTCTCTAGAAAAACGAAGCATCAAATGACTGACAAATCTCTGATGATATTTTAAGACCCTCTTTGCTCTACAATAGATACCCCAAAACTAATCAAGATCGATTTTTTATTTCCTTTTTAACTCAAAAGGCAGTGAAAGGTGTTTTAAAAAGAAAAGCTTTAATATTCTCTTCGCAGAATGAAGTGTAGTATGATACAGTAACACTTTAAAAAAATAGGAATACCAGTTGTAGATTTTATCCTAAGTGTTATTCATAATCCGCAACCGTTTATATGGAAAAGGCGCTACCTAAAAATCTGTCATTAACCACCCTTCAACATTACAGACTACCCGTAAATATGGGACAAAACGGTCGAGAGAAGAAGCCTATACTAACAAATGAGTGAATGAATGAGAGATAAAGGGATAAGTTACCATAAACATAAAAATCTAAGGTAAATAGTAGTCATGAATAAATAAACTGATGAAATTAAGGAGAATTTGAGCCGCGAGACAAATTAACATTTAATAAGATAAGAGGGAAAACTTACCATAGCCCATAGATGGAAGGGATGGTGAGGGCCAAGGTAGTAGCCAAAGCTCCGACGACGAAAATGGCAAACCTCATCACCCAAAGCACCTCAGATTCACTCGCCTGCGGAAGACGCAAAAATTTCCGTATAGCTTATGCAAGCACAAGACAAGTCAAAAGAAATTCCTTTGGTGAAGATTTGGAAGAATGAGCCTTTGCACAATGAACGAGAAACTTGAGAGTCCAAGGAATCAGCCCTCCCAATATTTTGTGGGAAAAATACTAATGTATACTATTGTCAAAAAATGAATCGAAATTTACTTGAATAATTAAAAATAATTGAATTTGTACAGTCTTAGGTTTTGATATATTAGCAAAATGTCTTGTATCCTTTTTTATATTTGTGGCCTATGCACTTTTGAATTACTATTGGCTGCAGGAAACAGGTACTTTGCTAGCGCTTTTATTGCTTCATGCAAAATAAAACAGTAGAAAAAGGCAATAAGGAAATAGTGTATGGTCTGAAAATCTTTGAACTTCATTTAGTGCTGGATTTTTGTTTTACTTCAACTATTGTTTACCATTTTCATTATTACAGTCCTAGAATCAACATTCTTATCACTGGCAAACCAAACTAATGACATTGCAGAAGTTGTCAGACTTTCCATTCCTGTATTGACCTTATTCTCCCTGATTTCATTCTTATTTTTCAAGGCTTCTGGCTGGGGTAGAAAAGAGCGATCTAACCCATTGAAGACTACATGGAGCTTGCATATGTCGAAAAACTAATTTTGGGTATTTTTTTATTTTTTCTTGAGTAAACAGCACTATTTATACGACCGTCTGAAGAAATTTGTTGGAATCTGTCTTATGAGTATGAATTTTTTCCCGCGTTTTGAACTGTCTATATACATTTGATGCATCACCCATCATTGGCGTCGTATAATAACATAACATTTGCCATATATCATTCCGTTAAAATATGAGGACGAAAGGACAGCAGAATATTATCAATTACCCTCCGATGTATGTTTGCCCCCAAAACCAATATTTATCATCCTGAATGCCAATATTTACAGACAACATGCATTCGGAGTTTATGTTTGCAACTGATATAACAGAAAGACTCATTCCAACAATATTTACTTAAAAACACCCTGCAAAAATTTCTAAAATGGCAGATGCACTCTGATGACAATAATGGCACGTGATCCAAAGCTGTTATTTAAATCACGCAATCTGGATCTGGGCATAAAAATTCTTAACGCAAAAATCTTACAATTAATTTTCTCTAGGAAAAAAGAGGATAAACTAACGTCAATAGCACCTCGCATACGTACCAAAAGAAAAGCCTCTACCTGTTCTTTGCAAATGTTAATATTACTCCCACTTTGCGATAACTCCTATCAAAACGGTGTATTCTTCCGGTACAGCTTGGTTAATGTTTCATTTGTTCGCCAGATTAGAATAGTAAATGATTCTTGTATACAAACGAAATTCGACCTACATTTTGCCTGAAGATGAGTTTCCAGATATTCCTGGCGAACATGGAAGCCGCCGAAAGGACAGAGGAGTCGGCTGAGCTCATGACTGCAGCGGAAATAGCGCCCAGTCCCACGAAAGACACAAAGCTTGGCGTCAGGTGCTGGATGACCAAGGGCAAGATCATCGACGTATGGTTGCTGGAAATGCAAGTGTCCACCGCCTCGCATTCAAGCCCGGTCATATTCCACGCTGGAATGGATTGAGAAGACGTCGAAATGTTGTTAGGCAGAAATAATATGTATGGGGTATACGTGTGTGTTGTGGGGAGGGTGCTAGTGGAGGAGGATGAAAGAGAGAGAGAGAGAGAGAGAGAGAGAGAGAGAGAATTGATTGCAATGCTGGGTACATGAGGGAGAGAAGAAAATATGAATAAGACCAGTAATAATTTATGTAGGGTGTGAAGCGTCTCAGGCTGAAAGTTTGTCGAGATCATTAGATAGCGTCGTCATGCAGAATGAATATCAGAATAACAGAATACTTCCTGTGAAATATTCTGCAAGTAAATGAAAGAAAATTGAACGAAAAGAACTTCTTGCCATGATTTTAGTATGATGTAAGAAACCACAAACATTATTAGTGATAGACTTACTAGTAACCTTTGCGATAGCTCCAATGATGACAGGTGGCACAGCCATTATGAGGCAGCCGAACGCTGCTACATACGACAACACCTGCGCCTTATGACCCGACTTACTTGACAACACTCGTTGGAAGTACACCTAGGAAAAAAAAAATCTTCGTGAGATCTCTCTCTCTCTCTCTCTCTCTCTCTCTCTTTCTTACAGGAAACGTCTCTATTAATGTTTTGTGCATTTTCTATGAAAAAATCAAAACTTCTTATAAACATCCTTTATGTCTTCCCTTCTGTCGAAATTCGGAAGAATTCTTTATACCTGTCAGTGTGAAACGAAACATTAAACTGTTGTACGTAAAATATAAAAACAAATTATTTTAATTTGTTCTCGAAAATGTTTGCTGAGCTACGTCTGTCATGCATAATTTGAATACCAGCATGTATGTGAATTACTATAAGTAATTTGGCTTTGATAATGACCCCTTAAGAGGCTTTCTCTCTCTATCTAGCCTAGGTATTTTCGGAAAATTGGGAAGATATCATGAGTTAAAAACTTATATAGAATTCAACTGTTGTTAAAAGATGAAAGAAGAAATGTTTTTATACAACATGGTTTCAGAAGAAACCTCAGCTAATACACCCACGCACAGGTTGCATTGCTTAACGTCTAACACGAAAGCTCGTGATTCGTGTAGAGGGTTGCGAAGCGTAAGGCACGATCCTACCTGAGTTTACTTTTCTATAATTAGGCTCTGTCTTACCAACCCCCCCTACCTAGTCTCTCTCTCTCTCTCTCTCTCTCTCTCTCTCTCTCTCTCTCTCTCTCTCTCTCTCTCTCTCTTGTGCAGTTTGGTATACATGGGCACTGGAGTATCTTACCTGCCACGGGATTCCACCGAATACTAAGAGCAAGCAGTAATCCGCATAGAGACCATACTGCTCTTTGGGTACTTCGCCTATCCAGTCGTGTTCCATCTGCATGACGTCCCCAACAGCTGGATGGTTCCAAGCAAATGGAATACACAGCCACTGGAATAAAGTGATGGGAAAATTTAAACTTTTTTTCATTTTTTATGTATTCGATTTTTGTTTTATACTTTTCCAGCTAGAGTTCTGTTGACCTTCAGTAATTTTATTTTGTTCAGTATGCGAGTGACTCTTGACCATTATCAAGAGATATGAAGTATGAACTTGCTTCACCATATTTTGCTTATAATAGCCTAATAGAATTCGAACAAGGCTTTCAACATATTTACGTTGGCAAGTTACTACGTCAATATAATTTATATTGATTAATTGAAATTATTCTAATTCTAGACTTTTTTTTTAATCTTTACTCGGGTTTTTATCTTTTGCAGTGATGTTCTGTTGACCCGGATTCTTTAATACTTGAAAAAAGTTTAGATATAATATTCGACAGTTTTATGTTTTTAATAGCTTTTTTTTTTTGTAAGCAAAAGTATTTTCGTTTTTCTTGCCCTCTCTACGTGAATGCAGCTACTTCAATGTCATTGCTTCTGCCACTTGAAATCTTGATAGCTATCAGTTTAAACACTTAAGGAAATGAGTGCAGGTGCAGAAAACAGGTGCTCCTGTTATTTTCTCAACTGAAATCTTTAAGTAAAGTTTCAGAGTAAATAATTTCCCGTCCTCTCTGAAACAGGTTTCTGATAAAAAAACAGTGAAAAACTTTCTTTGTATAATAAAGGAAGAGAAATGATATCTATTCTGTCTCGTTAAAGGTCATAAAGCAGGCAAAACCGTAAGTTTATGAATATTCATTGAAAACTTGAAGTAAAATGAATAGCCTCTTTGGCAACTTAGTTTAGGTTTCCTTAATTTTCTTTGTTATCTAGCCTCGTATTCAGGCGCAGTCTCATGAAAAGTGGGTTTGTTTGATGCAGTTATTTGGTATATTAAAGACTGTTTTCTAGAAATTTCTCGACTTTAATGATGTTGTTTGAGAAAGCCCAGACTCTCATATTTCTACATGAATTTATTTATTTTAATGTTTCGAGATGTCCTTAGTTTTTACAGTATTTGTAGACTATTTTTTCTTCTAAAATATAAATTTCCCCCATATTGTTAAATAATTGTCATCTTAAGGATTATAATAATATCTTTCTTCCTTTACATTTGTTTGAACAATAGTGTTATGGTCATTGGTAACTGAATAGATTGCTTAATCTTTCTATTTTCGTTGGTCTGCGTTTTCGTTTGAAGTCTTGATTCCGTTATGTGCGAATTATTAACCTTGGTCTTCCAACGAACGTGTGTTGGCATCCCTCCTATAAATTAAAATGTCTTCATTCATTTTCTTTACGATTTCAAGGCTTGTAGTGGAAAGCTGATTATTAGGTAAACGAAAAGTTAAGAGGTCTCAGGAGACAATGAAATACGCAGAAATGGTGAATGTGACCGCAAGATTATATATTTCACTTCCTAATGAAGTACCCTTCAGAAATTTCATTACGATTTAGTATTTCAAAATTATGTAATTGAAGTGATATTTGTTAATGCAGAGGCACATTATATGAATAGAGCCTCTTTGGTTTGGATGTAATGTAAACAACGAAAGGAGGGAGGGGTTTAAGGACTCGGTACCAACCTAATTTGGTTCGCACTGAACCAAATTAGGTTGCATGCACTGACTGTGCATGCAGGCCATGCCTAGTGACGGGAGAAAAATTAGACTGCTCTTGTTTAGGAAGACTGGAATAGATAAGTTAGGGAAAAATACAAAGAATGAACGGAATTCGTTGTATTAAGATCCACTCACAATGTAATTAAAAATGGGTCAGTAATAATCATTATATAATTGTAGTTACAAATTCCTAGAAACTATGCGAAAAAAACAAATTACGAAGCTGCACGAAGATTCTAGTATGTTTTGTTACCGAAGAGAATAAATAGAAAATTATAGAACGTACTTAAAAAGTTTATAACTCGTAATGAACGCATGTTGCTCATTTAGTTCTTCCTTAGTTAACTGTCTACAGGTAATTAATGTTCAGAAGGAAATTGTTTAAATGGATATAAATCATGAGGTATAGAAAGATGAAGATTTATTTCAGATATTCAGTATTATTCACAATGTGCACATAAGTATAAAGAAGCCCCAACAAAGAGATAAACAGAACCAAGATGAGATAATTGTAGTAATATGTTTTTGAAACTAGTAAATTATTGAACTGTTTTGAGAAATCTGTCAGAAATATTAGTGTGTATCTCTGTCATTTTCTAATGCACACAGTAAAGGGACCGATAATTTAATGGTATCTAGTCTAAACGTGTTGGATACAAGAAAAAAGGGATTTGGTTATTTTGCCAATCCCACTGGCAATTTTTAAAGCAAACGAATATATATTTAAGAAAAGGAAAGTTAGTTTATATTGCCTTTTAGACTAATTTTTTTTTACATGAAAGGATTCGCCTTAGACTTGGAAGAGTACGTTGACAGCAAAAAAAAAAAAATGTATATATATGACAGTATTCTTCGTGTGCCGTTTTCTCATAGTTCTTCGGTAATTAAACAGTTAAGCTAAGAATTTAAACTCATTTTTACCAAAATAGACCTCTGTATATAAAACACCCATGCGTTTCAGAGCTGTTGATTATGAAATTTATATTTGCCAAATGATCTGTGTGGCTGGTATTTGTCAGTTGTCGTGATTTAAATAGAGATTTGTTTATTATCCCAGGCTCCACTGAAAAAATTTTGGCGTAACAAAGTTGTGTAGTTTCAAGACAATAGATTTGTTGCATGATCAGTTTTTTAGCGACATGCATGCGATACCAGTCTGGAAAGAAAGCATTACGTACTTGCTCTTTCACGAACTAGGCGCTTTGCCCCTCAAAAACGCCCAAGAAATCAAGAATAATTTTTTTTGTGTTTGAGGTTTGACTTGTTACTTTAACCACGCACTGCTAAAATGCCCCCTTTGTCACTGAAATATACCCAAAAGTACATTAGTGATTATGAGTACTATGTTAAAATCCGGAACATTTAGTAAAGTCTGAATGGCCTTTTAAACTATTTGGAGTGGAAAGTCATCAGACACCTAGCTTAAATTGAATAGACTTGGGCTCTACGTCCATCTGACGAGTAAGAATGGATGGGGCAGACCCATTAGCTATTGAGTTGCCTGTATTAAGAAATGAAGATCTCTTAATCGGTCTAATTAATGTACCTGAAGTTTCACATCTAATTCAGTTACGCTGTTTGTTATCCTTGACTGCTTGACATGTAAAGCTACTAAAAAATAAATAAGACCGTTTCTTTTGACTTTCAGCCATTCTCTTTGGGCTTCAAAGTCACTATGGATCTTCTCCTGCTCTGAATTATTCATCTTAGTACCCGGCTCCAGTTTAAGATTACGTTTAACATTCTCCGTTTCTTCCTCTCCCGCTTTCATGCGGGATTTACTTGTTTGCTATAAAAACAAACCTGAGGATAAAGAGAATGCATTGATAGCTAAACAAATGAGTTTATGTTGATTGTGTGTGCAGTGGCAATCACTGTTTGTAAGTTGATTGTTACATTGTACAACTGGAAACGCATCAAGTGTGTTAGCACTTGCAAAGGTAACGTTGTGTTAAGCCATTTATTCCCAAGTCTCATTGGTAGATATAATATGTGTGCTTGTATATATGTATACATCATGTGTATATATATACATATATACACATGTATATATATACATACATGTATATGCGTGTATATATATAAAGATATATATATACATATATATATATATATATATATATATATATATATATATATATATATATATATATATATATATATATATATATGGATATTTATGAAGTTATTATAGACATTTTTTTATATCAAGCATCCAGCATTATTAAAGGCTTCAAAGTAAACAGTATTTTATTGTTCACAAGTCAGTTATCTTGGTTGCTCTTCTCAGAACCTGTATTAAGAACTGAAGAGACATTTCTGTATAAGAGTGACAATTAAAAGAACAATTACCTATTCTCAAAGATTATTATCCATCATCGGTAATCACAGTCACCCTCGCTCCGTGATTCCTTTCAACCAAGTAACAAATTTCATCACCTTAATCCCTTTTAATGCTTAAGCTACTCCAGTTTTAAATTAGCAAATATTTCCTAGTTTTCAACGTTTTTTTATTATTTCATGTGGATGACTGAATGCATATTTAGCATAATCATAAAAATATTTTGAATGCTTTAGCGTGTTAATGGTTATCATATTACATTTTACTTCCTATAAGATTTTTTACTACCTTTTGACGACTTATTTCATTTATGTGTAATAATTCTCTCTTTCAGAACTTGACTTTTGAACTTCAATATATGGATGAAATCATCAACTATAAATGAACGTTCTTATATTTTTATTCTTTTAAATTACTGTAATTCCGTGTACAGTATTTTTTCGCATTGCAAACCTTTCTTTTACTTGTCTCTGTGCCGGCAGCCATTTTGGGTTTCTTGACCGTTCGACATTTATCAAATATTTTGACTTTCCCTTGTCCCTGAAGCTGCGGTGTATTTCCCCCATCCCTGCCCCTCCCCGACCCGTTCCCAATCACCCATTCCTAACCCAGACCTCAATCCAACCCACAGACCCTCAGGTCAGTTTACCAGCTGTAAAGTCGACTTGGTCTTCGTTTCAGCCTAGAAATGTTTTCGTCTTTCTTCAGGGAAGAAAAAGGTGGTCTTGCTGAAAGCCGGAATAACTTTAAATAGTGAAAAAAATTACCTTTATGTGTTTTATGTATCTATTCATTTTTTGTTTCGATAATTTATCAAATAATATATATATATTTTTTTTTAATTTGCAGGTCCAGATCAGGAGATCTGTAATGTCACCTAGGTCGCATTACGATCACAGAACCACTACAGTTGTGCAGTTTTGTCCTTGAAAGTAAGTAAAGTCTACTTTTCATTAAGGCAAGGTAATGATAAAGTTCTTATGTAATCATTACACCACGATTTGCCCACCGAATACACGTGGTGTTTCTAGTTTTTATATTTGTGTTGGTCTTCCTTATTTATTATAATTGTCATAATATTTGATTGTTTATTTTTCTTTTGTTTAGCGTAACAGAGAAATTAGATCTTCTAAAATGCAGGGCGTCCATAAAATCTCTTTACAATTTAAAAAAATTTATTATAAAAGCCACTGACGATAATCAGATTTGTTCCATGTACTCAGCAGGTATCACAGTTTTCAGTCACATTGCATTTGTGTATTTCAGGTACCCTGTTGATGAAAAAGGTACTGTTAAATGAACCCCTAAAAAGTGGCTACTCCTCAAGAAAAGGCACAATGTGTGTCATGGTTTATTGAAACAAATTCGAATACGCAGACTCAGCGAAACTACAGAACTAAGCATATAAGAGATCTGCCGTCACGTCCATTAATTCGTGCATGGCACAGGAAATTTATGGAGACAGGGACAATGTTGGATAAAGGGAGGAATGGACGACCAAGAACATCTGAGGAAAACATCGATCGTGTAAGACAAGCCTTTGATTGCTTTCCTACAAAGCCCATCCGTACTGCTGCCAGACACTAACAGCTACCACGTTCAACAGTGCACAAATTCCTACACAAGAACTAGCGATTGTACGCTTGCAAAGTGCAACTCATACAGGCACTCGAGCCAAATGATAAACCAAGACGAAAAGACTTTGCAGTTAACATGCTGGAATGAATTTCTGAGGATGAAACGTTCCTCAACCGATTTGTTTTAGTGATGAGCCAACCTTTCATGTACAAGAGAAACTGAACACACATAATGTGATAATCTGGGGATCAGAACATCCCCATGTGACTAGGGAATTTCACCGAGATAGTCCAAGGGTGAATGTTGGCGTGGGATCATGTGTAATCGAATCATCGGTCCAATTTTCTTCAAAGAGGCATCAGTTACTGCAGATGTTTACCTTACCCTTTTGACTGAATATGTGGTACCGCAATTAGATGACCTACAACCAACCATCATTTTCCAGCATGATGGCGCACCACCACATTGGGGACTGCATGTTCGTGGGTTCCTTAATCATATATTTTCAGACCATATTGGAAGGGATGGCTCAATTCCCTGACCACCTCGTTCACCAGATATCACTCCCCTGGACTTCTTTCTATGGGGTTATGTTAAAGATATCGACCATCGAACAAAAAACTTCAATATATATTCGACTTCTTATAATAATAACGTGCGACAGTCAGATATATCTTTTTTATAAGTTTTTTCTTTTGTATATAATTTGTGACTCTTTATATCATCTCACTCTTCGGAAATTCCGGTGCATAATTAGTTGAACTCATGTAAATAAAAATAATTCTTTAACGTGACATATGTCCCGATAATTTAGAGTTTGCTCAGATTTCAAAGGAATTGCCCATTTCAAAACGTCTTTACTCTTCTTATTGCTTATATGAACAATAACTTCGAAATATCTTTTATTTTCTTTAATGAAACGGCCATAGTATTAGGGAGTGTTACTCGTCTCCACAATATTAATTTGTTTTCTCTCTGCCTAACAATTCTCTTTCACTCATCCAACATGAATGCTCACGCGCTTTTGCACAAGCAAGCACGCACTCGTGAGTCATTCTGCGATTAAGATAATTGAAACTCGAGTTTTTAACTTTTCTGAACTTTTCCTCCTAGGGTCTGATGTGCCGGCTCTGATATCTCCATATTAACCGTACCTCCCAGATCCCAAGACCATCTCACATCCAAACTCTTCTTAAATTCACTTTCTTCGACACCCCCCACACACACACACACACCAAAATACTATTACGTCGTAACCCATCTCTCTTCCTCCTACTCCTCCCCATCCATGGCCCCCGAATCCACATAAGCTCATCGCCTGTCTGCTGACTGGAATTTTGATTCAATTTTCCTCACCCAGGTCACGTGATTTGCTTTAAGAAATGGCCAGTCTTCATACTGACTAAGTATCCCCCGAGACTTTCTATTTAATATAGAGCATAAAAGTTCACGTAGGACAAATTTTGGCCTGCCTTCTTTCTTATTTTTTCCTCTTTTTTGCCTTTCTTGCGAAATAAGTTCTAGACTAAATAATTTTTTGTAATGCATTACTGCATTTCATTATTTTGAATAATGAATTTTACACCAAATATATGGTGTTTTTTTTTTTCGACATTAAATTTGTAACGCTTAAAGCAATAGTTCTAATAATATTAATAGTTGTTGAAGGTTAATGTTCAAATGTTTTGCTCTAAAACGCTGCACAACAAACAAAAATAAAGCCTTTTATATATGTATGAGAATTAATATATTATACATGTAAAATAATGGTGAGGATTAAGTGCTCGACGGCTTGCTTATCAGGAAACGTTATTTGACTTTAAATTTGTCTGTCAGCTTTGAATATATATATATATATATATATATATATATATATATATATATATATATATATATATATATATATGTATATATATATATATATACATACCAGGAATTGTTATTTGACTTTAATTTTGTCATTCAACTTTGAATATAATTTATAATATATATATATTATATATATATATATATATATATATATATATATATATATATAATTTATGTATATACATACATATATATATATATATATAAGTGTATATCTATATGTATATATGGAAATATAAGAAATACGTTGGGACTGATACTAAGAGATAATACTTACATATCCTCAGCTATCAAAAAGTATTGTCGACAACAGGCTTCACAGACTTTGTTCTTCATTATATTTGCACATCACATGGTGTTAATTTTTTTTAAAACGAAGATGCTGTAGAAATTCATAAGAAAGTTTGAGTGTTTACAAGAGAAAAGGAAAGTATTTGATTTGGGCAACACATTTAGAAGATGTTAAGATAAGAGGAAAGATGAATTGCAGAATAAGTGAAGCAGAAGAGATGGCAGGAAATCACTGTCTTAATTGCACTTACAACCGCATTTTTACCTCTTCCTCTGTAACTTAAATTTTTATCATTTTCAACTTTCGATTCAATTAAATTATGATTACATATACCTCCACCCAGCCCCTTTTTCTCATTATTACATCCATCAACGTTCTGCCATCTATAATTTAGCTAACTATTTTCCTCACCTTTTCCTCTTTTCCAGGTGCATTAAAAATATTCTTCTTTGGGAAACATTCATTTCCAGTACTGGAGCCCATTTCAAAAAATCAATTTGAGACGCTCTTCTTCCTTATTTGCTCCTACCAACAGCACCATCTCTTTCTCGGTCACCTACCTTTGCATTTAAATCACCTAGCACTGCCTATAACATTCTTTTTTTCTCTTGTCACACTCAAATGTATCCATGCAATCTCTGAACTAATACCCTTGTACTGTTTCATCCATTCCCAGAGTTATCGTAGTGTCACAAGTTCTACCCTTACTCCAGTGTTTCATCCTTCACCTACACCTGCGACAAAATCATTCTTTGTCCTCATTCCCTGGCCTTTTACCTTTGCATTACTCAGTGTCATGACACAGCTTTCTCTTCTTGAACATGTCAGCTTATACATTTCTTCTCCTGTGCAGTACACTTCCAAAACCCCAGGAGGAGTTAGTATTTTATTTTTCCTTTTTTTTTTTTTTTTTTTTTTGCTATATTAATTCAGGATATGGCCTTGCAAACTCACACCCATGGCATCTGGCGGCATTTTACAAACAAACACACAGCGTTTGTGGGCAGAATGCTGTTACTGTCATTTCATGTTATTCCACGGGAGAAATCATTTGTTTGCTGTTGCCTTAGGAAAAAAGAAGAGACCACTCTGCTTTTTAGGAGCATTTCCTCCCCCAAGTGTCCACAGTCTTTCATTAGGTATTTCTCTGCATTGGTATATATCATGAATGTACCCTAAGCCATTGGCACTTCCTAGAGCAGCAAAATCCAAGCTGCGCTGCTTATTGCCACTCTGTAGCAGGCCATAGGAAAGGTGGTTATTGTTGTCCTCGCAGGAAAGAGGCTTATCCGTTAATTAAGAAAATTCTCCTTTTCCAAGAGGTTCACAACCCTTCACTAGGCGCCCAAGCACGTTAGGGTGATATGTTTGCAATTGCTAAAATGTGCTCAACTATTCATTCCTTCGCAGTGATTTTAAAATAGTGAATGAACATATGAACGTTTTAAGAAGCGTAGATAAAACATTTTGTCCTTTAAGTTACATTTTTTTTTTTTGTGACTTTACGTCCATTAACCTTCAAATAACCTTCGAATGCTGCGAACGCGAACGAAAGCTCATCTGCTAAAGGTCATTTTAGTCCGCTTTGTTTGTTGCAGTTGTTTCTGGAGATTAACTTTTGATAGCAGTGAACCGCGATATTAAAATGGTAAAATAGTTAAATGGTTAAGTGAATGCACTACAGAGTCAGCATTTTGAAGGTAAATTTTTCAAACAAATATAAGCATAGAATGGATTGGATTTTCGATGACATATTAAAGCTTATCATATTGAAAGAGTGTTAGTTTGTTGTTATGCGTTTTGTTATTTACGCAGTCCTTGGAAATGAACTCTAATTCTTTGAACTCATACTTAGTCATATTGCTATGGGTTATTAGTTTTTTCTGAAACACATTTCTGATAACTTCGTATGTTTAAACTTCATTCAGTTAGCGTGCTTCAGCAGAGCTGCTGATAACGAAAGAGGTTTTAAGGAGGCGGACAGTGAAAATTCCTTAAAAATGACGAAAGCCAAGTAACTTTTCTGAAATTAAAGTTTGGAACTGACTTGCATTATTTTCCCATTTTAAAGTGCTACGTATTTTGCTTTTAAGCATTTATAGAGGATTTATTCCCTCCGCATACTTCTTATTAGACTTTTCCATTTAATGAAATATCCTAATTCATGCAGTTTTCCAGTAGACTGCTCTGATGTCATCGATGTTTTTGTGAGGGAAAGGTTACTTTTTCATTTTGTCAACGTACAGTGCTTATATTGGGTGGAAGCTCATTTAGTGACGTCATTAATTCTGTTGATAATGTTACAAGGAATATAAACTATTTTATAGGCATGTTTTCATACGAATTCATACAGTTACTTTTAAACTGCAATGAGTGATTGAATGAAATTTATTTCTAGATTTCATCTTCTGTGGCATAATATACAGTAAGAAAGAGAACAAAAGCAGTGCATGAAAGGGGAAAGGGATTTTCAGGACAAAGATACTGTACCGAGTAGTCAGTGAAGGGTCATTGGACTTACGTAATTCAAGTAGGCTACAGCCTTAAGCACACTCCCACTCTAACCATTAGGTGAAAGAAGAACTCGAGGATGGATGTCGGGAGATCTCTTGAATTCAAGAGTGGAGAGTAATGTTGATAGTGGCGATGAATATGAGATACGGATGCAAGCTAGTCATTTTTATAATTCAAGAACACGCCAATGTTGTTGAGTTTGGTGACATATAATGTATTTTTTTTTCACTACATGCTGAGAGGACTTTGTAAAAAACTGAATGCTTAAGATATCGATTTAAAATGAGTGCTTGCAATATTGTTTTTATGATAGCTGTTACTTGCGAGGGGTAGAACTTGTATTGCGGGAGGGTCTCAGTGACTGCAGATATATTGAATGAAATTGCAGTTCGTTATGATACCCCATGAATAAATCACTATCAACATGAAGACTGCATCTTTGCCAACTGCCCGTCAAGAAAAGTCAAGACTAGAGCATTAGATGATTACATCAATTACGAACGACTTCGGCGTATCCGACGCTAAATCGCCTTGCAAATGCGTTTACGAATTTAAGTAGGTGATGAATTCGAATTTAACGTAAAGAAATCATCAGCAGTAATATACGCAAAAAGGGATGTTGACAGGGCTAAACATCTGATAAAGACAACTATGGACTCCATAGATTTCTGTAGTTAAAGAAGGGGGAGTTTTTATTTAAGCAGGTCTCTCTCTCTCTCTCTCTCTCTCTCTCTCTCTCTCTCTCTCTCTCTCTCTCTCTATATTTTGTGGTAAAATAGCTTTCCTCCATAGCACAAAGTCGTATCCAGGAAGGATATGCTGTGCAGAGCAAACACACACACACATACACACACACACATATATATATACATATAAATATATATGTGTGTGTATGTATGTACATATGCATATCTGTTGCCCACAGGGTAATCGCTTTTGTACATGTAAAGTACGAGCAAACCCATATTTTTGTAATCTTAGTGATTGTTTCATTATTTCTTTACAAAAGAGTTTGCATTCGATGTTTCCTCTTTTGGTAGCAGTTTTTCCCGCTTAAAAAAAAATAAAGAGTCGTATAGCTTTTGGAAATCAGTAAAATTCAGTTGTCTAGCCCGGACATAATAGAAACCAGAAAAAAGAGAAGAAAAAATATATGGTTTTAACCTCGAAGAAATCTGAGGGTCAGCTTGATTGGTCTCATTTCTGGATTTTGTGCAAGGAAGTCAGTTTATTATTGGGAAATGTAGTAGTTCGACGTTACTCTGGAATGGATGAATTCGTAACTGATATAAAACTCCTTTTTCATGCAGTGGTGTACCTATTCCGTCAAAAATGACGTTACTGTAACAAAGGCTGAAAACAGCGAGTCCTGACCGAAAGACTTTACATGCATTCTCGAAGCTTGTACCGACGTGACTTCATTCTGCGTAATTATATAAGGACCAGTAGTGGAGAGTGGTTGGTTCCAGGCTGAACGACGTTAAGTCTAATTGCGGAGTTCTTGCCCGTAGACTATTGTAGTTGCACGCGGAATTAATATATGGATGGACAGTCCATTTTATATATACCTTACAGTATTCTACGAAGTTAATAGGACTTTGAAACAGAACTCAGAACTAACTCAGAGACACATATTTCAGCTGACAGTAATACAGCCTGTCAGATGAAATATGTGTTTTTGCGGTAATATTGTCTTTATGAATCTATGAATTATGCGCACACACATATATATGTGCGTGTATATGTTTAGATAGAGAGAGAATGGCCAGTAGTTAATGATCAGGCCGTGATTTTATGGAAGAAATGAAGAAGTAAATCATTTACCCAAGAAAGCGTTGAGAGGAGTGCGTGGATGCTAGTTCAAGTATAACGTACTGAATAACCAAACGGTTCCAGGGCTATTTCATCAAACTTTCATAAATAAAACCAACTTCAGTCAATCATCATCAATTAGTTTAAGATCAAATACAGGACGAAATTATGAATTTCTAGCAAGATTTCTAGAAAATTATCATGTGTATGACATGTTTATAGATATTTACGGGTTGATATATTTAGAGCCATGTTTGAATAGGGGAAGGGGTAAGTTAGTATAACAGGGGAAGGAAAAGGTCAACTACTTCTCAGAATTTCTGAGTAGTGGTCTTGAGGGATATCAATACGGGAAGATACAACAAGATAGTTTAGCCAAGGTTTCTCTATGCAAAGTCAAGTGATAGCATGAAATATGGCTTTTGGAAAGGACGCAGTCTCAAGTAATATATTCTGAGCAAAAGAATGGTGCTAAAGGAAGAGCTAAAAAAGAAGTGATAAATGATAGAGTAGCTTAGTGAGGTGAATCAGTTTGTATAGATAAATGAAAGATTGATTAAGGAAGAATTGAGCTAATATTATTATAAGTAAAAAAGAGCATATCATCCATGGGGCAGAAGACGGTTTGGATGGCAGAAATGATTTTCAAAATACATTTCAGTAGTGGAATTCGGTATTTGTATAAAAGAGCTGTTGTGCAAGAGTGCGAAGAGGTTTTGTAGACTTGGAAATGCTTGCGCCAGTGTATCACCCTTCAATTACTACACAGTTAAACAGTGACGGTTGTATTGATTGTGTAACTTGTCGGGGAAACATCGTTTCTTTCAAATATATTGACGATCGAAGATTAGGAAAATTATATTTACCATAAGATCCAAATAGTGAAAAGGAGAACTTTAGTACTGAATATAGAGAGAAAGCTGCATTGGGGAGGAGGACTCCTGGTAAAAGCCATTTAGATAAGCGTGTTATGTACGCTAATTAAATTTGAAGTATGAAATCCGTGTTTTAAACTGGTTGTGAAATTGCTAAAATCTTTTGTTTCGTAAATCAGTCTGTTATATATTTCGGCAGAAAAAAAAATTAAGCAGTAAAACTTCACGAATGCAATCTATTGTTACTTTACTATATAACTCAATACGAGCACTTGAAGGTTTGTATGGCCATTACGCTTCCTTATTTTGATTGAAAAGTTCTACTGTAAGGGGATGGTTTAAAGAGATAAAGGCAAAATTTTTCATGTTAACAATAAAACATTACGTAGCACTTTCTCTTATGATATGATCCACATTACCCAAAAATGAGGATCCAGGAGTTAGTTAAAACTCTCAAATTCAGCACGTCTTCAAAATACTCCATCGACCTAATACTGCATTTTTTCCCAAATATCTCTTTAACTTCCCGATTTTTCAATTTTTGGGATTTTCCGCACCATGGATAGGGTGAGGTTAAGCTCAACCACACCCCTCCACTCTCGCATGAGTTTGAATCTCACGGTTGGAAGTTGGGGGCTCTTTTTTGTTTCCTTATACTGACAAGTGTATCCTCATTGTGTGAAGAAATTCGGAAGTCATGATGATTCCTAACTATTACAAACACATAAATACTGTACATACCTACTCACACATATATACAGTATATATATATTTCACAACTTCCCCCTCTCTCTCTCTCTCTCTCTCTCTCTCTCTCATTATTTCTTTACAAAACTCTTGCATGAGTTTGAATCTCACGGTTAGAAGTGAGGGGCTCTTTTGTGTTTCCTTATTCTGACAAGTGTATACTCATTGTGTTAAGAATTTGGAAGTCATGATGATTCCTAACTATTACAAGTACATAAATAATACATACATATATATATATATATATATATATATATATATATATATATATATATATATATATATATATATATATATATATATATATATATATATATATGTATATATATATATATATATATATATATATATATATATATTTAAATTTCTGACATCGGAACCGAACCTAAGTCTTTCAAATGAGAGGCCATGATGTTACCTAACTGGCTTACACAGGTCGTGAAAGAAGTGGGAACCTAAGTACTCCTGTACCTAAGGTTTTTCCCCAGGTATGCTGCCGCCTAAGATACCAGCGAATTTTACCCAACTTCCCGACCCAGCAGTGAGTCAGTTGGTAGCTTTGCATTCGAATTACCCCTTCAGCGTAAACATGATGGAACTAATGAGCACGCGTCTCACAGAAATAAATTTCTGACCACGGGTTCATTAGTTCCGACATATTCACGCTGATGGGGTAATTCGAATGAAACGCTACCAATTGACTCACTGCTGGGTCGGGAAGTTGGAAAAAATTCGCTGGTATGTTAGGCGGCAGCCTGTCCGAGAAAAACCTCAGGTACAGAAGTACGTAGGTTCCAACTTCTTTGGTGACTCGTGTGGGCCAGTTGGTAATAATTATTATTATTATTCAGAAGATGAAACCTATTCATATGGAACAAGCCTACAGGGGCCATTGACTTGAAATTCAGCTTCCAAAGAATATGGTGTTCATTAGGAAGAAGTAAGACGAGGTTAAGTGAAATACAGAAAGAAGAGACCCCACTTATTAAAAAAGAAAAAATAAACAAATTAATAAATTAACAGATAGATAAAAATGTATTCAGATTCAAGGAGAAGAGTATTAGGGTAGTAATGCATTGCACCTTCGCTTGAACTTCTGAAGTTCCGGTTGGACGACTTCCTCTGGGAGGTTGTTCCACAGTCCAACGGTGTGAGGAATAAAGGACCTCTGGAACTGAGAAGTTCGACAGCGAGGCACATTTACTACATACTGGTGCTGCTGTTCAGCGAATCTGGTTGTTCTCGGCAGATCAAGGGGATCAGGGATCAATTGTGAATGTGAAAGATCTCTGTTGAAATACAACTTACGAAAAAGTGACAAACAAGAGACCATCCGTCGATGGTCCAAGTCATAACTGCTACTATTAGGAAACAGAAACCTACAACCACGAACCACTCTAACCAAAAGAGATAAATCTCTGGCAGCAGCAGACATCCACACCCTAGCCTCTCATTTGAAAGGCCGGGGTTCAGTCCCGATGTGAGTCAGAAATTTATTTCTGTGAAACACGTTCTCATGTGGTCATTTGTTCCACACACACATATACACACACACATATATGTAAGAATGTATGTATATATTAATGTATAGTATCTGAGTGAGTGTTATGGTGAATATCTCCTTTATGTTAAAAGATTTTTATAGGGTGTGCGTATTCGATGTGTTAATAGGTTTCGTTTATTAAGAGTGGAAGTTCCAAAGTGGCCCTGTTAGGAGTTGCGTGTTGCTCGAGTTGGCATAGCTGTGTTTAGCCCAAGTAATTCATTTTAAGCAGTCCAGCTGCCACCTTTTGCAGATCTCTCTCTCTCTCTCTCTCTCTCTCTCTCTCTCTCTCTCTCTCTCACACACACACACACACACACACGCGCAAGCACAACGGAACATCTGGCTGGCAGTTTTGATAAGAAATAGAATAAAAGTCTAACAGTATTCCAAAACTGTTTTTGGGATTCACCCTAACACGCCGCTTTTGCAGTCTAAATTAGTGCCTTTTCCTCCTCTCTTGAGAAACGAATGGGGAAGAAGGGTCACACATAAAAATATGCAGATATTTTGTTCTCGTTACGGCAAGGGTCCCCAAAGGGCCCTTCTGCGGAAGGGCAATATAGACCCCACCTTCCAAATTCAGCAGATCGAAGTTCTCCCGGCCCCCGGTCCTCGTGTAACTCCCGGTGGATAAAGGCTCCACTCGGCCACAAGGGTCCGTTCGATACTCCTGTCTTCTTCTTGAACTCCTTACGGTAAATGGTTCTCAGGCATTCAGGCATTGAAGGCTTTAAGAGAGTCTATTGTCTCTTCCACAATAACTCCCCACCTTCCGTTACCCCTCTTTCTTTTGTGACTGTTTTCTGTTTGCCCTTTCCAGTCTTATGGAATAGATTCGGTCCTATCAGCGATCAGTTCCTTGAATTGGTCAAAAAGTAGTTTAAAAGAGGATTTCGAGATATCATTATAAATTCTGGAAGTCTATAGATATTAGGGAGCTGGGTGAATCACACACATTAAATATCAAAAGGTAGATAGTGTAGCACAATGTCCCTAAAACAATTAAGGAATGTGGTAAATTACTTGAAATTCTTCCATAACTTATGTTAGCGTTGCTTTGGCAGTGTTTTTATATTTTTAAATAGGACATGACATCATCTGAAATTCCTGATAGTGAAAGGCAAGCGCAAATTAGACATTAGAACGCCTGAGGTGTTCACGTAAAAATGTGATGTTAATGGAAATAACACTTTTGAAAATATCGTTGGCTCATTTACACAGCTTTCCTTGCATTAATTTTCAAAATCACAAATTACCATGTCTTTCGCAATTGTTTCCAAAGAAATACTATATGCCATAAGAATAGTCTAATAAAAAATTATGTTTGTGCTTGTCTCTATATCCTTTTTTTTATATTTTGAACATTCACTAATTAAACATACAGCTCCAGTCTTCACGGGTTGCTAAAAGAAAAAAGCGTACTCCGTAGTTTTTTATACTTGCTACAGAAAAGAAGTAGCTGTTTACTGTTCATTGCTTTCAATTTCCGAAGATTTTTCGTAGAAATGATAATATTGAAGCTTATGCAGTACACATTACAAACAAACTACTGCCGTGTTTGTATTATTTTGTAATCTGTTGCAAATTTCTTTTTTAGTCTGTACGGTAGTGATAATACTTACTTATGAGATTGTCCCATTGGTTTAGAGAGAATGACCTCTTTCGAATAAGTAATTTAGTTTTAACAAACATTTTGAGGTTCCTTCACTATGCAATTCTTCATGAGTTGGCTTGTAGCTTTACTACTAATAAAATGAGTCGCCTTCTTCAAGTTTTTGAATATGAGAAAGTAGTAAGATTTTCACTTGACGGGTTCTTCCAGAAGTCAAACCGTTTAACAATTAATGCACTGTTTAATCCATGAGAAATGTATTCAGAACCTTTAAACCAAATTGGCGGATGCCACATATTACCTTCTGATCATGTCCAGTAGCTGTGGACTGTATGTGACTGTAACTATAGAACAATCCATTAAGGCTTGTAAGTGTAATTTTCATTGCTTTCATTCATTCAAGACATTTAAATATAATTTCCATGCTAACTTAGCTTTACATCAGTCTGCCTCAACATACTCTTCCCACGTAAGCTAATTAGAAGACGGGTACATTTTAATTATACCTTGAGTAGCGTTTAATGTAACTATGCTTGGCTCTCAAGTACGGTGGCCACTAGTGGTTACGCATCTTAAATTCATGCACGGTATAGTAATTGAGTTATCATCAATAATCAAATTATGACCTCACAGACTTAATATCATTGACGGTTAAACTGGTATATATGTATATGTATATATGTGTATATATATATATATATATATATATATATATATATATATATATATATATATATATATATATATATATATATATATATATATATATATATATATATATATATATATATATATATATATATATATATATAAAATTCCATTTCCGTTTAAGAGAGCTTTAGTATTTAACATATAAGTTGATAATGCCGAGAAACCGCAGAATGTATAATTTTTGGAACAATTATATTTCTAGAAGCTGTTCTTTGCGAATAAAAAACAATAGATTCAAGTGCCTTGTCCGAAATATATGTCCAGGATTTTACTTTGAGTAAATTAACTCATTTTGATGCAGAGATAACGATTTTAATCAGCATAGTAGATTCGAGAGAAGAGATTGCGTTTGTCTAAATTTAATATTTCTTACTGAACAAAGGAGCTCTCTCTCTCTCTCTCTCTCTCTCTCTCTCTCAAGGCTTCTATGAAGTCAACTGAGGAGGTTATTCTTAAGAGCATAGCACAGGATTTTTGTCTTTCTGATTTCTTCTTGCAAAATTAGAGTTTATGAAAAAGAAAATCATACCAGATTTCAAAGTAATTTTGTACAATATCAAAATTGTGATGATGTTTGCTTTTACGTTTATCTGCCCTTTTCAGGAAAGAGAGTCAGAAATCACGCGGTATTTATTATATGTTATTATTTGTTCCTTTGTTTATTTATTGCTTGTGAATGTGTTCATTTAGCCAAAAGAAGAATCTCATTTCGTTTTCAGTTGGTAGTATGAAAACCGTAATAGTTCTCCTCCAATCGTTTCAGTTTTTGTTCAGTTACAGCTCATTTCCTTAAGTGTTCGGTGCACACACAGAGTCTTTTTGAAAATTAATCCTAACAAGAGACTGATAAACTTAACAGGTGAAAGTTTGTCAGTCTCGTGGGAATATTAATAAAAAATGATCTTTTACCATTCCAATACATGACAACTACAGGCGAACATCTAAAATGATTCTACACTAGACGAGGAAACATACTTGCAGATAACA
>NC_089745.1:24075960-24080960 GCF_040412425.1 Macrobrachium rosenbergii | reverse complement strand
TGTACAATGGAAAATCACTGTTGTCGGTCGTTGTTTTATCCATATAATATTAATGGAAACTCTCGTTAGTCAATACAGGCAGCGTTCTGATTAGCTCAGTTATAAAATGAAAGCCCACTTTAGTAATGGCATGCAAATTATGTAAGTAGATAATATTTTGATGAGATTATGCCTCTCCACTAGAAATAAATGATTTCATTACTCCTTTTATAATGCAAATGCCATTCTATTTCAGATTCCACTCTTCTGCAAGTAATTTCATTGAAACCATTTACATAAATTTAGATGATATGGTGTAGCGGAAAGGAAACTAAGAAAAATTGAGGAACAAATGTCTAAAGTGCTTTTCTAAACCAACGAAAGCAACCCTTCAATTAGTGACTACCCACTTGCTGTGTCTCTCACTACTCAGTGTTCTAATCTGAACGCCGTTCTTCCAACTATTTCTCAAGCACAGTAATGTGATGTACATATGATGTTATTTTCGACGAATCGTAATATCTAAGTACACTCATCGAATTACAGTTAGTGTGATGTAGTCTATTTTCTTATCTAACCTATGTGAGGTTGCTTCAGTTCCTAGAGTATTTCTTTTTCATCGATCTTACTCTTTATTGTTTAAAGAATTATTTTATATTATTTAAACATAGTGTTTACAAACATGTATTCATTTTATCAGGAATGAAAGTTTATGCAAGTCTACTTTGTCTTTTTTGTAGAAACGTCAATAATATAGCCACTGATATCAGAATTCGCAATACTTCCAATAATATTAAAAGTTTTTAAAGACCATCGAAGCCGGAGTTTGTGATTGACATATATAAAATAAGTCGGTTTCCAGTATTTTGCTCTGTTAATAAAGTTTACGATGGTGAATTGTTTCCTAAAAATTTTAACTGAATATCTTTGACAATCTTGTGAAGGAAGGAAATACGTCGAAAAAAAAAATGAAGCAACGTCAGTAGGCACTAACGGGACTATTGACCCACGTAGCCATTGAGTCAAAACTATTAATTTCTCTTGCTACGCATGCGCACAGCCAAAGGTTACCAGGCCTATAAATATACATCCAAGTTGCACCACGTCGGTATACGCAACGGCGTATAGTCCGCCAAAGAGCGTATAAGCTACGGCTATAACTGCTGATAAAATGACAGCCAATTGTGTGTCCATGTTGAGGATAACTGAGAGAGTAGCACCTATTGGGAATATAAAAATGAAAACAGTGAAATGTCCTGATGATGTGAAGATGTATTGACAGCGTTTATAAAATATTCGAGAAATCGGGAGAAATGACAGCCGCTTAAGAAGGTCAATAGAAATATCATTAGCCGTCTCTACAGCTGTTTAGAAATAAGAGAGAAATTCTTGGCTTAGAATGCAGTAGAAAAATATTACAGATGTAAACGATTCCCTGTTACTTGTGTAAATGATACCAAGAAAGTTCACTGATATATTGACGTCAAGAATAATTTGTAGAGCGACAGATCAGGGAGGAGAGATGTATTTTATAACAGCAATACTTTTCAGCTAAATGGCAATAAATAATCCGCATTTTTATACGAAACTAACACCATAGTGGTAATTACTGGCTAATTAATTACAGGAATTTGGGGAATTTATGAGAGGTATGAGTCAAATGAAGAACTAAGATTTAGTAAACATTGTTTAATTCTAAAGAACGAATAATGGAAAATGCAGCAGAACAAATTTAGGACTGATTTAGGTATCATGTCATAAGGTCATCTCTCTTCCGCGCCCGGTACAGTATAATTCTAAATGTGTATCTAATTATAGTAAAAAAGAATAACACTGCTGCGCCAAACGTGAGGTTTAATGTGATTTGATTTTAGGTTTAATTCCGCTAGTGATAGACTTCGTCGTATTCGAAAAAGCAGTTTTTCAAGGCAATTAGTTTCACTCATGAAAATCAAAGGAACAAGGCATCAGCAATCCAGTCAAGTCAGAGGAAGAGTAAATTTTGAGGGGCTTTCTTCCGACCAAATATAATTAGAATCATGTGTGAAATCCTTTAAGAAATATTAAATTAAAATGAGTTAATGATAACATACATACTCTTGTTCAGGTAATTAGTTTGGTCCGTTATCTATAACATTATGTACCTTATTTTTTAAACTGTGAAAAGAGAATTTGCTTAATATTTTATCTAGATTAATTGATAGAGTTCTCGTAAATAACTCATCATTTTGCACCAATGTATTGTAAGGGTAAAATGCCAACCTTTTAAAGAGAGGGAACAGAATATACATCTGTTAAATTCGTAATTCTGTCGATTAAGTAGCAGTGTGCTTTTGAATGTTTTGATGGTGCAGTTTACAGTCCATTTGTTGATGCCTAGTAGTTACTACAAATTTTATTCTTATCATTGAGGTCTTTGAGCGTTCAGCTTTTGTCTTGCATGTATTTTCATGGACAGTCACTATTTATATTACTTTGAATCGTTGTTAGTATATTTGAACAGTGTCGTCATTGTGTGAAGACTGTAAGAATAGCTTCTCCGTTTATAGACAGAGGGCTCCCAGATTAACAAGACTCACCTAAAGCTCCCAAGATAGCGGCGGACCAGAATACTTCTCCGCAGAGTGCAGGCAAGAAGAGCAGTCCACCCATGCGACTTCCAAACTTATCCTGAAGAGGGTCGAGCATAGTGACGTAGCCTTGAGATCGCATCTTGTTGGCGAAAAGAACTCCACCTGTCAGGAGGGGGGGGAGGGGGAGGAGCAAGGTCGAGATTACCTGTTTTAATGACGAAATACACAATCATGAATGATTGATCTTCAACTGAATTATAACCGCAGAATTCTGACAGCAACATTGAGTGATACACGAATTAATATTTGCCATGAAGGATTAGCCCGAAATAAGCAAACCACAATGCCGTAGATGTGCAGCGAAGTTAAATGCCGTGAACAGGAATATCTAGAAATACCCTGCATAGGGAAGCAATCGGATTCTAAGCAGGCTATTCCTGAGGTCAAAGATACTAGCTATCCATCCTGCTAATTCATCAAATGAGCTACAAAGTCAAATTAACCCTTTTGAATAACTTGTATTTTGTATTCCCAAAATCAAATTAACCCTTTTGAATAGTTTATACTTTATATTTCCATATCCCTTTAGTGATGCTATATTGTACATATTGTAATTCATTCTTCTGGAAGTGGAGAGTGATTTTATAAGAAAATTGCGGCTTTTATTTAAGCTTATCAAACTACTAATACCCTAATGAAATATTGATAGAGTCCTATAAAGGTAATACATAAGGTTTGCTAACCTAAGGGGACAAAGATTACAGAAGAAAACAATAAATATATTTATGATATATATTCATATCATCTTCTTTAACTACTGCATCGCATATGCAAGTATTATAGCCTACAGCTCTGTGAGATACGGTAGTTGATTATCTTATCTTCATAGCTTCATAAAACCAACTTGGAAAACTCTTTTATGAAGTCAGCTGAAGCAAAGGGACGAGTATTTAAGGTTTATCGTATACAAGAGAACCAGAAAAACCAACCTGTTATATAGTAATTGCCCAGTGTCTGATTACAAACCAAAGGGTTTCGCAATTATTGGTTGTTGCTAATATGGTAGAGAATTGACCGAAAATTTCTGTAAGGTCCACAAGTCGTAAGTTTTGTCTGGAGACGGGCATGTACATTCACTGCTATGTTAAACTAATACTTACCAAAGATGAGAGACATGGCGTAGCCAAACGGTGCTTGACACCAGACGAGACCTGTATCATACACCGCCTCCGCCGTACCGTTGATGTAACCTCCGCCAACCCATGTCGCTGAGAAAGTAGGACGGAGAAGTTGTGACAAATCAATAAAGTTTTGAGAGAGTTTAAAAAGTTCTCTTTTGTTTCCAGGCAAGTTTTGAGCACATTTTGGGCACCTACCATTCTTCGTTAAAAAATAATGTATAAAAGATTGGCTGACATCTACTGTATCAGGATACGGTCCTTTTTTATAGCGATTGTTTTCAAACGACAAGTTGCAGTATTCCTCTAATGTCAAAAATTCAGTTAGCGTTTTGCCGCGATACCACAATTCATAAAATCGGAACCAGTTTTTAAAATGGAGAGTGGGTGCTTCTGGTCGGTTCGTATACCGGTGTAGGAATGCTTAGAGTTAGCTGTTATTGTAGAATTTATGTTACCCTCAGATGCCTATTTGAAAAAAGCATAAATGGGTAAGTAGGTCATAATTAGTACTTTTTTTAGTCTAGTTTTTTTTATATAAGAATTCAATCTACATTTGTTGATAATTGACACATGCTTCCTGTTTTGATTGATTCCTACATTCCATATTTCAAATAAACATTGCAAAGATTGGTTATCCTTTGACTTTTTTCATTACTAGTTTTCGATTTTGATCTACCGTCGTACACTTAGATATTGTGTGTGTAGGGTGCGCTGTAACTCCTACCTGTCATTGTAAATATTCCCACGAAGACGCCTATACTCCTGCCGGCCAACATGACGTCATCCGCATCATCTTCGACCCCTTCCGGTTTCTTCTTGGCCGCCCAGATTCCAACAAACAGAATCACAAGATAGAAGACCACGATAGCGATGATTCCACCGATGTTGATCGTCATTTTGGATGTCTTAGTTGCTTCTGTGATTGAAATAAAAGAAGGAAGTTTCTCTTCCTCAAATGACTGCCGGGTTAACTTGAGATTAGTTTTCTTGAAGCCCTGCCGCTCTTTTTAGTGATGGTCTTTTATTGATAATGCTGTTTTATGTCTTGATTATGAACTAATAGTTTAGCTATTGTAGGCTTCCTAGAGTAGCAACGTGGAAAGACATTAATACGTCTCATACAGATTAAAGCGTTGCTTTCAATTGAGGAAGAAGTTTATCTCAAGAGCTGTGACTAAAGGGCCAGAGCTAAACGCAGTAGAGGCGGGGCAAAGTCACAGTAAAAGACGAAGTAGAAACTGAAGGTAAGCCAGAGATGGTGGTGCGT
>NC_089745.1:23978460-24073460 GCF_040412425.1 Macrobrachium rosenbergii | reverse complement strand
TCAGAATACCTTAAATCTGCCTCTTACTCTCTGCCTCGTTATACTGGTGACCCCAAAGATGACCAACACAGCCACCACCAGGACCAGCCCATCCAGCGACAGCGCTGCAGCAGCAAGCATATGCCTACCATCCTTCACGACTCTCAACCCAGAGGCCTGGTTCTTCTGAGCAAAGACCATCTTCAGGTCTAAGAAGATCTCCTCTTAATCCTTAAAAGCCAACACCATCCTCGAGTTCCTGCCAGATGATGTCTTCGAGCAGATCGCAGAATAGCTCGCCGTCCAGCAGACAACCATCACCTATGAAACACTGAAGGCCCAACTAAGGTCGTCCTTCAGCATGCTGCCTACCCTCAGAACTAGGAAATTCCTAGACAGTGTAGTGGCAGCAATAGGAGACCAGCAGCTGTCGCATGTCTACAAGCAACTGCAGTGGCTAGTTATGATCCCTGCCACAGATGGCCCCCCAGAGACTACGTTGGACCTTGGTGAGAGAGGTCTTACTCACAAAACTACCCCGCCAAACAGTTGCGGCCACCCCCAACTCATCAACCATGGACTTCGATGATTTCCTGAAGAGAGTCGACGCCATCCACCTGGCCCACAAGTCCATGGAGCCTACACAACCACCTGTAGTAGCAGCTGACCCACAGCCACAGCAGAAGACTGACACAGAGACAGACAGCGATCCAGAGGGTCCCGGCACCCCCATACACTGCTACTGGAGCTCCAGGCAGAAAAAGAAACCCAAGTAGAAGCCCAAAAGAGAAGGATGTCTTAAGGGCATTTATTTCTACCACTGGAGGTTTGGGAGTGAAGCCCAAAAATGTGAAAATGATTGCCACATGTCAAAAAACATGCAGAGGGGTTGCAGCAGCAATCTAACAAAATAAATGCCAGCAGTGGGCAGACTGGTTGCTTTGTAAGAGAAACTGTGTCTTCTTTCTGCTGTCTTTCTGCCAGGTACACGCAAAAAGACTCTATGAATTTTTTCATCATAGATGAAAGATCAAATACGGAATTCCTGGTCCACACCAGTACATGCAAATTGTTCATACCAGCCAACCTGCACAAACACCTCAATTCAACCCCCAGCACTCTACAGGTGTCCACTGCCAGCGGAGCACCACTGAAAATATATGGGAAAAGGACCATGAATTTGTCATTTGGCAGGAAGCAGGACAACTGGATGTTCGTCACAGCAAACGTAACAATTGCACTTTTAGGAGCAGACTTCCTAAAAGCCTACAACATGCTGGTAGACGTAGCAAAACAGTAGCTGATCACATGACCTGTACCTGTAGCCCCACTCACTCCGACTCCAACACCAGAGATAAGTCGCCTCCTACAGGAGTTTCCGGGAGTATTTAAGGACAGCCTGCAGCACGACCTGACCAAACTTGCAAAGCACCATGTCCAGCACCACATAGTCACCAAAGGTCCCCGAGTGCATGCCTGTTTTAGATGTTTGACCCCAGAAAAACTCGCCCACGCCAAACAAGCTTTCTGGAACAGGGAACGGGCAGGAATATGTCAAAAAGCCTACAGGCCTTTGGCATCTCCCTTATGCATGGTACCAGAACCTGACAGCACATGGCGACCCTGCAGTGACTACCAGAGGCTCGGCATCAAGACAGTATCTGGCAGGTACCCACTGCTGAACATTGCCGACATAACCAACCAGATGGAGGGCGCCAAAATATTTATGAATTAACCAACCAGATAGAGGGCACCAAAATATTTATGAAGATTGACCTGTTGAAGGGATACTTCCAAGTCCCGGTTACGAAGGAGGACATAGAAAAAACGGCCATTATCACACCCTCCGGCACATACACTTTCAGCTACAGCTGCTTCGGCCTTCGGAACTCGGGTGCGACCTTCCAACGTCTGAAGGTTGACATACTGATATTCAGCCCCAACATCAAACAACACATGAGAGACGTCAGGCAGGTTCTGCAAATACTTGAAGAAAACGGACTTATAGTCCAAAAAGACAAATGCGAATGGGCAAAACCAGTAGTGGAATTCCTGGGCCACCAAATAAGCCCCCAAGGTGTCAAGCCCCTCCTGATGAAGGTCCAAGCAATCACTGAGTTCCCAAAACCAACAACAATCAAAGCAGTCCAATAATTCACGGGAATGATTAACTATTACCACCGTTTCATACCCAACCTTCCTGAAATAATGGCCCCAATAAATGATTGCTTAAAAGGAAAACCTAAAAAACTATGTTCATATGAAAAACTTAATAAAGCCTTCACACTAGCTAAAAGCAATCACCTCTGCTGCTACACTAATCTTTCCTTTACCCCATAGGTCCCTCACACTATTGACAGACGTGAATAGCACAGTAAACGCCTTTGCCAAAAGACCAGCAAGACAGCAGCATCATCTAACATCGATAGCAGAACACTCCTGCACCATCAGATACTTAATGGCTCTTCCAACAAGGTGGCAAATGCCCTTTTCTGAAACTCCATCAACACCGTCCAGATTGGGATATCATATCCCGAAATAGTATCGGCTCAGAATGATAACGTGGACCTACTGCGACTTCAGTGAGAGGACCCCACCCTTACATGGAGTGACCTATCCAGCAATGATGGGGAGACGACCATCGCCTGTGAGATGATTACCGGATGCCCTCGTTCATACCTACCATTAAGGTTAAGAAAGACAGCCTTCAACCTCACCAACAACCTGTCCCATCCATCGGGCAGATCCACCATCCAAACCTTGTCAGAGTGGTACATCTGGTGAGGAATAAAGGCGGACATAAAAAAGTGGGCAAGGGAATGCCTCCCATGCCAAACATAAAAATAACGAGGCACACAGAGAAGGGGATAGGAAAATTCCAGACAACACAGTGACGACTGGCCCACATCCATGTCGACATCGTGGGATCCCTGCCCCCCTCTGAGGGGTACAGGTATCTCTTCATGATCAGTGATAGGAACACCAGATGGCCAGAAGCAATACCAGTAAGGCAGCAGACAGCAGAGCTGTGTGAAAGCACTAATAGACTGGGTCAGCAGGCATGGAGTGCCGCAGTACATAACAAACGACAGAGGAGCTAACTTCACCTCCACCTTAGGGCGCTCCCTCGCCACCAGCCTCGGGAAAAAACTCATTCACCTGGCAGCATGCAACCCAGAAGCGAACGGCATGGTGGAGCGGCTGCACTGCTCCCTCAAATCAACCAGATGTCAAGGTGGGAGTTGGAGAAAGGAATAACCATGGGTCTTGCTGGGACTAAGAACAGCCCCTCACGCAGTATTCAGTGCATCGCCAGCAGAGGCACTCTATGGCCAAGTGTTGACAGTACCAGCAGATGTTTTTCAAAACACAACAAGAGCCCACGACTCTTCCAGATGTCCGCAGATTACTGGAAAATATCATGCTGGCAAAGACGGCATACAACATTGCAAGAAAAGAATATGTCCCCGAAGACCTTAAAAGAGTAAAGTATGCATTCATAAGAATAAACGTCTACAAGCCCCCCTCTCTCCAGCCTACTGGGGACCACACTGCATACTACAACGCAGAGAGAAAGCGTATCAGCTGACGGTGGACGGGAGAATCACCTGGGTCTCCACCAACAGATTAAAACCAGCCTGTGTCCCAGACTGCCACACACTCCCCTAGGCATACTTTCGAGGAGGGGAGTACTGTGAGGTCCAGATCTGTCGCCGGGACTCTCAGGGCATCCTCGCTTCAAAACAAAATCTACATGACGCACTGAGTACTCTCATGAAACACATATCCAGCGCTCCTGATTCAAACTTTTATGCATTTTTCAGAAGATACCTTATGTCCTTGTTAGAACTATAATTACTAATGTATGTAAGGCATTACAAGCTTTCCAACCATATGTATTTGAAATCTCTTCCTAAATTGTATATAGAATTGTTAACCATTCTCCAGGTGTGAGAAAACACACCTGACTGTATACAGACGTCCCTCTGCTTTCCCTAATGTCAAATATTACTTTTACGCTCACAAGAGTTCTTGACCTGTCAGAGATTTTATGTCAATAAAGCAGAATTCCTCGCCGCATCGTCATAGAATTTCCATTTCTCTAGTGCAAATGTATGGCACTCAAGTCTTGAACTCATCTTCTAACAACTCATGTCGTTTGTTTATGTGTATGCATGTTAATATGTCTTTTCTTATGTCAGAGGCATTGTATCCACTGTTATTTATTACGTATCGAAGTTCATCACCTTCAAAACACTATTCTGTTGGTAAATGAACGCTTTCCGTTGACACGCACAAGTATATCAACGCACCTGTACACTGTGGGCGATTGTATGTGTGAGCTTTTCTCGTCTCCATACTCTTACCTCATGTAGAGCCGTATATACTTGTGTGAGTGTATTTATTCTCATGTTAAAAGCCGTGTTGTGAACAAATGAATCATTTCGCATTCCATACCTTTTAATGCAAACCTCTCTTGCATATTCCCAAATTACATTCATGTACCTAAAAGTTTCCATTGGAGTAAGCCTGAATTATTTTGGCAGATAAATTGGTTCATTGATTGTTCATAAATATTTTGTTGTGTTTTTAAGTTTGAAACTTATGTGAAATCATAGAATTTGAAATAAGTAAATTTGCACGCCATCATGCAAAAAAAAAAAACGCTTTACCTAGATGCATCCTATTCTGTATAAAACTTAATCAGTTGAAAAATATAAGTGACGCTTTATCATCATTCCTTTTTATCTTGATTCTCTCTCTCTCTCTCTCTCTCTCTTTCAGCTTCTTTTTATTATCTTATTTTGGTGTTCGACAACGGTAAATTAACTAACTTATACGCTAAGTCAGCCATTTTCCCATGAACAGCAAATCTGTTGCCGTTTTTATCTTTTGATTGGCAAAACTTGTCGTTTAAGTTGTATGTTTAATCTGTCTGATTGACTCTTTCAGCATTTATTAATCTGTTAGCGTCTTGTTCATTATATTAATACAATAGAATAAATGATGTGACATATGAATTCTATTCTCTTGTAGAGTTTCTCAACTTATGCTTTGCAAGTCACTTTTTCTGAGATCCGGGGCTTTATTTTTTTAGGCTATGTAGTTCTTTTAATCATTTCTTTCTCAGTTCAAGTTTTGGGAATGTTGTTATTATCTTTATTATAATCGCTATTATTATTTAACATAGTCGCTGGGGAGAGGAGGGTGGGCGAAGGAGGGGACAGCCAGACTCAGTTCCGATCCCGAACTAGGATAAATAGTGGGGACTGGATTCTGCTGGAGTATCAGTTCGCAAAACTTCTGCTGAAACCAAATATGAAATGAACCGTACAAAGCCAAACACCTGGAGGAGGTTCGCAGAAAACAGCGACCACGACCAGGGACTAAGCTGAGATGATTATCATGGTTATTTTGCCAAAGAGTCCTTTCCTTCTTAAAAAGATGGCTTCCAAGAAAAGCCACACATTGTTCATTTCATTTCTTTAGCGGTTGTATTTTGTAGGTGCTATCAAATCATCTATATTATTTTTCACACCTTCACAGACAACGGATCAGGAGTACGTCGATCTCCTTCATGTACGCTATTATTCATCTCTTATCTATCTAGCACGCTTTAATGCTAAGGCTTAAATTCTAGTAACTGTATGTCTGTTTGTTTAGACCTTTTCTCTTCATGGTGGCTTGGCCTTGAATCAGTGCCACGTGTTGTTTTTAGACCTAGTCTGTAGCTTCTTTTCTGAATTTTGTTAATAGAAGTCTCTCTATTTAGACTTGTAATTCTTTAGGATACTTGAGATGTCCGGTAAATCTCAAAGTTTTATTATTCTCATTTTTCTGATCTCCGACATTTCCTTCCTACTGTTTACATTCCCGTAACTCTGATATTGCAATTATTAATTTTGTTTTGCCTTGCTAATCTATTCTTTTTACCAATTCCTCCTCCGCATCTGTCCTTTGCTGTCGACTTACGTTCTCTCCCGCATGCTCATTATGACCTGTCGCATCGACAGCAAGACGTTTGCCGTTACTTTCCTCTTGAATTTAAAATCTACTAAAGTGAAAGTACTTAAGCGGTAATGGCTGGTTTTCAACTAAAAATATGTCAGATAATACATAATTTGAATGCCTACCTTATGCGTGACTTACGAAGCCTTTTAATTGCTTTGGTCACTTAGGTTCCTGACTAAAAGCTGTAAAAAATTCTAGATATTACCAAGTATACCTCCTTGATTTTTTCAGGGGATTTTAGAAAAGACTTCGCTTGTTAAAGAGTCCTTGTGAAATCTTAAAATTTTAATGAGAACAGATTTTGACGTTGGAGAGTAGTAGAAGTTTGTAAAAATTTTCCGTTTCAGGTCTCTTGATTTTCTAAAGTCTTGTTCTGTGAAAGAGTAATTCCTTCCCATCCTTAGTTCACGCAATAGATGACACAACCGCCGTTTATTTAAATGAAATTGACAGTAATTGTTGAACTGTGAATCATTTAATCCAGCACATCTGTTAACTGCATCATTCTTATAAATCCGTATAAACTTCTGCCGACCATTATATAAAAGGCTCAGATATCTTACTAAAACGAAAGTTTATTTGATTTTATTTCTCTGTTTGTTTAATTTTTGAATTAGAGGACTGATAAGCGTGTTTACTAGTGTGTTGTAAGACTACTCACTCCTAATATCATTTCTAAAATAAATGTTTTGATCATAGGATAAATATCGGTGAAATTAAAATTCAGTTTGTAATATGAATATAAAGTTTAATATTCAATTATATATTACCTAGTATTTGTTGGAAACGCTACATATATTGCAGTGAGTTTAAATTTCAGCTTCAGTTTTTTGTACCGGAAAATACCTCCCTTTCTTTCCTACTCCATTCTTCAGAGTGCAATATGGAATATAAAGCTGTAAAAAGCCCTTAGAATCTCCCTGGTTCAAGGAAGATTTACAAGGGATTCAAAGCTTATATGAGGCCATGGCTTACTCCTCGCTCGAGGATGCTATCGGTAATATTACCAGGATATATTGCTTGTCTTCACTTAACTGACTGTCTAAAAGGAGTGTGTGTGTGCGTGTGTGTGTGTATAAGAGAGAGAGAGAGAGAGAGAGATGTAAAGTTAGTACCACAAGGTCACGGTTTTTTCAATAAAGACAAATTCTTTGGACACCTTAGCAGAAATTTTACTGCAAATAAAACTCACGCTTATATCATTAAGGTCAAAGTACACATGAGACATCATAGTTTTACAATAAAGAGAAAAATTTCTGAAATGCCTTGCATCTTTTCCTTCATTTTACAAGTGAACTGTTACATTTGAGGACTTAGTGCAGCCGAAACAAACTGGGTGGGTATTTTTTTTATGAGCGCTTTTGTTGATAGTGTGTGTTGGTTTTCAGTATTTACAAAAAACTGAAAATATGAATGAAACTGGTTTTGATGACAATTCTTTGCTCGGTGCCGTAGAGTAGAAAGAGGCATGGATCGGAAATTAGGCAAAAGAGAAACCGTAAGGACCCCGAAAATTTTTGTTTTTGTAGCACCATGAAACAATGATAAATTGAACAATCTTTGCAAAGGGAACATTTCAACCGAAGACTACGCCAGCGTTGCCAACAGTCCAAACGTCAGTAGTGACAGAGGTTCCAACATTTCATTTGATGGTGACAGAGCTGGTTACGTCTTATTCAAGGCAAGGAGCCTGGCTATTACGTAAGCCAATTGCATCAATGAAGTTAGATCACAGTTCTGGCTGAGTTGTAAGTATGCGTCAGGTCTGCATACCAAAAGGGGACTGTATAGTAAGTAATATATGACCTTTAATTTAACTTTATAATTTCCTTGTTGTCTATCATCCAGAACCGTCACTGTCTAGCTACAACATATTCTCTTCAGTAATGCTTTAAAGTACACACGGTTTAGTTATTTGTCAGGTGTGTGTACGTATATGCATCTAAAAATAATTTGTTCTTTGATTGTAATTTACAAAGAAGCACAGGTGAAGACATGCGGATGAAGCATTCATTATGTGGGCAGAGAAGTAATTTATATATGAGATAACAGTTATACATAAATCATAAGACTATTAGAAAAATTTTCACGCACAGGAATAATGGTAACTGAGCAGAGTCAACTGCTGAAATAATGACAATATGTTTAACCAATGACTTTGTAGTTATGTGAGAGAGAGGGAGTGACAGGTTGCCTCATGCTACATAAATATGGCATGTGTTATCTTGCAGCAGACTTGACTTTCAGTAGATCATAACTTGAAAGGCATCCATTCTCGGAGCCTTTTTTCGATGTTTATTTTCTGGGAATGAAAAGTACCTTCTTTATTCGTAATAATATAATATTATATACACATACCTATAAATATATATATACATATATTTATATATACAAATTTTATATATATATATATATATATGTATGTATATATATTACATATATATATATATTATATATATATATATATATATATATATATATATATATATATATATATATATATATATATATATATATATACGTATGCGTATATACACATATATATGTGCGTGAGTGTTTGTAATAAGAGTAAAAACCGATGACACTACGTTTTAAACTATGTATTTTCTTCATCACTTAGCTTAGTAATATTGCAGTGAGCTATAAAACATCTTGCTCCAGTTGATTTGGTACCATCGCCCTTTTTCATTAAGCTGAACTGAGAGAAAAAAGCAGATGTATAAGAAACATTTTGAATTTAAGTTTTTTCGCTAAGAATACACCCTATGAACGTTTGGAAGTTTTGTTTTGCAAAGAGCACCAAGTAAGAATTACCTTCAAGAAAGAGCCCAACAGCTGATATTAAACGTTTGGATAATAACGACCCGAGTGGGCCGTTATGATTTTTAACAAACTCAGGACGGGCTGTCATGACTGAAGATGCAACAAACAGTCTTCAACAAAACAATAAAGAAAGTTTAATTCTGTTTAAGGCAGGTATTTACAAGTTTGCCAGGTCTGGTAAAAGATAAAAACCATAAATACAAAAAAAAACCATAAGTACAAAAAAAGCCAAAAGGCACTAAACAAAATCAAGTTAAATAAGTCATAAACAAAAAGTAGCTGATATAAAAGGCAAAATAAACAGCAGGCAGAAAAAAAAATACCAAACATACAGCCCTATCACTACAAAGAACCCAGAATTATGGAGACGGGACAGCCTCACGCGGTCATCAAAGATGAGCAGCTCGTGGTCACACGACAACAATCATGAAATGATCGACTAAAACTTATTATTCACCAGACCCGACTGACGAAAGAAAAACGGCAGCTCACCGACGAGAACATCAAAACAAAAAAACTTGAAGGTAAGGAGGCAAATCCCTCATTCATATGGAACATGATTATTATTATTCAGACGGTCAACCCTATTCATATGGAACAAGCCCACAGAGGCCATTAATTTGAAAATCAAGCTTCCAAAGAATATGGTGTTCATGTGAAAGAGACTACTGAAGACAATAGGAAATGCCGAGAGAATAGAAATACCTAAGTACAAGGTGTCTGTTCCACAGTCCAACAGTGTGTGGAATAAAAGACCCCTGGAACTGAGAATTTCGACAGCGTGGCACATTTATTGCATAGTGGTGCTGCTGTCCAGCAAAATCGATCGCTTTTTCGCTGGAAAAGAGGATTAGGGATCAAATGTGATAGCGAAAGTTCATTGTTAAAGTACAATTTATAAAAAAAACTGACAGACAAGATACTATCCGTCGATTGTTCAAGTTGTAACTGCTAATGTTAGGAAACAGAAACCTGCCACCACGAATCATTCTATCTAAAAGAGATAAATCGCTGGCAGAAGCAGACATCCACACTGGAGAAAAGTATCCCAGTAAAGGAAAGACAAGTGAGCTAAGACAGGATGCGTCGATTCTGTCGTAGTTAAAAATATATGAGGCCTTACGCGTAATACCTAACTTCTGTTCGGCACTTCCTATTAGATGTTTCTCGAAAGTAAAGTGTGAGACAAGAGTTACACCAAGTATATTCAAAGCCTCAGATTCATTCAACAGAGTCCCATCCACTTGAAGAGGAGGATGAGGTAAAAACTCAGTACGAGATCTACTAACCAATGGCTTTCGTTTTAGTGGAGTTCAGTCTATAACCCCTCCGAGTACACCATTCCCTAATCCGTTCCTTGTCACGATTGAGACTAAGGGCAGCTACATTTCTCAGAAGTGGAGAGTTTACTGCATCTACAAGTGTCGCATCATTCGCATATTGAACAGTCTTGTTGTCCAGGCCAGCAACCATATCACTTGCAAACACTAAAAATAACCATGTACACAATGGCGATGCAGTGTCATGCCTGAGCATGATTCATGAAATCAATTGAAACATGAGAAATACCTCCAGTTTTTTTTTTTTTTTTGACATGCAAAACTATTTCTGACTTTTCTCTGGTTCTGTCCGTTATCATGTATCCATTAAACGTAAAAATTCCATGGTGAAGATATAGTATTTGTTATAAATCCACTTTGGAAATATTAGACTTCGCACTAATGGAACACAGATAAACGCTGTGTCTGCAACGTGTATTACTTTACACGTTTAATGAAGTTTAAAAAAGTTACTATTCCAGTGTTATCGTAACTGGAAGTCACAGAATTTAGACAACGCGTATGGTTATTCTTTGAGGTAAACGTGCAGTTAACATGGGAAAGATGATTAACACCTTTATTTTGGAATAACAAAAAAGATGTCTTTAGGAAGTCTTAAGAGCATAAAATTATCGTCAACCTGTTCAGAATATATTTATAGGATGTACAGTACACAGCGTTTTTATGAAACGTGGTTAGAAGACAACCCGTCTGACCTTGAATAATATCTATGCATAAGATGTAAATGTAATAGATGTCTATGAAGAACATGGTATGTGTGAAATATTTAATCATATTTAAGATATTCCATATGGTGAATAACCAATGATGACGTCTATGAGCATTCGATGACAATATAAACCATAAAACCTTTTACGTTAATGCTTTTTCGATAACAGGAGACGATATTAAGTCTTTACAACTTTGCGTGTTGGCACAGAAAAGAATAATAACGAAAAGTTTAACTCATAAGAAATAACCTTGGGCAAACCCAATTCTCAGGAGGCCGAAGAAATGCTAAGTAAAGAGGATTATCTGTCGAAGTTATGGTCTCGAAACCGTGCAAGAGTCATCATAGGTCCAGTGGGAATTCTTCCAATTTTCAGATGTTCTTAAATCATTCACCATTTTTTCGGTGTCCGTATTTGAGTGCTTTCGTTGCCAGAATTTTATTGTTCACTACGATAGTTCGGATTTCTGTATTAGCTTAATACTGCGAAACTTCAAATGACATCAAAATCAAGTAGAATAAAATCTGTATATTAATAAAGATATTAGCTCCTGTTAATATTTCTTTCATAAAAATACGTAAATTTCTTAGAGAAATATGAATAAAACTGATAATTATAGAACGTTTTAAATCAAATGTCTCCAATCAAGAGAGCTGAAGAGAGCGCTGTAGAGTGCCATATCCTCCTTAAATCATAGAGTATGTTATCTTGCTCCTCCCTTCTCAAATTAAAGTAGGTACAAGTAATCAGATCTTAAAAAAGAAGCCTCCCTGGAGTGTTCCTTCAAACTTAGGTGTAAAAGGGAAGAAGCCATTCGTGCTCAGTAGATATAAAAGAAAACTCGCAGATAAGAAAGTCCTTGGAATAGCTCGCCTCGTACAGTCTCAGCGAATACGGTTCACTAGCTCAAAGAAGAAAAATGTGTTCGTGTGTGCGGTTTGATCGAATTGGGATCAATATCCTTACTGAAGAAATTATGCTTACTCCAGGGTGAGACTGAAGGTCTAGAATGTAGCACAAGTTAAATATCCAAATCAGCAACAAACTTAAGATAAAAGAATTGTTAACATTAATATATATTAGCGTAGAATAGGATTTTCCCCTGCTTATTTTTCTCTGAATCTCGCAGTATTTCAGTTTTGAAGACGCAGTTCGGTCTTTCACTTCGGAGTTCGTTCTCACTTTACCTTCCTCCTCTTTTTTTGCTTATGTCATGCTTGGCTTTGTTGAAGGCGCTATGTCGCCAGTTCTTTTGACATTTGCTTAAAAACCATGCGGTCAAATCCCTCCCCCCCCCCTTATTCTTATCTTGACCTTGCAAAGGGGAGAGTATCCTTCTAATATTATTAATATGAATATAATTGACTGGTATAGTTTATTGGATAAGGTCATTTTCTTGCATAAGTGATAAAGGCCTCTGCCCCTTAAAAAACTTGTATACAAAACACTTCATATTACAATTAATGATAACGGTGATTTCAAGAGTTTGTTGCGTAGTAGAGGGAAGTAACCCCCACTCAAGTTAATACGGAAGTTTAAGCTTTTTGGATTGTTCTTTTTGAATTTCAGTCCATAACCGCATTTGGTTTTAGATTCTTTTGTGGGATTAATGTTCTTTATTTTGATAATACTAACTTGTGGTTTGTCTGTTGAGAAATCATTGAAAAGATAATAAGAGGATAAAGATATGACAAGGGAGAAAATGTAGTGTAAATCGTACCTTTCATATTTCTTCTATGGCACCTATTTAGAACAGAATGAAATCAAGTTCTTGCATGTTTGACTTTGTGTGGTGCCAAGTTTACATCAACAGAAGATTCTTAAATCAGTTCCAGAACAGGTTATACACGTGTAGATGAAGCCCATTCCCAGCCTAGTTGTTATGTATTTCAAAACCGGAGACAATATAAACAGTTTGAGGCAGGCTGCCTAAATGTATAAGAAAAAATTAAAAGGAAAAGACAGAATATGGAAACAATTTTCATTCAGATTCTCTATCATACAAACATGGAAATCAAAAGCTCTCACGATGTGCATCCCCGATAGCTACGAGAGCATAAATGTCGGGATTTATGGAGGCATTACAAGCTGCACAGAAATGCCCTGCTGAGTGAGTTTCAGAATAAGTCCTCGAAACCCATTCGCGTCCGAGTCCTTCTTGCAAGTTTGGTGTATGTAGCATATCTCTTTAAAGGCGATTTAAATGTGAAGTTGCAGTGCACGGTGACAGTAATAACGATCAAACAAATTGAGTGCTCCGTGAAGCGAAAGAGGATTACCCTTGGAATGAGTCTCTGCAACTAAGCGCGTCTTCCTCTTCCTTCAATACACATTATGGGAAAGAAAAGAAAAGTAACTAGATACATAAAGCAGGTGAAGCACGTTTGGTAATTTAGCATCTGCGAGCGAAATGAAAAATATGCATTTCTCACAATGATGATGTCCAAGAAAATAAAAGCTTCACATCCTTTCCTATTACCGCTTTGGAAAATGGATTACTAAATGTATCGGAAACTTGAAACTTCGTCAATAACTTGACTGTACACCGTCCTTAAAGAGTTTAATTCCTTAACTTTTGTTGTTGGGAACACCCGTAAGAACAATATCGAAATTTTAACATTTATCTACATGGGTACTCGTTGTCTTTGATGTGATTGTTGAGTACAGTGATAGCTAACAGCTTTTCGAAATGCAACAAAGAGAAACACATTTACTTTTATTCTGATCTGCATCCAAACACACAAGCACGCAAAACTCAGAAGGAATATGTAAAGTAAGTGATGAAAATAAAATGTACAGATTAAATGGGTACGCCACTCTGTTGCAAATAAAAAAAAAAAAATTTGTGAAAAAGAAAGGAAATTTTGCAAAGGAGACCAGATGATCAGGAGGGAAAAACCATGTTAGGCGTGGCACCCTAAGTGAGGGAGCCCGACGCGACCCTTTTCCCAAGGGACCAAGGTGAGATAGTTACTGTACAGGAGAGAGAGAGAGAGAGAGAGAGAGGGGGCGGGGGGAAGCGGTGGAATGACTCGGAATGGGAACACAAAAGAATAAATCAACTAAACCAAAACACGGAACGTGGAACTGACCTGAAAATATTATGTGAAGATGAACACGTTTATGGGTATGGGAGCGACTGGTTAGCGAATTGAAAGCAAACGTGGATTCTTCATTACTAGCGAATAGAAAAAAACATAAAATTTAGGTCATAATAGAAGAAAAAACCATGATGAGTGAACATCCCTTCCAAATTAGTACAAACAGACTGTGGAAACAGTCAAGTCAAAGTAAAAGTATGACCATTCAGTATAATTAACGTCACCTTTAATTAGGAAACTTGTAGATGAGAATAAATGAAAGAATTAAACATTTTTACCCTTTATTATTACTTCAGGCTAAAATGCTGTAATTTAAATGACACTAATCACATTTCATTGAAAGCATTGGACTTTAAAATCAGTGTCATTTGTACAAACATTCAAGGTTATCAAATAACATATGAAATTAATTGCTGTTTGACCTTAATTCTTGAAGCTGTTTTATGCAATATTTTAATAATTACTACATAACAGCATATCACCCTAAATTAGCATTGTTATTCTATTGTCTTCAGTACAATTGCCTCAAAGTACGAAACTTTTGTCATATGTTATTTTGTTTTCCGAAAACATAACTTTCCTCAGAATGTACTGTACACCGGAAGTTGAATGGCACAGTGTAACGTGGAAACAAGTTACGTAACGCTATGATTTTATTTTTCCATAGACTCTAGTCACCAGACAAATATATATCTCCAGTGACTTGATTCTGAAAGCTTTATATAAAAGGGCATATTGTTTTATGCCTCTCTTGCGGTAATTTCACTCCGGACTTGATTCGTTAGGTGTTCCTTCCGTCAGCACCTTTCAGTATGTCTTGTTTACTGTTTTCACGTTGGGTTCTGCACCTGACTCTTTACTCGCTTCCCGGAATCTCTCAAGGTTTCTAGGCTGAGGAGTGTGTTGCAGCTTTCCTCCTGTCGCTAACTGCATACTTTTTCCCCTTATGTTTGCCTAACTATATGAAGTTAAGGAGAAAGAAAACTTTAAAGTTGAGTGTAAAACTCAGCTTTGAAGCATACAAGAATACCGAAGTTATAATAACTGTTATTTTGATATCCACAATCTCTCTCTCTCTCTCTCTCTCTCTCTCTCTCTCTCTCTCTCTCTCTCTCTCTCTCTCTCTCTCTCTCTTTTGGTAAATACTTCATTAATTTCCCATGACATAACTATTTACTTTTAGCAATAGCGTCATCACTAAATAAAGAAAGATTATATGAAAAATTCAACAATACGTGATACGTCTTTCATTCCCACATCACTTCTAGCATATGCTCTTTTAGACTCTAACAAAAAATCTAAGATCAAATATTGTTTTTAAAATACACGTTTCCTCTCTTTAAGTGCACTACTTTAAATCTTCGGCATACATTCCTAAGTTTTACAGTAAAAGAAATGAAAGACTTCCACTGAGCGCTGTGGTAACTTGGCTCTCCAGCAGAGTGTGCATAACGGTGACCTGTCATGCAAGTTGCAGGCATTGTTTATTTTGTAGCCCAAGCACATGTATATATGAATTTTTGTTGCTTACACACGTGTGAATTGTGTTCGCAAATATTAAGCCACAAATATCGATTAATTTCATATTCACTTTATCTTGGGAATATCTAACCCCAGTAGGATTTATATTTGATAAGTAATTCTGCCTCGACAAAAACAATACACGGTCGGCTATCAAGAGAAGCTTGGCTCTTAACTATCCTGCTGAACTCAGGTTCCTTACGAAGAATCGGTATCAGACCATCTTCGCCATGATTCCTGATTGGTTGTTTTTTAAGACTTGGCCAGTTATGTATATCATTTATAATTCTTATTGGGTGTGAGCTATTCCCAAGGTAAAAGTGAATCTTATATCGAATGAGACTTGTGAATTAATATTTGTAAACAGAAGTCACACGTGTATAAGTGACAAAAATTCATATGCACATACACACAAAAAAAAAAATATATATATATATATATATATATATATATATATATATATATATATATATATATATATATATATATATATATATATATATATATATATATATATATATATATATATATAAACTTGCTTCCACTCTCTATCCCCTCAGAATAAATCCCACTTCCCTCCAGCAGTGGCCGTCTATTAACATTTCATTCCATTTACCAGTAATAGGATAAGTACATTTGCGCATTAAGCCTCTTCGCAGCTGGGTCGGATAAATGTGAATCTTACTCAAGTAAATGGAAACACATAAGGGTAATACACAAAGTCAGATGGAGCAGAGAGACAAGGAGACATAAGAGGAAACAAAAACCAGACAAAAAATTTTAGGAATGGCACCAAACAGTATTAGGAACTGAGGGTCCTTTTAAGCCTCAGGGCAAGACGCTAAAGAGACGTAAAGGAATAATCGCTATTACAGAAAAAATACTATTTCAGTTAAAAGGTGTAATATAGTGTACGGACCAACACATGTACAGTGTCCACCTTTTATTCTGTTTATCGACCGAGCTATGAATTTAAGTGCTTTGTTAACAGAGCCTCTGCTTAATTTAAAGTTTCTGTAACTTTCCTCTTTGTAACTGACCTCCCGCCTTCCGAGTGACTTTTTTTATATAGTCCTGTCACTCTGTGACGATGTTTTTTCGTGACCTTTTCCTTTTTTTTTATTGAGATATTGTGAATTATTGCAATGATGACTACATTTAACCTGAGGCACAATTTCTAAGAAATCAAGGAACGTGACAGAAATCTGTTAACGAAGTGCAGTGAATATACAAACAATTAGCACTGTGCGGCTCATATTAATACCAGACACCGTCTAGATTTGAGTGATGCACCAGAAATTGTAGTGTGGCCAGATGATATAAATTTTATTTTTCCATTAGAAAAAGGGTCGGTGGGAAGATGCTGTATTATAATTAAGCCGAGAACGTAATTTCATAGTTCTGGTATAAGTTATTTGAATGCTATTCCTCCAGAAGGAAAAATTTCTTGTGATACGCTATTTATAGTAAAATCATGATTACTGTAGACCACTTACTTTAGTTTGCACATGACTTTGAACATTTAGTGAATTTAAGAATCCTTTGTCCAACAAAGTAAAGTTGTGAGTTTATTTAGTGGAATAAAAAAAATGTTTGCTTGTTAAAATGGCCCATTGTAAAGAACTGACTTAAAAAAAAACTTGCAGGAATATTTCAAATGTAGTTTCATTTTGATGGCCACGCTTAAGAATAACAGGAAAAAATGGAAAGTTTAACATCTAAACGTAACAATTTTTGTTCTGTTCTGAATCGTCGTATTTCGACTAAATGCTATGAAACAGCTTATATATTTATTAAAACTTTAATTTCAAAATACAGTAATCATGGTGAAGAATCAGTGATGAATCGTATGGGGTAATAAATAATATATCCAACTTTTTGGGGGGACATATCATATCAACTTGCTAATGTCGACGCACGTACATGACAGTACTAGAGGAACCTATGGGATGCCAGAGGAGAAAATTTAAGTGTCAGTTTTTCCGGTCTAAGGTTATTTTGGTACATTGCATTTTTATATTTAAAATAAAAACTTCGATGTATTTGCAAGTCACTGTACAGCCTTGTGCTGAAAAAGGAGAAGTTCATAAGTGCTGTTGTAACTGAATTGACATCAAGTTAATTTACATCGTACTTTTGAAGCACATATCCTATTAATAAGGTCAGTTAATACGCTTTTCACACCTCTTTTCTGCCGCATGATTGGAATTTGACGATAAATATAACGAATATTTGAAGGTAATTGGGAACTGTTCCGTCATCTGTGGAAGGAGGGTTGGTTGGCATTTGATATGCTAGAGCATTTGCACTTTTATCAAGCGTGACTCATTATGACATGCTTTACTCAGCGACTCTATTAGGAGAGCAAATAAAAGATTTTAAATAAGAGATCATTAGGTTTCTTGTGATAAAAGCATTCTTGAGGCAGTTAGTGGGAGTTTCTCTTTTTTATGAAAATAAGAACATTTAACCTTTGTTGATTTCTAATTGATTAAAATACAAACTCTCCTTTTCTAATTCAGTTGCTAATATCCAAAATATAAATATGCAGAGGAAGTTTACAGATATTAGCGTGTTCAAAAGAGCTCCTTTACGTCGAAGCAATATCAGGAAAGGAGTAAGAATGGAAACTATAAGATAGGGGTTTGGATGCCTTCATAAAAATAGAAGTATCATATCATTATCGGATGAAACCAAGCAAATAAGGAATGCATATAATCGGACCAGTGCAGTGGTGCATTAAATCTTAGTATGAATAACAGAAGAGAAAAGAATTACTGTTCAAGCTAGCTCTTTAGTTTTGTGTAAAAGAAAACTTTTGAGATGTTGTCTGCCCGTCCGCACTTTTTCTGGCTGCCCTCAGATCTTAAAAACTACTAAGACTATGGGGCTGCAAATTGGTATGTTGATCATCCACCCTCCAGTCTTCAAACATTCCGAGTTGCAGCTCTCTAGCCTCAGTAGTTTTTATTTTATTGAAGGTTAACATTAGCCGTGGATCGTTCGTCTGGCACCGCTGAGTCTAATTCCGGAGGCGTCGCCGACGTACCTTCTCATGACCGCATCTGGGGAGAACCTGAGCGTTGCCCGGTCATAGCTGAGAGTTTCATAATGCAGCACATCGAGAGTTTCATGCAGCATTAGACGCTGTACAGAAAACTCGATTGCGCAGAAGAAACCTCGGCGCATTTTCTACTTTTTTTTTTTCCACCTTCTTTCATCACTATATTAGGATATTATATCGGGTGAGTTTGCACAGAAGCAACAAGGGTGTCGACAGACACTGTGACACAAAAGACCCAGGCTATCGTTACTTCACAGAGCTTAGTTTTGAGCTTTGCTGCCGAGTAAGAAAGAAAAAAAAAATAGTGGAAGAGCAAAGAGGAGAACAAAAACATGGGTTATTTTTGTGCCCCCATTAAGGTTTTTGTGTTTGAAGCTCGCAGGATACCTAACTGTATTGCACTTGAAGTCATACAGTGTAACAAATCGATGGGGATGAACGCTCATCACTTGGTTGGGCTTGTTCTGGGAGAGGACCAGGGCGTGTCCCAGTGGACTCCCCACCTGGCCCCTCCCTTTCAAAATTCACCCTACACATTTTAATAATTCATGGTTAGGGAGAAAATCCAAAGGGGTCAGGTTCCCTGGGGAGAAAGACAGAGAAAAGGGGTGGGGATGGGGAGAACAGGACTAATGGCACTGAAAGTAAATCTGAATCATCCTTACTTGAACTATTAATATAAATAAAAAAAAAAAAGATATTTGAATCTGATCTAGGAGTTTCTCATATTGAAACCATCAGAACTGAAGTAAAATGTTATTTATGTTATGTTCTGTTTGCAGTTCTCTCCACTCAGTAGTTTTGTTCTTTGTACAGTTTTCCCATAAAGTGGAAAGATCCTTTCCCCCACACTGTAACAGTGACAACGTCGGAATTTTTGCTTTCACAATCGTAGAAATAAACTGGTATCTTTTGTCGTAAATTTGCGCTTACTTTTAATTGAATTTTAAAGTACAGCAAAGTAACATATCGAAGATTTTACTGTTTTAATTAATAGTTACGCTGTATCCGGTTTAGTCTTAGTAATATGAAGTAAGTGATAAATATGATGTTTTGATCGCTAATATTTTGATTTTTGTTTTTCGTTGTGTATTGTACTCTATTTTATTTTATGGTGATGGTTCGTTTTTGATTGATAAAGCTGGGCAGATCCACTGATCTCAAACAAAGACTCATTTTCGCATCAGGAATAGTCCGGGCCAGCTATACATCATCGGGGTAATCTGTTCTTGTCGCCCACACTATCTTTTCCATCATAAGCCGTGTCATTGTAGCAAAAGACGCTGGCATCACCATCATCGTCATCACCTTCATCACCAACAACTGTTCCGATGTCGTCCGCGTGGGCTCTCACCCGGAGTCAATTATTTAGCGGTGTTCGGTGTCCCCCTTCTTGTCCATTCAAATATTGATCATGGCAGAAAGAAATCGATAACAATGTATGTCAATGGTGCACCGTATGGCACCATTCACACACACACAGACACACGCATACTCGCACACACACACACACACACACACGCACGTACTCACGCAAACCCTGCGAGCGCATGCGTGTCATAAAGAATATTGATCTTTATGATTTATGTGTTGTGGCGCGAGTTCTATGGTCAGACTTATTTTTATGGTAGTTTTTGTTCTTAACAGTTTTCCTCTTTATCGCAATGTCCTTTACTTTGTTTCTCGGACTGGCTGGCTATTTTTCCACATCCGCACAGATGGATTTTTCTGCTTCATACGACGTAATACGGTTCATCAAAAACTTATTTTTCATTGTACACACATATTTATATATTGTTTTTTCTTCAAGTTTGTGTATATGTATGTGTGTGTGTGTATCGGCGTGTCTCTGTAAATCAATATTTGGTAATTAACTTCTGTTGATTAAACTTGTGACTATTTAATGTAGAATAACGATGAACATCAGGATTCTGATGACTGATATCTTTTGTGTTCATTGTTAATAATAATAGCGTGAACATTTCATGAGGATATAAAATTCAGAATGATTTACCTGAAATACAACATAAAAAAAATATCTTTTTTGTGTGTTTTGTTTTGGCTCTTGTGTTGCTAATTGCTGATAAACCGTTTTTAACGTTTTCTTCAGTAACAATACCGATGCTAGTCTATTCTGATTCTTCATTTCTATGATATTTATTAACAGCAGCTTTAATAGACTAGAAGTGGGAACTTTAGGAAGAAAACGTGTCTTCCCCAGTATGATTTATTTTACTTGCGGTATTTTTTCACTTTCCAAATCCGCCCGTCTTCAGAGGGTAACAGTCTCAGTTGTGTCCCACTCGTTAAAATATGAAATTTTAGAGCTAAACATCTAAAGGAAAAATGGATGTAAAGGTCAAGATCACGGAGAAGGGCTGTTTTTTATATACTGGAAATGGTGATTTTGACTATCGTTACAGTTCAAAATTTGACATTAGACCTTCACAGAAAGACGAAATCGGGAATACCTTTACAGAAAAAATAGAATTTGTAAATTTTTTGTCCGTTAGACGCTCTCTATGTCTTCATATGGTAGAATCCACGAAACCCGAGAGTGAAACCCCTAGTAAAACGTCATGTGCTTATTTCTTATCATTTTCTCTATCTGAGCTTCTGTGTTGTGTCGATTGAATTTACTCTCCCATTTGTCATAGCATCAAGAGGCTACATTTATATTCGACAGCAGATGAAATAAGGTCTTCCGAATCTCCAATTCTTAGACCCCAGATGTTCCAGTGAAATCTATCATCTTATTTTGCATAAGGAAACCATCAGCCCCGAAGAACGATCATTCCCATGAGGGGTGGTAATTCCCTAGTTACGGAGGCATCTTGGTGTCTGTAGCATCACTTGTGTCGGTTGCCTTGTTCGTATGTTCATATTTAAAGTCAAGTCTGCTTGTGACTGTGTTTTGGTAAGCGTTTAGTCAGTGGTGTCATACTTCATGGTAATGCACAGTTAATAGTAATAACTAATTCTTTCTCCTATAGAGCTATCCCTAAGTATGGAGAATGGTTAGTTTATTAAAATTTTGTTGTCAGCTTAAGGATTCCACAAGTTACCTAGAAATATTTAGAGAATTGTTCATAAAAAAATAATATTAAGAAATACAGCATTAAATGACACTGGAACCACAATTAAGACTACAATGTAGCGACTCCTGTGACGGTCGGAGAACGACTACCAGTGAGGGCTGGCTAAGTTCGTAAGAATACTAGTGACCTTCTCTCTTCCATGGTTTATCAATATAGAAAATCGGTGTTGATACGTCGACTAGTGAAACATGCTTTCTGCTCATTGCTAGCTGGGTGCTCTCTCTCTCTCTCTCTCTCTCTCTCTCTCTCAGTGAGGGCTCTCTCTCCTCTCTCTCTTCCATGGTTTATAATATATATATCGGTGTATATATATATATATATATATATATATATATATATATATATATATATATATATATATATATATATATATATATATATATATATATATATATATATATATATATATATATATGGAGGGAATGGCACCATAATGGTACAGCCTTCTGGTTTCACAGCAAGACTAGGTGAGGCTCCAAGCCCCTCACCCGTTTTTCTTGACCCCAGTAGACGCTGTTGCCCCTTTACAGGCAAGTGGGACGGTGGGTGGTAGACTAGTGGGATAGAATTTCCGATTCTAGGGAAGTCTTTAGGGTTAAGGTTACTGATACCCGGCCTTCTTTCTTGACTCCAGCTCTCTTTTGTGCAGAATCACAGCTGGTTCGTCTGTTGAGTGGTAAGCTAGAAATTGCACGGACCTTGCTAATGCGAGCCTCTCCCAGTGAGCTACTTCACCTCTATATAAATATATATTGTATATATATATATATATATATATATATATATATATATATATATATATATATATATAAAAGTTTGTGTGTGTGCATAGGTTCGATACGGGAGACACGTTCCAATTTAACAGATAGTTGAACATTTTAGTGACCCAGCAAATGATGCATTTGCGGCTGTTCATCGATTGAAATTTTTCTAATGTATTGTAACTATTTTTAGCTCTTCGTATTTAGATATCGATGACGATACTGTTAGCCTTCGAGAATTAATCATTTTATATCTTATGGAACTATCTATTTGACTACTGTTATGTGTTATTCATCGTTACGCAAACATGTCTTTTTTCATTATGTAAAAGCCAGGAAAAAGTCTTGAAACATCTTTCATCTTTAAACTTGAATTGGTATTTTTCCTCACAAATCTTCTTTGGTTTTCTGTTTTTTTCATTTTCTTTCTTGCCGTTCATGCTATTTATCTCGAAGAACTTTCATTGCTTTCATTTGTCAGCCTGACATTGATGCTATTTAATCTGACGTTTCGTTCCCATAATTGACATTGCACTCCCCAGGAGATTCATTCGTCTGTCTTTTAGAATCGACATTTCGCCCGCCTTAAAGGTCTTCCCCGTAATGCGCTCTCTCATTTGTGTTCATTAATTTATTTTCTTCTTTCCTATCGCCATGTGTCTTTCCACGCTTGCTTTAGCATCTTTGGCTTCTCTGTTGCGCTCAAGTATTTTCATCTCCTTTGCTCGTCGTCACATCTCAACATCCAATAAAATTACCTATGCAAATTCTCTCTGATCCTTTCTCCATCCCTTTATTTATCCCGTCGGTCGATAAGTGGAACAACCGACGTCGCTCTTTGGGACGATTTACGCTCTGTTTGAAATGGGATTATCACCCCCGAGTTACGTATCTCAATGGCGTTCTCATCCTGAAGAAATTTATTTGGCTACTTTAGCAATCGGTGACACGAGAGTCGTTTGTCCCGTAAGAGTGCCTTGGGTCTAGATCTCCCAAGGGAGGGTTGGTCGTTGAGGCTTGCGTCTATTTCACCCGCTTCGATATCTTTTAGGTTCTGATCGTTCGATATGAGGCTTCTTTAGTGCTGAACGAATCACGTGTCACCATGATTTCGGATGGCTGATCTTGGGATATAAGCACTGCGTGGCGCTATTACCCTCTCTTGCTTAACTCTTCTGTACTGCTGTTTCATTGTCTCGTTAATGTTCTTGATACTGATATAAATTTTGCCATTACTACCAGACACTAAAAGCTGGGCAACCACAACGTTTTCTTTTCTTTATTATATCCATAGAGTCGATGATAACATTCTTACCGCTGTGCATCTTATGAAAATCATCAAATGGTCCGGAGCTAGTAGTTTGCAACCCCATACTTGCACTGATTTTGTTAAAGAATAAAAAAAAAAAATTACCAAGTCTTGGGTTTTAGATGTTTGTGGATGTGGTCCAGAATAGTAGAATTTATGAAAGGTAATTTCGATGAGAAAGCTGGATTTTTTTGGTATTTCGTTAGGCAAGGGTAGAAGACCAGTGCTCTGTAATGAGAAAGATAAAAACGATTTGTATGGGATATATACTTGTGATGATCCAACGTCGACAAAGGGCAAAGGAAAAAAAAACAGGGCTAGGTGACAGAGATGTCAGTTCGTTTACAGCATCACCTCGCTCCTTGTGTTGGGTCATGCACGTAAAATTATCAAAAAGATGTTCGATGAACTATCTGCCCTGCTCAGTACGATATCAGATTGCTCAGTCAAGATAAAGATAGAAGTAGCAACACACTGAATGGCTTTGATTTTAATTATGATTTTCAGTTCCTTAGCTCTGATGTAAAGCCATTAAAATACCTGTAACGGAACTCCTTCAGTATTTCCATTAAACACTGGATTTTATGAAATGTCTCATAAAACTCTGTGTGAAAAATGTATATTCATTTTTAACAAGAACTTTATCCAAAATTTAGGATGGCAGTTTGAATAGCTTATCCTGCTTATTTAATATATATATATATATATATATATATATATATATATATATATATATATATATATATATATATATATATATATATATATATGTAAATGGATGTATTTACATATGTTTGTATGTGTGTATGTTCCACATACACTATGAAACGCATTGAGCAATTTCAACCAAACTGGGTATACATATGACTTACTGTCTCGAAAAGAACATTGTGGGGGTAAGACATCACTAGCACCAAAGGGCACCAAAGGGGATGGAAGGGCTTCCCTGAAATGGGGCGGGTTCTGCCAGTGAAGCGGGCCTGGTTATTCCCGCAGACTTAGTAACTTTCCGAACTTATCATACTAATTTCGGTATACTACAATTATGACTTACTATCTGGAAAAGATACTGTGGGGGTAAGACATCAGTGGCACCAAAGGGGGTGCGGGTTGGGAAGGGGCCGACAAAGAGAGAATGAGAGGGAGAGAAAGTGAGAGAGAGAGAGTAGAGGGGGTGTTAGAGAGAAGAAAGAGGAATAAAGATAGGGAGGGTGGAGAGAGAAGAGGGAGAGAGTGAGAGAAAGAAAGAAAGAAAGAGAGAGAGAGAGAGAGAGAGAGAGAGAGAGTAGAAGGGGTGTTAGGGAGAAGAAAGAAGGAAAAAGACTGGGATGGTTGGAGAGAGAGGGAGAGAGAGAGAGAGAAGGAGAAGAAGTGAGAGAGAGAGAGTAGGGGGGGGGGTGTTATGGAGAAGTAAGAGGGAAAGAGTCGGGGGCAGTTGGAGAGAGTGAGAGAAAGAAAGAGTGAGAGGGAGAGGAAGTGAGAGAGAGAGAGAGAGAGTAGAGGGGGTGTTAGGAAGGAGAAAGAGGGGAAAAAGTGAGGGAGAGAGAGAGAGAGTTTATCGGTTGTCATTCAGAGTTTTCCCGGGCAGCGCCTGGTTGTCAGCTAGTATATATATATATATATATATATATATATATATATATATATATATATATATATATATATATATATATATATATATATATATATATATATATATTGGAATTTTGAAACAAGGTCCCTTCTTCAGGAATATAGATGGTATTGTCAGTTCCTTCTCAGTATGAAAAATTAAAACGAATTTTCAACAAAATGAACAGCTTGGCACGTATGATAAACTTTACAATAGAGAGGGAAGCCCAAAATCGTCGTTCATTGTAGACGATTTGGTCATGAGGCAGAATACGGATTTTAAATATGCAGTACATAAAAAGCAGATGAATGTAAATTCATGTGTACAGTTTTACTCCCATAATCATGCAAGAGCCAAAGTTATGGTTTTTATTCCTCCTTGTTTCGAAGGGCACTGAGGGTTAGTGACACTGATTCTCGAAGGTGAACTTCAGAAAATTCGAGAAATAGGGAAATTTTTAAAATTTTCTTATTATATTTTTGATAACGCTTTTCTTTAAAAAAACGCATTTTATCGGATGACGTTTAAAGAGGATTTTAGAAAGACAAACCTTTTTATTCTACCAAATTGTAATTAACTCACGCTATTGCTTATTCAGATTGATAAAAATAGGCCGGGCAAAGTGGAAAAGATTTATCAAACAAAAATAAAATAACATTATATTTTCACGACAGGGTGAATCGTAACATGACGCAGGTGTGTATAATAATGAGAAATTTTATTATTTGATAAACCTTATTCTTGGCTGTATAAATTCAATGACCTTTTTGCAAACAACGTTTTAAACAGTTTGGGTTTTAAACAATTTTGTTATTTTCCATTTTCAAGTTTGGTCATGCTGTGACGTTGTCAACGAACTTGGTATTTTGTCACTCAGCCACGAAAAGGTGTAACCAATAACATGAAAGTGGTTTACAGACTTCTTATTCTTTTTCCTGTGATATATATATATATATATATATATATATATATATATATATATATATATATATATATATAAACATATACATATATATATATATATATATATATATATATATATATATATATATATATAATATATATAACTTTAAAAGATAATAGTGTCATATATAATATATATATTATATATATATATATATATATATATATATATATATATATATATATATATATATATATATATATATATATCACAGACACTCATTTCTTTTGCAAAGTTATTTCGTCTTTCTCATTGCCGAAAGTCTGGTAATTTCAGTAAAAATTCAAGAACCTCTCTCGTTCTCTCTGATCTCAGTTGATATTAGTCTTATATTATTGATGATGAAATTGTGTACAAGTACTTAAATAATCATTTCAAGAATGGGGCTGTTTCCGTTAGATAAGTATTTAAATAACAAATAAGCCCGTAAACAACAAAGACTGATAATTGCTGTTTTCATCATTATGATCAATTCTGGTTTTTGCCACCAGACCTGTATTCCCCTCGAAGCTCGACCTCTCCTTGGATTTATTCATTGAACTTTTCACAAAAGCTATTTTCCCATTAAATCTTCCCTAGACAGTGAAAACGAGTTGTTGTTCTTGAATACTACCAGCTATTTCTGTTCAACAAGCGGCGTGCCATTGCATAAGGAGTTAATTATTAATAATTTTACTCTTAGCTTATTTCTCATTCGTATCGTAAATTAGTGAGCCAGATTACTGTTTTTATTTAATTCTCTGTACAATTGCTGTTAAGTGAAACTGGTCGCCTTTTTGTTAAAATTAAATTTTCTCCTGATTTAACCTTGTCCACCATAATGAATATTGATTTGGTCATTAGCTTCACCAAATATGCAGACCCATCAGGAAATGGGAACCTATCCCCTGACTTTTTACAACCTAGTTATCTTTTTTGGGAGGAAGTTTTTCTTGCCAGTGCATTTGCATGCTAAATGTGTTTTGTGACTTGATTAGCAATTTTTGATCTCTCTTCGCTGTATAATGCTATTTAAATATCTTTTTTAACGTAAGGAATGCTGTGTGCTATTATTATAAGATTATAATAATTCACGCACAGTTATCAGCCGAAAGAGATAGCAAAATTATAGGAAATTCGCATGAATGAAAACGCAGAATAAGGAAACTTTCAGAATGCAGAGGGGAAGGGTATGAAGTAAACAAAACAAGCAAAACATTTTAGAATCGCCAATGCAGTTTTTGGAACACCATGCTCATGTAACTGATAATTAGTCGAGGGGTAAATTTTCGAAGTTATGCAAGCTTAAAGCTTAAATTATACGCTTAGAAGATGCATAAAAGGAAAAAAGTGAGACAACCAGGCTCAAAAAATAATACGGCCATTGTTATCGATATTTTAAGAAAATCATCTTCAGTAATCTCATTCACAGTCGAATTTTCTGTGAAAATGTGTAAGAAATTCTTCATAAGAAACTTTTGACAATTTAATGAACTGGTTTTTTTAAGTTAAGGAGAGCTTGCATCTCTTGTGGACTTCTATGAAAGATGAACTGTACTAGGTGGCCATCGCATGTATTAAAAAACTAGCAGCATTACCGTTAGAGAAAATGTGTTAGATAAATCCAGATTGTACTGTGAGCTCACCCACATCCTCTTAGACGGAAGGTAATGAGGAAAGTTTGTGGAAATAAATCCTTGAGGTTGAGAACGAAGAAAATACCTTACTGCACCCAACACTATACAAAAAGAAGTGGAACTAAAATTACTAAAGCATAGCAGTGGTGTGGGCTATAGCTTGTCCCCAGTTGTTTGTTATTCTGTTCGAGACACTCGTAATGGTAAAACTAATTCAGATCTTATATGATCAGAATTGGGTCCCAATGAATCTGAGTGGTGTATGATAAAATTAAATTCATAATTGATAGCACCTTGTGTGAAATTTAACTGTGGAGAATTTTTCATAATATCAGATACCTAAAAGTCATGAATCATTCTGACAACTCTGAGACTGAAATTTAACGCAAAATTAAGATTATCATAGAATTAATAAGAAACACGATTTAGAACGTCCATCATAAATATTACAATTATTAATTGGGATGAATCAGCGGTTACATAAGCATACACTCCACAGAACAGACGCAAGAATGAATATATAAGAAGAAACGTGAAAGGCAACAGTAAATCGCTTTTGAAAACGATTTTCAAGAGACTGGCAAGAAAAGAAGCAACTTGATACCTGAGGCATTAATTGGGAGAGGAACAGTGATGATAATTTTTCTTGTATGATTCAGTAAAAATAAAATTTTTCAGTATACTCGATTTGTTACAAAATTTATAAGGAAAGAAACACCAGGTGATTAATGTGATGTGATGGATGCAAGTATGTATTTATAAATTTCCCATCAAGTGGACGGTATCAATTTGACCGAACTATGAAAGAGAGTGAGTAATGAAAGAGGAGAAATACAGATAACAAAAACAGATATCGGATCTCTTAGCCGAAGTGACGCCTGTCCACTTGACCCGGTAATCAAGTGTCTTACATTGATCATATGACTGACGTCCCTTGGAAAAGATATCGAGAGCCGTACTTAAAATCGAACGTAAATAAAAATTCATTCTTTTTAGATTTTTTTTTTTTTGTGGCTTGAGGGATAACGAATGTTTGTCATAAGGATAAGAAAGGAATGACTATTAGGATGATATTAAATGGAACTGTGCTTGCTCTTAGGCATGATGATCTGTCCGGTTGCAAAGCTTCTTCTTAGAGGAAAGACTGAGTTTACTTTTATATAGCAGGCTTTTTTTATTTTATTAAGGCACAGCTCCAGTGTCATACCTTGAACTAGTCAAAGTTAAAGGATCTCCCATTGAAAGAAAGTACTCTTGTGGACTCGTTAGGTAGGTGAAGAATATTCCAAACCTGTCCCAGAAGAAGATACAGTGGCGTCTCTTTTTAGCTTACACGGCTTCTCTTGCTTCGTGGACTGGTCTACCTAAAGGGGAACTGTACAGTTCATGACATTGTCTCCACAGTTTGCGTAGGTGATGCGCGACAAAGGTTTGAGAGTAATGATCTTTGGTTTGGAAGAGTGACAGTGACATCACTAATAAGGCTTTATGGGGCTATTCATTCATGCGTTCACCATGGCAATCCTGCTGTCACTACTCACATTAACTGAATGTTAATCTTTTTTATTTAGATTTTATCAGATGAAATATATATCGTTATCCAAGAATGCTTGCGTGGCTGTGGGTGTTCACCTCGGGAATCAAAAATGACATCGTCAGCTCTGTTAGTTTAGGTTTTTTCGTATAGACAAGACGGTGCGCAGTTGGAATTGTGTTGTACAGAAACGGACAGCGCACGAGGTGAGTAGTTGCTTGGCAGTGGGTCATTATTTTATATAAGACAATAGGTCCGGCAGTAGATAGTGAGGCAAAACGTGATAGCAGCAAGAGATTGGCAGTGCTGCTCTATTATTCAGCGTTTTAAGAGGACTGAAACTGTAGCAAAGCGAAGTTGGTTTATGCTCTTTGATCAGTCTTTGCAATGAATGTTATCTATTTGTAGACAATTACGCTCTTTAAAAAAAAAATTTGGATTTTTCATAAATTTCAGCTATAAGTTGATTTTTTTATGTGTTATTCATGTGTACATTCGCGCTCTTGTCCTTCGGTGAGGTTATAATGCCCTTAATTTCACTCCCGTGAAAGATTATAACAGTGACGTTTGTTTCGTGGTTAATAGGAAGAGTGCAGTAGGCTTATGTAGCCTTGTAGTTATAGCACCACTGCAGAGGATGTTAAGAGAATTAAAGACCCTATAAACCTCTTATTTTTACTTGATTTTTTGTTACCAAGGGTTTACTTCCGAATACTGCAACATTTCTCATTTTAAGAAGCAATTCCTTCATCGCGACAAAAGGCAAATCCTCTTAATGACCACTTTGTATTTTGGTTTCCTTTTCCACGAACAAATTGTATATATGCTCCTCCGTAGCATCGGCGCCTTCTCTTGAAAAAGAAACACTAGGGTCCCGTGTCCTCTGTTACACCCTGTTTAAACCCTTTGCTCTTAATGCAATTTCTACTACGTGGATCCAGCTCTTCCTTCCTTTGGGAGTCACAGCGCTTCCCAAACAGGATCATTTTTGAAACTTAACACTAAACCTCTCATTTCTAGAGTACGAGTGCATTAACACTGCCTCAGATGGCCTGTAGACTTGTCGGTTCCTCTTGAAATCTTTTACAGCCTTCGCGTCTTTCTTTTATAGAATCAAATATATACAGTTTCCTTATTTTACATATTTGTCTGAAGACTGATACGAAATCAGGAGTACAGGGTTACTGATAAAACCGTCAAAATAAAGATATTAAAAGGTAGCAGTTGGAAAGAAGACATTAATTGAAATGAAGTCACTGAAAGTCAACATTGAAAACAATGCTTGAGGATAATGGTACAAAACAGTCAAGATTACGGCATTATACCTTCCTCATAGAATATTCCCTACCTTTAACTTAGTCGTGTAATAATCGTTATCTCTGATTTTCATTCTAGAAAGAAGTCAAGCCACCAGCAGATTCTGTAGTTGAAATTAGGTCCTTTGTTATTGTCTGTAAGGCATGAACTCTTTTGCTTGAAAAATATGCCATTATGAGTTGCTTTCAGTTTTAGTTTCATGATACCATCTCATGGGGTTTTGCTCGTTCATATTTTATTTTATATTCATTCTCTCTCTCTCTCTCTCTCTCTCTCTCTCTCTCTCTCTCTCTCTCTCTCTCTCTCAGATCATTAAAATTTAATATACAGAACCTGTCCTACCGCCGTACCTTGTGCTGGTAAGTCACTAACTGTAAAGTGAGAGAGAGCAATATGTTAATATTCCAAGGTCTGTGCGATTTTTATTGGTAAACAAAATATTTTTTCTAAGTACTGATTTGTGAAATGCCCAGAAATAATTCATTAAGAGTATCCAGCAAATCATACTGAAATAAGCACAAAATAAAGTAAGGTTGTAATGTATATTCAATTTTTGGCTAATCATTTCAATTTATACGTCTGTAAATTGCATAATTTTCAATGCAACATCTTCATGCCACCTGTTATATTACCCCTTTCATTGTAATAATGGTAAGAGCCATTGTGGTTACTGTTAGTTTTACTTGTGTCATAGATTCTTAATTCTTTTATTGATCCAAAGTTTGGTAGCTATATCGTTGTATATCTTACATGAGCTCTACATTAATGATAGTACCTTAATAATCGTATATTTGGGATTATAGTTTAGGCTTTTAACTACCAAATGGTTTCAGGTGATGGAAATGGACTCTTTTGGCACTGTATTACTCGTTACATTGAGTTGTTAACTAAATTGTGTTGGAGTAACACTATGGTTGATGTGTTTGAGGTACAATGAGAAATTCATTAGCAGGTGTTATGAGATTAGAAAGGGTTAAAGTATTTTTATAGTTTTACATATTCTCGAAGCTAAATTGTTTGGACAGTAGTGTTTTCTCTTGTTGTTTTATTTCATTTCAGTTTTTTTTTAAACTTTATCCCAAGTGGAAACAAAAACAGATATTTTCCTAGAAGACAATTATTGACGTAATATATGTGACAATCGAATGAACTTTAAATGGTTACCAGCTTTCATTCAAAAACGTTAAGAGAGAGACTTACGAATTAGTGAAAACAGAAATTAGGAATTGAAATACTTGAAGCCATGAGTGTTCTGCCAGAGGTCTTTGCTATCTGCCTGAGAATTGTTCCATCTTTCTTGGGAGCCATGAAAGGTTTTGAAGTTTTGTATCTCTCTTGCGTATCTTGGTGTTCATTATTGTGTTTCTCGCCCGATCTACCCCAAATATTAATCATAAGACCTTTAAGAATTCTGTTATGAATGCTTTCATTTACTTATAACTTTATGTTGTCTTGGCTGGGGCCTATTATTATTATTTTTTTTTTTTTTGAGACTTAAAAAGGAAAATGGTCTTTTTGGCTGGTTCTTGATAAACGTATGCACTATAATGGTAGTTCTTTGTATTGTAGCATGTTTCCAGGAAAGGGACGAGTTTTATTAATTTATTTCCCAGGTTTTATTGCACAAACTCGCCCAAAAACTTTCTGAAGGTGAAGATATTAATAGCATATATGAGATTGCCGTCGGTTATTAGAGAGAATTTATAGTTTCCTAGTTCCATGCACTCTATTATTTCATTTTACACCTCTTCCCTTTTTTAAACATAATTATCCTGTCCAGCTTTTTTTTTTTTTTTGTCCATATTCATTCTATTTTATTTATTCATCACGTTTCTCATTATTTATTCTAGTGATTAAACCTCCACAGCGCATTTTCTTATCATTTTTTTATTATCTACGTATACATGTGATCCTCACGCTTGCACATCATTTATAAATTTGTTTTAATTGTCTACATATACATGTGATCCTCACGCTTACACATTAATGTGTATGCTTGTGAAAAGTGACTAACCTGCACCGAAGACTAACATCCAACGTCTTAAGACCATTGTATTTTCTGGAAGAGAATGACTCCCTAATTAGACACATTAGAAAAAGATTGACCATTTACAAAGTCATCAAGTTCTCTCTCCATAGAGCAATTAAGCAGTTAATAGAATGGAGTCTGGACGTGAGTGGAAATCGCGGTAGTGTTACAGACAGGTGTGCTTTTCTACCTGATTACGTTACTGTGATCTCTCTCTCTCTCTCTCTCTCTCTCTCTCTCTCTCTCTCTCTCTCTCTCTCTCTCTCTCTCTCTCATAAAAATGTAGGTAAGACTAAATTTTATTTTTCGGCAGTAAGATTTAATGTACTGAGGGATTTACAACAAATTTTACATTTCAGGGCTGCCTAACAGTGAAGGATTAATTAAAATTTATGGTGCATTTCACTATTAACTTGGGAGGAAAAAAAATAATATTTCATGACATTTCAAGGATACAGAATAGAAAAATTTAAAGTCTTCAATACTGAAAACAAGCTTGTCTATGTAGATGATGCTGCTTTTTCTTGCATCGATATCATCTCCATGGCACAAATTATGAGGGATGAAGTAAAACCCTAACAAAACTCCATATATGATTATTAGTGGGTTAAGGACATGGGATCACTCCTCGCCCACAGCCTCGTCTTTTCACTGACAGTGTTTCTTTTTCTGCATGCGACCCATTTAAGAATCTTGATTACAAATTAATATTTGAGAAAAAATGTCCAGTCTGCCTCTTCTTTACTGACACTAAAAATCGGATTACCGATAATTTTTTTTTTTTTTTTTTTGTAGTTTTTGGAGGCCTGTCCATTGTGAGGAAATTGCGTCATATTTTTGTTCTGCCATATTTTGAATATTGTTTTCCTCTTTGGTCTGCACATCGCTTATATCTTAATTTGTTAAACAAAATCTTGATTTCTATTATATTTCTTATCCTTGTTCTTAGTATTAAGCTCTGGTACTGTCGTTCTGTTAACTCATAATGCATCCTTTATATTTTTTTTATTGAGGCTTATCTCCCTTTGATACTTGGTCTTAGATTTTCAGGTAATTTTAACAGTCTTGCCTTTCATTTGTGAGATTCAGTACCACAGTTTTCTAGAAGTCTGATTCCAGTTGAGACCAAATTGTGGAATGAAGTTCCTAATCCTGCAGTTGAATTAATGGAATTTCATAAGCTCAAAATTGTTACAAATGCTTTTTTGTTGAACAGGCTTACTTGGGTCTCACTTCACAGTTAAGTATTTGTCATCTGTCCTACTTATTTTCCTTTGGTATTTGTCTTATTTGTTACAATTCATCAAGTTTGTTTTTATATATTATTAATCTTGTTAGTTCATCTTTATTATTTCTATTATAGTTTCTTCTTTACCTTTCATTTCTTTTTCCGTACTGGCTTTTTTTTTTGACTTAATAGGTCACTGAACTTCTAGTATTTTGTTTTTCCAACATGGTTCATAATTTGACCTTTAATAATAGATTTTCCAGAAAAAGTTTGCCATTTCTTGAGATGGTTGCAGGAGCTTCATAAAATAATAGCCATTTTTAGTCATATTCAGATTTCAAGATTTATTGGGCATGCTATCAAATTTTACCGTGTTTATAGTAGCTTCACTGGTGGCTGTGCATATTCTACCATTAAGATATGTAATAAAATTATTTACCTTTTCCGACCTCCAAAAGGAGTGGAAGAGTGTCATAGGTTTCAGGAGGAGAGGCCCATCTGCCATTGAGGGGACATTGCCTCTAACCAAGTGCTCTATAATTCTTCAAATGGCGCTCGTCTACCTATTGTATCTCTATCAAAAACCAGTGTCGACTTCTAAAGAAGCAATTCTCATGTTTGCTACCACGTTTACAGTTCTCAGCCTATCCAAACTGGCCTGATGTACGTGGTTGCCGTACACCCAAAAGAAAGGCTCATCTGGCATTTCATCCCGGTCGGTTCACAACCTTCAGCTAGATACTACTTCCGCCTTGGGATACTAAGTATACCTTAGTTTAACCAGACCACTGAGCTGATTAACAGCTGTCCTAGGGCTTGCCCGAAGGATTAGATTTATTTTACGTGGCTAAGAACCAATTGGTTACCTAATCAACGGGACCCACAGCTTATTGTGGAATCCGAACCACATTATAACGAGAAATGAATTTCTGTCACCAGAAATAAATTCCTCTGATTCTTCATCGGCCGGTCGGAGAATCGAACGCGGGACCAGCAGAGTGCTAGCTGAGAACGATACCCACCCGTCCAATGAAAACTGCCTTGGGATACTGTTTAGTAGCTCCTTGGTAGGAATACATTGTAGTTTTCCGACATGACTATTCAGCTGTTAAAGTATGAACATGCGATAATCGTTGTCTTGTTTTTCTTTGAATACCCTCTCTTGTAAGGAAGTAGTTTAACTTAACTATATATTTATATATATATATATATATATATATATATATATATATATATATATATATATATATATATATATATATATATATATTGTAAAATAAACGATTTTTATGGAATATTTATCACCCTTTCTTTAAGTATATTTGCATTTGACTACAATATGTAAGTTATGCGACTTATTTCATCTTTTACTACTGTAAAACTTGTTTAGTTTTTGCTGTCACAAAGAAAAATGTTCTGTATGGAACCCCAATCTTTTTCTTTTTTTACTGTGAACCTGAGGGAGAACGATCTTTGAAGCTCCTCTCAGTCTGAAACATAGAGAAAAGAAGACAAAATAAAAAAAAAGGTGGGCTTGGCCCTAAAAGAAGCAGCAGGGGACCTCATGAGAGCTTCAAAGCTTGGCAACGGGAATAAAAACAATGACAGCACTAACAATTTGGTGATTGGTGTTCTTCACAGAGCAAAGGTGAGATTTAATGGCCTTGTGGGTGTTACGCTGCCTCCTGAGAAGTAAAAAATACTTTCATCTCAAAACAACAATTGAAAAAAGACAAGACACCGGCCTTTATGTTTGTGATGATGGAGATGGTACAGTATTAGAGCAATCTTGCAGAATGTAAAGTATTTTGCACGATTCGCCTTATATTGGTTTAATTAGTGAATTAATATACTGCCTAGAATTGAACGTCCTTTCTCTAAAAACAAAATCCAATAGTTACAGAGTTACTTTTTAGTAAATTAATGTCCCTTGGAAAAAGAAGCAAACTACATTGCACTATTTTCATGCGGGATGAGGAAACATTTGCGAAGCCCATGAATAATTTGATTTATATATACAAACAGAATTCAAGTTCAGCTGAGCGTAAGGAATACGTGGAGTCATTGGGTTATGCGGGAAATGTCCTTCTCTTGTACGAAAGTCTCGCTATGCACCAAATGCTTTGCACATACCGAGTGCGTTTAATCTTGTTTGCCACTGAATTCAGGCGCGTGTCTTTAAGCTGTAACTAATGCATGGTCTTGCCTCGTTGTTTATTCAGTGTGAGTTTGCTGGTAATTTCGTCCACTAATGTTGAATAATCAAATATCCTTCTGAACTAGTCATGGCTTGCAGAGAATAATAACGCCTCACGACGGTTCAGGATTTCAGAGTTTAGCCGAGGTTGTTTAGGCTCTCCTCGAGAGGAGGTGCATCTCAAATAAGGGAAGTGAAAAGGAATAGTAAAACGAGAAAAATAATTGCGTGAGCATGATTTTATATTCATTTTAACAATTACATTTTCCTACTCTTAATCAAATAAGTTTTTGGAATAACATTTTTTTTTTTTATTAGCGAAGCATTTTCTCTGCTGCCATTTACAGGTAGATGAAATGTACAGTAAACAGATTTCCGAAAAACAGTTTCTTTTTAAACGCCTTATTCTTTAGAATATCTAGAATCCATAAGATGCCAATTTAACCTCCTAGGTCAGCAAGAACTTCAAGCCCTCTCTCTCTCTCTCTCTCTCTCTCTCTCTCTCTCTCTCTCTCTCTCTCTCTCTCTCTCTCTCTCTATTGATTTTGATCTTGCCTTCCTTTCTGTTATGAATCAGACTGGTCTCATTGGGTATGTCAAGAGACGCAGAGGATGATTTTTAAAATATTTTTTTATTGTTACTCCTTGTTTATTACTTTAATTATCAAACCGGATTTATTACATCGTTTTTAGAAACTGAAATGCATATATTAGGAAGGTTTTTATATTTTGAGTGACTCATCTATTGTGGACGGTTGTTTATTGAAATATGAAGGAAATTATCTGAATTGAAAAAAATAAAAAACCAAAATTACAAAATTAGAATGAGTAGGCCTAAAATTAGAGTTGTAACTTGAAAATAGTTTAAAATAGTTGAGCGCCAGTCGAAAATGGTTAATCTTCATTGTTTTTATTCCATCATTTCCAAAACTTGAAATTATTTGTCGTTCTCGCAGTTTCCTAAATCATTAACATCTTGAAAAGAAGTCCTTTAACTCGTGTGTTCATTTATGTGACCGAGCTATGTTTGGTCTGTTATGACTGCTGTTTAAATAATAAAATAAACTTACTACAAAAACGCAAGTGCTTAAGGCAAGTGAGAATTAGCTATGCGTTCCATTCAGGAGTGGGCGTTATTTAAGTATTCAAAAGGAAGTAAGACCGGCTATAAATAAGTACACGAAATCAATTCATGGATGTGAATTTTTAATAATATTTGATTCGCACGCAAGGTCGTTCTTTTTTATGAATGTAATGGTTCATTACTCTTGCTTTCCTGAGAATTTCTACTCTAGAACAACAGAAACCTTCTGTGTAGGCGTCAGAAGTGACCTTGTTTCAAAGTTTTATACGCATCCACGATTCATCAGCTAAAGAGAGACTGTGCCAGTTACCGTTGTGTAATATTTTCAAGAACCACCCTCGTTAGGTGCAACGGCTCCATGATGCATTTATATTTATATATATATATATATATATATATATATATATATATATATATATATATATATATATATATATATATATATATATGTGTGTGTGTGTGTGTGTGTGTGTGTGTGTGTGTGTGTGTGTGTATACACATACATATAATGATATATGAGATTGTCACGCTAGGAAGAACTTTTCATTTCGCGTGCTATTAGTGCATGCCTTGTGCATGAAGCTTAAATTAACGATAAAGTACTTTAGGAATCATTGAAAATGCAGTAAGAGGATAAAAGGACAAAATAAAACAATTAAAATAAAATTAATGAAGAAATAAAGCAGAACTTGAGATTGAAATAGACTATTAAAGCATTAGTGAAATAAAAAAAAATATAGGAAACTCTAAACGAAATTAATACCCTGACTTGAAAAGCAAGCACATAATAAAGACAGAAGTAGAAGTTTCAGTATTTTCGAGGAAAAGAATTACACAGTTGCCAATTGTATAGAAGACATTGACATACAGCGGTCGTTACATACCCTTCATTAACAAAGACTCAGCAACCATTAAGTCACGTCTGTTTGAACGAAAAGATAGCTCCGTAAAATACTGCAGCGAAATTCTTCTACGTCCGAGAATAGTGGGCTAGAAAGGATAAATCGTGTTCTCACAGAAAGACCGGTGCTTCAGAATTCTTTGTCCATGTCAAAAGAAACTGACCCTGCGAATAGTTAGATAAATAAGCGACAAATGAATTACAGTCCCCATCTCTTTAGTAATCCCACCTTGAATGCGTTTGTAAACCCAAAATTTAAATGGATTTACACATTGTTTGTAACTTTCTTTGAGCAAATAACTATTGTACCAAAGGTAAAGTAACCTGATACTTTAAACCTTGTTTGGACATGCTATATACTGTACATTTGTAGGACGAATTTTCTTATTAGAGAAAAATTAAAACAGGGTGGGAGTTCCTCGGTAATAATTTTTTTATGGTGAAAAAAATTAAAGTCTCTCAAACATTGTATATTCTATTCATCTGAATTTGCAAAGAATTAGATTTATATGACTTCGGTGAAAAATTAGATTAATCCCAACTATGCGTACTTCCATGACAACCGAAGCTTCAACTGTACCTTTTCTATCTGAACTGCCAAAACTGATAACGTAGTAGCTTGTCACATTTCACATTTAAATATATTATCAGGCAAAATAATAATAAAAAAAAAACAATATATTTCCACCCATTTAGGTTTCTTACATACAAGGAAAGTTTCGTCCACATTTTTCACGTAACTAAATCGTTTTTAACAACTCTTTCAACAACTTACATAGACAGGTTCTGGAGATCTTCTCATGGCGAAATGAAATGTTTTCCTTGGACTCGGGGATAGCATTTTTCATCAAGTTAAGATTTCACAATATCTTCATGGGGATAAATATATATATATATATATATATATATATATATATATATATATATATATATATATATATATATATATATATATATATATATATATATATATATATATATATATATATATATATATATATATATATACATACGTGTGTATACACATAAGTGTATTTACATAAACACATTGTATATGTATGTATATGTATGTATATATACAAAATATCCAGTCCTATTCCACTTGTGAGGGGTGTTGGGGGGACTCAAGACGGGCGGCTTTTCAACTTTCTTTGCACTTACGTTGGATTGAGGTTACCATCGCTTGGTCTGCCCTAGATGTTCAAATAGTTTATGGTCGATAACGTCTGACTTCCAGTCACTGACCATATCCATTGTTGCTAAACGTCACTTGTCTCACCAACACACAGAGAGAGAGAGAGGAAATATATTACCAAATACAACTAAACCAGCAGGTGATATTTTATTTCAGAATAATAGTGCCAGGACGAGTTAGAGTGACGGGCGCATATTCGAGGCTTGATGGAGTCAAGTTGTGGGTGAATATGACCTTGTGAATTCCACTGACATAATGAAACTGTCATCAGCATGAGACTTTTGATCTTTTACTTGGCTTTGCTACTCTCTCTCTCTCTCTCTCTCTCTCTCTCTCTCTCTCTCTCTCTCTCTCTCTCTCTCTCGTCCTGCATCTCTTTTTCTCTGTAAGTTTTTTGTGCTTGATGAGTCGGTTTTTGTGCTTGATGGGCAAAGTTTTGAGACTTGACTGTTCCTAATTTTGGCTTTAGAGAGTATAGCCTTTCCGCAATTTCTTTGTGCGTGTGTTCAGATATCTGAACACATTTAAAGAACTGTACAATATCTCACCATCTACAAACCATGTACTTGCGGTAGTTTTGGTAAAAAAAACTTTATTTAATTCAAGTGAGAAGGAATCTCCAGTTTTGCCATCTTAAAAGCAGGGTGTGTGAATTTTAATTTCAAAGAATGCTAACTGTGTTACTAGCGAATGGGGTCGTTGGAAGCAAAAGTAATAGATCCTCCGGAATGGCGGCAATCTAACTTGAACATCTCTCGCTGTTAAACCATAGTAACAGGCGACAATTGACCAGATTAAATTTATAAGCAAAACCTATCGACTGGGGCAACAAAACACCCTTGTCTAGGCAAGGCTTGAAAGTGAACAAGAGGAAGAGGAGTGCTCGTTTTCTAAACATAAGCTTTTCAAAGTTTTTTTTTTTTTTTTTTTTGCTAAGAAGTGAATTTACACTCCGAGTTTTAATGTATCATTGTTTGCTTGATTGTTAACTTTTTAATTCACCATGGTGTGAAGTTCATGGAAAATGCCACTTTTCCACTTGAAAAACTGAATTAAGTCTGGCATTTATCAAAATACTTTTTATAAGTTTATACGCAAAGGTTACTTGTTCAAAGAGCATAATGCCTTTTTCCAGACCAGGCCCGAAGTAAGCAAGAAGTATTGAAAGGATTAAAGAAGTGTGGGACTGAACCACAAAGGAGTGCCATTACGGATGGGGAAGAGAATAAATATTTGTTCTGTCTACATCAGATATAAAGCGGCTAAACAGAAAACTTCACAAGTTTCAAGAAGTTTGCTTAACAGATTCTGTTAGGTATTTTCATGATACCAAGAGTGATAACAAATGATTCTCTTAAGTCCCTCACAGGTAATGATAAAAGTTTCACTAAGATAGGAAAGAGGGTCTGAGTAGATGTCGCTTTCAAGTAGCCATACTGGTGATTCAGATAGAGTAGTATTCGATGTATTTAAGAAAACAGTGTTAAATTTTGAGCACTTTGGCGAATGTAAAATGTAAAGTAATGGAAATGTTGTTAAAAGGATTAGTCTTTACTCTTAGGGATATGCTGAACAACTGCATGTTTTCGAAAGGTATACTGAGTAAGATTTAACAATTATGTGAAAAATAGCAAATCAGGAGACAGATCGTCTGAAAATCTAGAAGAATTGTGCAGTAATGCAATGTTAACCACCTGCCATGCAATTTCTAAAGATGCAAGATCCCCACAGACTATGAGCATAAACGGGTTCAGTAAAAGGATCAGCAACATTGGAATAGTCGAGAGAAAATTAACATGAGTCGAAAATGGTGGCTTTCTCACTACAAGAGCGAGGAATATTTGACTGCAGAAGTTTTTCGAGAAAGACTGAGAACCGAATATCTGATTTCCTCACAGGACGAGAATTTTTTCTTCCTTTAAAATATAGCATGAAGTAATTCCTAATAGGTGTAAGAGGCGCAAGAGTAACAACGGGAGAAGCTAGGAATGACTTTTGCATCTGCTCTCTCGAACTTGGGGCCAAGGAGTAGGAGTGATTAGACCAACGGACGTAGGCCTCAGTAAAGCGGATAAGACCTCACTTACATCAAGAGCCACGAGGTTATCGTTTCAGCTGCCTGTCAGGTCGCCTAGAACTCTCGAAGCACCGAAATTTTCATCGCTTGGAGGAATTTATGAGAAAAAGGTGAAGTTTTCAGTGACAATGCAATACATACGATTAGCAGGCATTATTTTTTAGAGTTCTGCGAACCAGCTTAAGTTCATATTACAAAACCTTTGTCATTTTCATTAGGCCAAAATATACAGATTTCTTGTTGGAACTGATATATTCAAATCAACTTTAATGAATGAAATTTGAAAAGTGTTGCCATTGCCTTATATGGCACGGGAAAAATCGTGAAAATTAATTTTACTAAATTTCACAGGAATGCTCTTTACATAGATTTAATAGTTATTCGTTTTTAAGCCACCTGCGACATTAAGCGTATTGCCACAAGTTTATTTGCACGAAAGTCTCCATGTACTTTACCACGTATAATATCAATATAACCACTTAAACCATATGCACAGAGGTCGGTTTCTTTAAGCTAATTTGCTATCATAAAATAACGAGGTCATTTAGTTCACAAGTTCTAAATACCTCGAGTAACAATGTTGCCTCATAGGCATGCAGAATCCTTGTAACCAGTAATGGTAGTGCACTGCTCTGTTTTAATTATTTGTTTATTTATTATTTGTTTGGCAGTATCATCCAACCATATTATTCCATAACATAATTTTGTCTTATTACACTTACTCAAAATATTCGACACACATGCCCTTTTTGACTTCCATGCCTAGATATACCAAAGGGCCATGATTTGTCTATCACGAAATCCATCCTTACTGCACCTTACTATCCTTTCATCTTTAGTTTTCAAGCAATCAAAGTCCTTATCTTTCAGTCCTCAAGTTGACCCACCGCTTTCACGAAACAGACTTAGTTATCGTCCCATTCTTTCTAGCATGTCTCCCTTGACGGTCAAGTTCATACGCTTTCCTTTGAGACCTTGTTGCTGTCTTGACAATGCAAGCTGTGATTCGACTCTTCAGTTGTATTAATCTTCACCTCTTCGCCTTTGTTACTTGTACCTGCTCAAGCAACCTTTTGATAACTGCCTTTGCCGGCTTACCCTCTCCATAAATGCATCAAACTCACTGTCTGATCTCGGCTACGTTCATACTTTTTTAACAAATGTATCAGTTAAACAAGAAAGCTCAACACATTTGAAATTATTCTTGTATCTTTCACCATTCTTGTATCTCATGTTCACCCAGTTACCAAGAATCACCCTTTGGTAATTTTAGGAGCTTTTCATTAAGAACAGTCACTTCTGACAAAAAATTCCCAGTCCCTGTGTTTGAATAATCTTGAGATATTTTTCATTTTCAGTTAGGACATTATGCACTGAATGGGAAAAGTTCACTGACTTCGTGTTCTCTTCTCTTTTCTTCATACTAGTTAAGCTACAGACCCTTGCAAAGTGTTCCTTTCTTGTTATTCTTCGCAAATGTCAAGTAATGTTGCATATGAAATTCACGGGAATAATAGTAAAGTCTTACCCCTCCTAAATTGCAGAAAATATCTGCTTTAAGAAGCTGCAAAGCAAGTTATGTGATGAAATTCACGAGCACTATATAATGATTGCTCGTGCGACCGCCACATTTCCTAATGGCTTATCATATGGCATAGCATTTAGTTATTGGGAAATTATTTAATGAACACTGTCAAAAAAGGTTTTTTTTTTTGGATATCCGTATTCAAACCAAACGTGACATTAAGCAATGAAAATTTCCTCAGAAAAAAGAAATGCTTAGAAAAAACGATACATAAAGGCTTGATTTACTGACCAGGTTATGAAGCAATAGATGCCTGACCTTGAGTGGGAGGTAGTGTGCCCAGAATAACATGGATGTCAGACTGTTTATATTTACGAGTGGGAGATCCCATGGCCACTGCTGAAGTTATGTATCGACCAGATTGGGAGGCAGTCCAATAAAAAGGAGAAAATAACCACATCTTGTGGCCCTCCAGGTTATAATGGACGATGGCGTTCATGCGATGTTAATGTGGTTCTTAATATTTTGTCTTTGCTTATTTTCTTAATGCCGAAATATCAAAGGAGATATCAAGAAAATTCACAAAATTTCGTTGATGAAAAATATATATACTGAATTATTATAACAGAAACTCATGTTTTTCTTTCTCTCTGTTTAGGTTCACAGCGACAATAATTGATACTTTCTGGAAACGGTTTCTCATGTTTCTGTGTAAATTGATAAGATAGGCTTCTTGTATAGAGGAGAAATTATTCATTGATTTCTTAAGAAATTACAAATTTTACACACATATACATATATATGTATGTATATATATTTGTTAGAGAGTCAGTAGGGCTTGTTTGTGGTTCAAGGAGGGTAGGAAAGGTAGTAAAAGATGTGGGATAGAAGAAATGGGAGGTTTAAGGTGGAAAAGAAACTAAACAATGATTTGAGGTGAAATTGTATGACAGGGGAGAATGTCATTTGTAGTTATTCAAGAGGAGATGGATAAGGCGGCCAAGAAACAAGTGGGAGGAAAAAGACTGCATAAAATGTAAGTCAAGGAGTGAATATGAGCAAGTACTTTATGGAGGATAAATGATGCAGTCTGGGGTCGATGGAGGGAGTGTTTTGAAGATTTTTGTAAGTTGAAGGATAACTAGTAAAAAATAAGCCGAAGTTTCTTCGGCGCAGTCGAATTTTCTATACAGCGTATAATCAAGGCCACCGAAAATAATATATCTTTTGGTGATTTCGGTATAATGCTGTATGAGCCGCGGCCCATGAAACCCTCAGCCGTGGTGGCCTGTCCTATATCGTTGCCAGAAGCACGATTATGACTAACTTTAACCTTAAATAAAAAAAAAAAACTACTGAGGCTAGAGGGCTGCATTTTGGTATGTTTGTTGACTGGAAGGTGGATGATAAACATACCAATTTGGAGCCCTCTAGCCTCAGTAGTTTTTAAGATCTGAGGGCGGAGAAAAAAGTGTGGACGGACAGACAAAGCCAGCACAATAGTTTTCTTTTCAGAAAACTAACACGAAGCAGAGCTGAATGATGCAAGAGTGCAGGAGGCAAGTGGAAGTTTCAGAATGCTTGTAGCAGTGACTGTGGATAATGTAAGGAGGGTAGAGAAGAGGCTGATGAATGGAAAGGCACAGGGAGCTGATGGGATGAAGAGTGAGATATTGTGGTATGGTGGTGTTAGGGTGCTGACCCGGGTTTGTAAAGTATGTTTCTTATTAAAAAAAAAAAGTTCAAAGGGAATGATTAAGAGGCATTATAATTTAAATTGTGAGAGTAAAGGTGATAGTACAGACTATAAGGATCATAAGGCATAATATTACTCAGAATACCACGAAAGGTGAATTGTAGAATTATGATTGCGAAAGTAAGACAGATGAAAGAAGGGTTGGTAAGGAAATATAAGTGGAAGGGTGCATAAGGGAGAAGATATGTAGTTCAAGAGTTTGTTATGGATGTAGGTGCAAAGTTTTGTGATGAGGAAATGGGTCTTTAGGAATGACTGATGTTTGCTGATTATTATATCTCGAGATAGGGAAAATTATTTTGTTATATGTATATATCTGTATGTATTTATGTACGTATGTGTATATATATATGTATATATATACTGTATATATAAATTTTGTTTCACGGTTTTCCTAATTGGTCTGGAATAATCCGTGTGATGCAGATGTTACTGTCATGTTCAGAGGTGTTCCAGCAATCTAGCCAGCAAATTGGTTAGTTGAGTTGCATGTTTATGGCTGCTGCCTATCCGGCTCGTCACTGAACAGTTTGCATGCAAACTTTGGAGTTATCCCACGAATTAGGAGAGAATGACTTGCCTTGAATGAACCTAATTTTAAACATTGTCCTCTCTCTCTCTCTCTCTCTCTCTCTCTCTCTCTCTCTCTCTCTCTCTCTCTCTCTCTCTCTCTCTAATTAAGATAACACTAAATGTCCCCGCTCAATTCTTCGTGAAGATCTAAACCCTCACTCTCCCTCTCTCTCTCTCTCTCAAAATGAACGAAAGAATAGCATATATCTTTATTCTTGTAGGTAATTGTATTAACTGAATTCTCTCTCTCTCTCTCTCTCTCTCTCTCTCTCTCTCTCTCTCTCTCTCTCTCCAGTAAGGAACATTCTTGACTTCCTCGTTCAGTTCTTTCTGTAGATGTACAAACTACCTTCTCTCTATCTGTAGATGTATAAACTACCCTCTCTCTCTCTCTCTCTCTCTCTCTCTCTCTCTCTCTCTCTCTCTCTCTCTCTCTCTCTCTCTCTCTCTCTCAAAATGAACGAAAGAATAACATATTTTTAATCATTATTGTAGTTAATTATATTAGCCGAACCCTTGCCGTTCTTTTTCATTGACGCTGTTTGAGGGGACGGCTTCTTAAAATTTATTTTAAAGGCTTTCAAATTTTGCTCTCCTTTCTCTCTTGAACAACAATCAAATATTCATTGAAAATTCTGCTGAGCATAAAACTGGCAGATGTCCTGTAATTGAAGGTGTCTTATTTTGTGAATGCCATACGATAAGAGTCAGTTATGTCTTTCAAGGGACTGCGTGCCAGAGGGAATAAAATTCCGCCAACTGTTTTTGTTTCTCTATAAAACGGAGGCGTTGGGTTCGGGCTTTCCAACAGATCACTATGCTGAGGAAAGGCGACCCTTGTTTTGGGGTTTTAACCAGTTTTTTTGTACTCCCAGAGGTCTCGTGCTCTTGAACTTGGTGAGCCTTTCCACATTTTCTCTTGTTTTTTTAGCCCCTCCCGTACCGTTTTGTGTGCGAAGTCGCTTGAGGACAAGGTCTGAGTGCATCTTTTCTTTTGTTCATTTTTGTGGAATGCATAAAATGCCTCTTGTAGATTTACTGGATGGCAGTTACCTACTCAACTAAAGGATAAGAGATAAGATGTTTCATAACTATGTGTGTGAATAGTAAATCGAGATTTGATAGTAAGTACAACATCTATGTTTTTCAAGTGTTTTAGTGCGTCGACATCTTTTTATTCAATCTCACTTTAGAAAAATCATAATAATCGACCAACTTCGACGTATTTACCATTATAAAATGTGTCTTGTTTTCTTAGTTTTCACGAGGCTCTCTGTTAGAAACATGTTATTTCTGTTTAATCTCAAGGAGAATCCAGGTTTGAAAGGTCAAGTTTCCCAAAGAGTAGACCCTGCCAAAAAAGAAGGATTTTTCTCCAAGTTTTACGCCCCATTGAATCTCCCAAGAAATTACAAGGAAACTTCCGGAATTTACTTTATGCAAACTCAAATTTACCGAGGCGTGAATTAGGTTAGGTGTTGGATATTTTAAATTTTTTATTTCACTGGCCTTTATACGTAGTGATTTCGGGTAAGGCTTGGCATAAATGTAAACGTGTGGGATCTTCTTTTCTTTGTTTTTACAATAATTTTGTGTTAAAATATAAATGCAACTCCAGATTCTTGACGTTAAATAAGAAACAGTCATTTTGTTTAATTTTAATGTACTGACTTTATGACGTACGTTATTTTTATCGTAGTTTTGTTTGCAGTAGCTCAATTTTATATCCCTAAAAAGTCGAATATTTCACCTTCGTTCGTTTTTATGACTGAAAGTTAGATTGCATTAAAATATCACGAGTGATATTCATGCAACCTTCTAGGTATTAAGAGATTTTAAGGCTCAAGCCACTCAGATTTCCTGGGAAATCAATCCCAAATCCTTGGTTAAGAGCCGAACTCGCGCAAGAGTTTCATGACAATTGTAATTTTGGAGGAGTATAAAATAGTAATTATCTGGTATTGCGAACAAGTCTTGGATTAAACAATCAGGTGGTTTGGCCTTACCATCATATTATCATTTTAGAAAGGGGACTATGGTTATTTTATTTGTTTCCTGGAAAAAGTTAGGATGTTAACACATCTCAGATGTGTCCCGCCACCAATTTAGTAACCACACATTTCTCTGTCATTTTATTATTAAAAACAGAAAAAAAGGAAGTTTGTTACGACACACTGATACATGACTTGGTAAATTGGAAAGGAAACTACATATAATAAAAGAATCATACCTTTGCATGTCATAAGATCTATATTCCTCAAAGCTTACAAGTTATAAGATCTATATTCCTCAAAACTTAACGTGCAGAAACATCTAAATTCATTCACGATGTTGAAAATTATAATTTTCCACACTTATTTTTTATCACTAAACGATTCTATTTCTGTAAATGAATGGAAAATCAAGACTTTGCTAACCAACCCATTCTTTTTTATAAGCGTGGCGTGCATGGGGAGGGAGCAACAACATTTCTTCACTCACTTTACCGTTCCATTTCGTGTAAGTGGAGGGAGGGACAAAACTCATTTAATGACTTGCATAAGTTATAATTGATAAATCCTAAATCGGCTTATTCTAATTGCTGTATTTAGCAAGAAATACAGTACTTTTTCGCCAACAATTGTTGGTAAGAAATGTGTGGCATATCTTGGGAATTATTCTGGTTTTTATATTGACGATTAGTATAAAGAATTCATTTTATTAGGAATATAATGATAGGGTTATAATGAGGTCAGATGTACGGTATAGCAATAATTCAAATTAAAAGGCAAATAGATATTAAGCAAATGAAAATATGCATAATTAAAAAGCTTAGAACTGTTCTATAAAAAGTAAGATAAATAGGATATCCCTTAAATAGTTTTACAGTAAAGGGAATGAAAAATCTCTGGTATAGAGCACTATGACACTGAAACCTCAGCATAATGTCGATACCCATGATTTACCAAGCGAATGGCACGCACCAGTTTAAGAGGCATGGGTACCTACTACGGTGATAATTGATTTTCTCGATTGAAGTAACGTTTAAGGAAGATAGTCTAGTAGGGTATTTTCTTAATAGTAGTGAGGAAGATGTGAAAAATATTCCAGTAGTGTTAAATTAAATGTCAGAAGAATGTAACGCTAATTTCATCACCAGTTATGTTCAAGTGGGAGGTTTTCTGGAGATATAACTTATGTCTTTTTAGGCGCTTAATATTTTCACGAAATCATAATAGGTGAATACAGTATTACCTGTGCACAGCAGGGCGAGGAGTTGGAACATTGCGTGAAACCATTTAATCGATCAAATTTCGGTTCTGCTGGAGTTCAGCCTCATGCCTCGCAGCCATTTCATTTGGCAACAGGGCCAGCGAAAAACTAGTTACTATTAATAACTAAAACAACAAAGGTCCCAACACAATGGCCTGTGAAAGCACCAGTTTGGCAGTTCTAGACCTACTGAAAAAACTCTCTGCTGCTGGTTTTTTAAACAATAAAAAGCACAGCTTCCAACACTTAAAATATCAAACCTTTCATGTTCCATGTGCTTATCCAAGATGAAGGCAGTATTGAAATAAATTTTAGCTATTCTAGACGTATCCATTGTCAACGTTCTGTGGAATATAAATGGATAGCCAAGAAAAAGCATCACTCATACTTGTTCTCAGTAAGTACAGTATATTGACCATCATGAAACGGGCGTTTAGTTCAAGGTACTTATTATAAGTACAAAGGCTTGCAGATTAATTTTCAGCAGATTGAAAGACATCGGAAGATGGAAATTGACTTGTAAAAACTCTGTTTAAAGAGACTGATAAAATGTACGAAATGTAGGAGACTGTAACCCAGCACACTTCAAAAAATGGAAAAGCCCTTTAATTTCTTCTCCATCACAAGTGCTTTTGAATGAGGAGCAAATGTGATGATAAGCAGCAGGATATCAAAATGAGAACCACCAATCAAGAGCTGTGCCTCCAGAAGCATGAAGCAGTTCTGCATTGTCCTAACAGTCTCAACATTGGCTAATGAGAAAGTGATCATAGATATACATTTAGGCTTTAGGATTCTAAATTAATTCACCAGTTATAATGCTGGCTTATTTCTTATAGTTTTACTGTCAGTTAGTAAAATAATTCATCTCGGGAAGTGGAACAAATCTTTTTACTTCATTGTGACTCAGTAATATTAGAGTAGTTCATCTGAGGACAGTTTCATTGTCATATTTTGCATCTGGTCTCTTTTTATCATGACATACCCATCCACATGAATTGCTCAGCCAAGATTGATCATTAGTTCCGAATTTTGACAGTTTCCCTTGGACCAGAACGAGCGAAAATTTGTGATAGGGTCTAATTTCATTTATTATGGGGTAAGTGTTACGACTAATTTCAGATATGTTAATGACACTTCAGTCATGTTCTATTTTTCCTAGTTGGCAAAAAATTAGCCACACTTTTTTCAGTCGTGGTACTGAGAATCAGCTGTTCTGATTTACTGAGATGCCCATCGCATAAGTGTACACATTTTGGCTTCATGAATTGGAACTCTATATATATATATATATATATATATATATATATATATATATATATATATATATATATATATATATATATATATATATATATATATATAATTTAATTTCTACATTAGTACTAATATAGATTTATATATTTATACTAGTAATAGTGCCAGGATATTACCAAATGTTTATAAGTTGCCATGGAGCAAGGAGCCACATTACATGTAACCGATTCATTTAAGACATCCAAACCAGAGCATTACTAGGAATATTAGAAGAGTAGGTTCGCTTATTAGATAATCGCATTATCAGTAGAATTCTGGTGAAAATCTCCCGTGCTGATGAGTAACCTTTGATCTGAGCCAGTCTACATGCTTAGCATTTGAAGTTACATGAGAGAACTGGAATCTGAAACAATAACACTTTCTCAAACAATAGACGTCAGAAACATGCACAATAGCCTACTGCAGAAGGCGCTGTGAAAAGTTTGTAATTATGTTTGGTGGCACAGTCATTGACAATGCTTTTGAAATATAGGGAATGCCCTGTTCTACGATGAACGGCCATAGTCCGTGCAGGTGCAATTCTGCATCGGTAATTAAAGGTAAGCTTGCTGAACCATCGAATAAGGGGCTGTCGAATCTAGTTCTAGAAAAAGAATTTTTGATTGAAATATTAAGCCAAAATGTGATCCGTGATTTTGAAAATCTGTCCCAAGATTTCAAGCATTTGAATAAATTACATTAAATTTCTTGTATATTCAGGTGAGTTACAAGACCAGGATTCAGTTCTGTGTCCCTAGAACGAATTGAAACAAACGTCATGGAATTCAAAGCTATAAACCCTGTTATGGTAACATTGGGACAGAAAATACGAATCCATATTTAACATTATTTTATCGAAATTAATAATGTTGATGCTGTAACACAAAATTTTAAATCCCACGAAAAGTAGTAAAAGTTCAGTAAGGATGGTGAATCCGCCACCAAACAACTGCGCTGTAAATGGACTTCACACTCAAAACTGTGCAACCATTCTTTAGAGGCTTTAGCACATCCCAGTGTTTGAGACCATGGTTATATAATCACCTCCAGGACAGATACTCCAGTCACCAAGGTACAAGATAATCAGAATTGTTGTGGTTTCTTCATTCTTGTGTTAAGAAATATTAATGTTTCTATAGCTATACATACGATTGGATATAGTATGTTTAAATGATATTATGCGACCTGTCTTATACCCAAGCTCTGTGATGTTGTGCTGCCTGAAGGATATAGTATTCTCTGCTTTTACCTTCATTGCAGGAGAAAAAATTAAGTTACATTTCGGGATAACAAGAGGCAGCCTGAAGTTAAGGAATAGAAGAAAGGAATCCCGTTTAGTTAGACATATTACGTGTTACTTTAAATTTATAGGAACAAGCCATTTGTTACCCTTTTTAGTTATCCTCATTCCAGAGAAGTAATCCACGAAGTATCAGCTTGCCTTCAAATTATGTTCATGTCATGAAAGAACTCCGGGTTGCCTCCATATTGGAGGAAAGTACATTGAATTAACTCCATTTTCAGGAAAATATTGAAGTATCTTTTCTTGTATGGAAACAAACAGAGGCTTGACCTCTTTTCATGAACATAAACAGTTTGTTACAGTACTTTATGGAGGTATACCATCGCTTATTCACATTTCATGGAAATCTGTCGGTTGATATAATATTGTAGATATTACAATACATAGAAATATATTAAAGATTCATTGGGTTTTAGGAATGTAAACCAAAGAGTTACTTGCGGTTTCTAAAAACTACTCTTGTTTTACCCGATTTTGTAGAAAAACTCAGTGACTTATAATCCAGGTAAACAACATACGTATTGCTTGCATTTCAAGGAAAGAGCACAATGTTACCTCCATTGTAGAGAAACATTCAAAGATTACAAGTATCACATGGAAAGAAACACTGTCAACCTGCTAATTATGGAAAAGAAAATTATGGGTTATCATCATTTTCGAAAAACTCCTGGTGCATTTTAAGGAAATAACCTATAGGGTACTTGCATTTCAGGAAAATAGTCGTTGGCTGTCTACACTGTAGGAAGCAGCACATAAGATCTTGCATCTTAATTTTAGAAAACAAATGGTTCACCTAACTGAACATAAACAATACAAAGGTTACTTACATTTTTGCGAAATAATCCAAGACACCTTCATTTTACAGAAATGACTATGAGTATCTTTATTGAAGGGAAACATCATAATATGAACCTTAACAGGTCGTGTTTCCTGAGTTACAACATTTTAACTACTGAACACCATCTGCAGGATACGTCCACAACATAACTTGCTTCATCACTACATGGGATGCTTAATAACAGTATGTCAAACCTCTTACTCATCACCTTTCACCTCCATCTTACACGCACTCTTGAACTTGCTTTCCAGTAACTATTTCACTTCCTCTATTAGTGCTTTCCAGATTTTCCTCTTTGCCTCATATTTAACACTTTGGAACATTTAAACAGTCATTTCACCAACCAATCGTCCTCAGACTATCTAAGGTTGTTTCTCTTACATATCCAGTTTTCTTCCCCTTGCAATTCTTACACATGCACTATGCACATTTCATCTCAGCAGCCTATTCATTTCATTCATAGGTAACAACAACACTTTTACCTCCCTAAAGGAAAATTTGCTCAACAGTCCTTTTATATATTTCACCCTGGTTGCTATAAACACACCAGGTCAATCCCAATCCTTTGCATGCACCATGTTTCCTTCCCTGTTTCACCTATCCTGAGACATACCTCTCTTCACATCCTACCAGCATTTACTCTGAAAAGCCAATACAGATCAACTGCTTTCATCTTGCTTGTTTCCATTTACCTTCTTGCTCACATTTACTCTCGACTTCTTTCTCTTACAAACCCTTTCAAGCTCTCATTACTCCCTGCAGTTTCTATTCACTCTCTTCAGTCAGTCTGTATGATCTACAAGTCGGCCTTTATCCAATTGACACACGGCTGATTTTCTTATGCCTTAACTTTGCACCTTTCTTTTTGAATTCTCACACCACTACGTGTATTTACACCAAACATTATGTGTCTCTTCTGCGTATTTTAACATATGCTTCACCCCAGTCATGGAAATTTGTGCTCACTCACATCAACATATATTCTGTATCATGAATATTATCATAGACTTTTTCTAAGTCCTTGTTCTCCACTAGAATATTTTCGCTTGACTTTCAGACCTCTCACAAAAGTGTTTCACAAGAAATACTTGATCCAGACTCCCTCTTCGTAATCAAAACCGACAATGTTCTTTCCCCATCAGTCCTCCTGTCATCTATCTTGCCTTCCCTATTAAGGTCTTGGTTACACTGAGCAATACTGTGCCACTATAATTCATACAGTCACCTCCAATGTAACAATTATTCCTCTCATGTATACCTTCCAGACCTTTCCCCTCATATAGACATATTTTACAAACCTCAGTCAACAACACAAGTAAAATATCACCACTGTTTATGGCCTGTGTATACAGTATGTATAATCTTTTCCTCTTTGTCGATATAGCACCTGGTGATGATCTTCCAGTTCAGGTAGTAACCACTAGAAACGTAATTCGCTGCTTTGGTCAACAGAGGCCCAGTAGGTATCAAAAAATGGTTTAAGTCATTTTGCTCTTATACAAGATTAATCTCGGGACTCAATGGTAGGGCAGATCTAGAAACCACTGAACCATGTTCATATATGCCTCTGTATCTGTCCAGTATCTTATAATGATGCAGTGATGCGAAAAATTAGAGAAAGGACATTAAATGTATGTGTTAAGTTACAAGATAAGAAAATGAGTCGTGAATGGAGTGGAATGGATTATACTTGCAGATGATACAGTGCTGACTGGGGATAGTGAAGAGAAACAGAAGAACCTAGGAAAAGAGTTTCAAAGTTTTTGCAAGAAGAAAAAGCTGAGAGTGTGTGTGAGGGAGAGATAGGTTATGAGGGTAAATGGAAATTAGGAGCATAAAGTAATGAATGTTAACATAGGCGCTGGAAAATAGAAGAGGTTGATCCCTATAACCAATTTGGGGTTAACTTGAAAGATGATGGCTGGTAGGATGAGAGAAGAGGTGAGTCGCCGAACAAGGGAAGCAGGAAAGGTAGAGAGGTGTGCAAAAGATTAGAAAGAGACTTGAATGTAGTAACGTGTTTATGGGTGGATAAGCCAAGTTTCATTTATGGAAATGACGTGTAGAAGATGAAAGCGAGTGAAAGAAAAAAGCTTTGAAGCTGCTGAGATGAACTGTATTGTATGCAGTGTAGGAAAAATTTGTGAGAAATGTTTTCAAAAGATTAATGTAGGTAAAAAGATGAATCAAAGGAAAAGACTCTCTTCACAGACCTACAATAGTCCACTCTTTCCGGATGACCGAAAAGAGTGGACTATCATAGGTCGGTGAGGAGAGTATGATTCATAACTGTTGGAGGAAGGAGTAGAGGAAGACCTAGAGGGATCTACTTAGATGTTTCTGATGAGATGCTGGAAAGGAAGGATCATATTAGGAGCATAAAAATGTTTACAAGATATGATTGAACAACACAGTGTCTGTAAACGGATATAATGCGCTGCTAATAGGTCTTCTTTGCCGATATATGAAGCCGCTGATGTTGTGGAAGTTTCACTTCAGAGTGGCTTCATCCACGATTCAACAGTTAAAGCATGACTGTGGCAGTAACAGTATATCACTGCGAGGGGAGACGGTTTTATGTTGATTATATATATATATATATATATATATATATATATATATATATATATATATATATATATATATATAATATATATATATATATAATGTATATAAAAAGAACAGAAAGTATGAGATATGTGGATACGTAAAAGCAGTATAAAGATTAACACAGACCAAAGGATGGAATAAACTATTTGAGATGATTTTAGGACCCATATCAGTATAGACAGTGTATAAATATAAAGTGCTGTTTGGAAGGAAAAAGAAGGACGTGGATAGAACTGGATAAATGGCATGAAAGAGGTCTTGGAAAGGGAAGACCTCAATATATATACTATATATATATATATATATATATATATATATATATATATATATATATATATATATATATATATATATATATATATATATATATATATATATATATATATATATATATATATATATATATACAGTATATACAATGGGGCCTTCCCTTTCCAATACCTCTTTCATGCCATTTGTCCAGTTCTGTCAGCGTCCTTCTTTTTTCCTTCCAAGCAACTTTATACTTATACAGTGTTTATACTAATATGAGTCTTACAGTCATCTCAAAGTAGTTTATTCCATCCTTTGGGCTGTGTTAACCTTTATACTACTTTTACGGTTCCCCACATCTCATATCTCATCCTCTCTGTTCTTTATATGCCACATATTTTTGTAACCAATTTATAGCAAGAACTTCCATCTTTTTTTTTCTTGTGCATTTCCATAAAGGAGAGTAAGGTCAGGCAGTTAAAACTGACTGCTACCATTGTGGTAGTAAACGTTATTGCATGGACAGTGCACCCTAAATATTGCCAGTGCTTGGTTTTCCAATCTGCCATATTTCAAAGCTGATGGGTGCAAGATTACGAACTCCTTGGAGGAGGATATACCTCAGAAATGTCAGAGGCACCTCGTTTTCTTGAGTTAAACACCACTCTCTCTCTCTCTCTCTCTCTCTCTCTCTCTCTCTCTCTCTCTCTTAAACAGCCTTAGAACTTTCTCTCAGTACTTTGCAGCTATGAATAGCGAGACTATCATGTTGACGACTTCTAAATAAATAATTTAGAACATATATAAATAGAGAAACGCATTCCGAACCAAAAACCGTTTGCACTCCTAGTGCATGATTTTCGCTATGAATGATTATTATCTCAGCATTCGAATAAACATATCGTGATTCATAGCAAATGGTTTAAAGTGCGGACCATAGTGTTTTTGTCTTTCATTACTGTCCTCAAATATAGGCCACTGCGATATGCAAACTGTCATAAGAATACACGAATATCATAGGCCATGAATATGTGTTATGAAATTAAAAAATAGAGTGTACGTAGAGGTTGTACGATGAAGAAGCAGACTTTACTTGCAGATTTCCTTGAAGGTGATAGTATCTGGGCATTAATGATTAATGACACACTAGCTGAAACTTAGAGTGTATCTACTTGTCTATCTATATATGCATGTACTTACGTAATGTAGGTTAATTATAATTTCAATTCCCTTTCTTAACTCTTTCTAAGGTTTGTAAAATGAAGAAAATGCCCCCTTTGGCAGTTGTGAAATATTCACCACATCTAACTGTATTTACCTACTCTTGAAATATATTGAGAAAAAAGATTGGCGTTCCTTAAGAAGGTAACAGTAGCCTGGGAGGTTTCATGCTGACACCGGTTACGTTTATTAGTATACAGTTGCTCAAGTCATTAATGTATCGGGTACAGGAAATGTGAGTGAGTAAGGTGGCATGCATCTTCTGACACTATTCATCCTTACTGATTATACAAATAAATGATAATTATTCATATTATGACATTTTTTTCATATCATATTCCATTTCAACTTAATATGAAGTGTTAACACTTTTGTACTTAAGAGAAAATCTTCGACTCGCATGTCTGAAGTGGACAGGAACTCCAGTGGAATCACTGAATTATTGATTACATCATTATAATGAATGATATTTTTATTTTAGAAAGACGAAGGGATAACTGATATAATATGAGGTATTGTACAATGGCTGATTATAATCTTTTCACAAGTTTAATGAATGAATTTAAAATGAGAACAAGAGTGTATTAAAAAATAATTTTGTTAGAACAGCGAAATCCTTTTGAGACCCTGAAAATTAGTAATTTGTGTAATAGAACATACAATAAATGTGTAGTGGCGTCATGACAGTAGTTGAAATTGATAATAAAGAGTAAGGTATTTAAGAATGAAACTCACCTGTGAAATTCAAGGCCCGAAGAGACTTGCTTAGCAAAATAGGCGTTAAGGGATCTCTTTCCTCAAAAAAATATTCTTCTGAAAGCTTTTACAAAACTTCAGTGAATGAAAATAGTCTTCTCTTTAACAAAAATAACAATATTCTTTTTCAAAAAGTTTACTTGTATTTTCTGTTCACCTCAAAAAACTTTTTTTTTCGTTTTTGTTTTTTTAGTCAACTGGTTATGTTTTGGAAGACCTTTCCTTCATTAAAACAAAGAGCAAGAGGTTGCGGTTATTTGTTTGACTCAGTTCTATTTCAGCTTCAAATATCAAGAAGAAGAAGAGTTGCAAATTGCAGAAAGGGCGTCCGAAAGGTCTTTTGCTTTAGCGCATCGAGAAGCAATAGGGTAGAGAAATTTTCTTGCTGTCCTTTTGAAAGTGGCAGAAGAACTTTGAGAGTTAAGAGTACCTATACAAACTGCAGTAGTAGAAGAATCACAACGCCAACCCCCTTTTAAGAAGATTGCGTAGCGACGAGGAGCAGCGGCAGAGGGAGGAGTAGGGTGCTGGGGCAGCAGCAGCAGAGGCAGCAGCAGCAGCGGCAGCAGCGTGGGTCAGGGAGGGATAGTCATATCACCTCCCGTCGGTAGTGGCTGGAACCTGCCGGAATGCCACAGCAGTCACCCCAACGCAGAGAAGTCTTTTTCGAAGGGGTGTTCTTTAGTTTAAAACCTAATCCACACATTTACCTTGACACAACACAGCACTGGCACTAAAGTTAACATTTATCAGGTTAAATGGGAAAAGAATTTACAGGAAGGATGCGTTCAGCTGGAACACCAAAGCGACCATGACGGGTTTTGGTCTTTATGGGCTCTAGATCCTGGAATCAATGGCGCTACCAGCCAAGCGACCTCCTCTTGGCTGGATCCTTCTCTGTGATCACTGACACCGACGATATTTTGTTGTCACTGGGATCGTCCCTTCACGTTCACTCTCCTCACTTTTGGAAAGAGATTGAAGCCCTTTTGGTATCGTTCCAGCCAACGCAGGGCCGCCTGAATAGGCTCTCTCGCTGACCTGGATTCCTGGGTGGAGGAGGTGCGTAGGTTCCCCTCCTGGAAGTCTTGATCCACCTCGTACGGCCCGCGCCTGCTTTGCCCGCCAATCGACAACCTCTCACGATAACGCTGCCACCTAGCGGGCCTCAAACACAACTTTAAGTACAGGTGTGCCGCCAACGCACACCGGCGTGCTCACCCCGTTCTTGGCCGGCAAGAATCGTTACGGACACGTCGCACACCTGCCATTCACTCCAACACAGTCAGGCAGCTACCAAGGGTAAACACGCCCCAAGCTCTGCCGCTATCAATTCACCACACTCTTCCTTTTCAAACCCATGAGAAGAAAAGGAAAGAACCTGGGAAAAAAGGGGGGGAGACAGAGGAAGGGGGGCGAGTTTTGGGGTTAGATAGAGAACTGGAGGAAACGCTCTCCTCAAGGGAATTCCCAAAATACTTCTTTGGAAAAGCCGAAGAAAAGCAAAAAAGGAACGAAAGATGGAGATCCAACTCGATCGATACCTGCCGTGTGGAGGTGAAATTTCTGCAACCTCTCCTTCAGAAAGGGAAAGGAGGCCGTCGACCGGCGCCATATTGATCCCACGGGCTTCCAACCAATCGCAGAGACGGACGGGGCGGAGCTCTGTGAGAATTGGTTGACTATCGCTGAAGGGGGCGTGGCTTTGATATTCCAGTTGAGGACAAGAAAGGTTCAAGGCCATTGACTTCTGGGATGCCCACATACAGCTGTTGATAAATGGTTGTAGTAGACCTATGTATGGGGACTCACGATTGAAAAGTTAGGACACGGAAATGTGGTCATACTAATGGACATAAACTACCAAAAATGAGAAATATACAACTAATTTACATAGGTTTGTTATTAAAGGAGGAAAACACTGATCTCAACATTTTGATCATAAAATTAGTCCGTAGCCCTTTTGCAAGTAATCAGAAAACTAAGGAAGTTTAATAAGTTTTCTCATGCCAGTAGTAAATGATATTTTAAAACATGTCGCAAAGCGGTACCCAAAATAATCTCAATGTGCATCGTTGAAACGTAGTTGTACAACTTTTTTTTTTATTTCATTATCTAAATCTCACACACACAGTGAGACGGCATTCATGTTTCCAGATGCGCGGTCTGACTGCTTCCCTTTCTTGATTCAACTTCACGAAAGATGAGTATGAATAGTGAATGAGTTTACAGTGAACACGTCCTCCTGACCTACATTACTGACTAAGAAGTCTTTGCATGTTCGAGGGCATACACTTTCTTTTTCATATTATTCGTACACAAGTTCTCACCAACACTTATATGAAGATTTCGTGTCTAAGTAGAGTCAGTGGTGATGGAGATCTGTCTAAGTTAATGAACACCGCCGAGATTTGTAAATCTTGAAGCCAGAAATAACAGAGATGCAGAGTTGACCTTAAGAGAAGATCGTGGAGTCGTGTGAGTCGACCTTGTAAGTTCATCACTGCGAGTTTATAATAGAACAGGAGAGAGAGACAGAGAGAGAGAGAGAGAGAGAGAGAGAGAGAGAGAGAATTTCTGAACTAAGTGACGAACAGTATTGAGGAAAGGTGAACCTACAAAATATTTAACATTTTTCTTTTCCATTTTTATTAATGTAAGTATATATGTATGTATGTATATATATACATACATATATATATATATATATATATATATATATTATATACATATATATATGCAAACATGTATGTATGTGTATGGAGATGACGACGGATACAAACAAATATATATATATATATATATATATATATATATATATATATATATATATATATATATATATATATATATATATATATATATATACAGTATATGATAGTATATGTGTGTGTGCGAGTGTACTTATTCATTCATGCTTGCTCATTCCCTGCAAGGGATACACCGTTTCACCTGGACCATCAGCCACCGCCCACACCCAAGTCGGATCGATTAGCCACCGCTTTGATGTTTGGTCACATGCACATAAAATATTTACCAAACGGTGTGTTCGTAACGAGGGGGATTAAAGATTGGCGCACGTTTTTATTGATAGGGTATGACTTATCAGGCCTTAGGTGGAGGTATGAATGTATGCTGACACTCCTGATATCTACTCTATCGATAAGATTTTGTACTCAAATCGCCATTTATGGTGAAAAGACCAAGACGGACATGATCAGCTAAATCAAATTTTGTGATCGCGAGGGTAAAAGCTTCAGAAAACACAGAAGAATGTTAGGAATTGCACATTCTGGAGGTGAAATTATATTATGGATTAAACTACATGGCTGACTCTTGGATTGTCAACTTCCTTACACGGTCGTATCTGTGGCGTTGCGCCAAATTTTTTTTCGGTTTTCACGTTTGATAGAAGACGTAGCTGTTTATAGTACAATGGCCTTATACCTACAAGACATAAATATTTCGAAAAGTCTTGAGTACTGATCTCGCACTAGAAAGGGTCTTACGAGTGAAAGAAGATTACTAGAGAAGTCAGTGGATTAAATGTAATTTTTTCGAATTCTGATGTTTTGTATAGACATAGGAGAGTATGATTTCTGCAGTATGTAAGAGCGGAAAGGGACATCTAGAATCTTACTTTATCGGAAATTTACAGTATATGTAACCTGAACAGAATTCTGCAATAGGCCTTTCAATTTCCTCTTCTTGAGCGGACAAGCAGTTTCATTCAGTTTCTACAATGTTACGTTAACAACGGTAACTGATAACCGCCGAAGATAACCGTCCGCCACCCAACCTCCCAAAAAATAAAACTTCCTTGTGAACTGGCAGTTGAGAAGAAGGGCCACGAATAGGAGAAATTAATTTCAGCCCACCCAAAAAAAATGACTTTTAGCCATTGTTTTACTTAAAACCGCCGCAGTATTTTCCTGTGCTTTCACATTCAGCCATGCTCTTTCACAGATGGCTTGCATTTTTCAGCCTAGGATTCCTGATTTTTCCATTTGCGTTATACTTTTGCAACAGTTGTTACGAAGAATGTCTGTGAATGGATTATATTTTAGGCTAACATCAGCTGCAGTCTTTTTTCTCATTGTTGTATGTTTGAATCAACAACTTCTGTTTTTCATTTTACAAAACATCCTGCTCGTCACCATAAAAGGTTTGGCAGATACTCTTATAGGATATAATCTCTGAACTCAGAATATCTTTAGCCGATTGCAGCTTCCTCCGGGATTTGTCACGTCTGAGTTAACTGGTTGTACGAGATTTCGTCTCATTTCTTAGTGGCCGTTCTTGATAGTTGCTGTCAAGTTGGTATTCTTGCCGCAAAGGGCACTGGCAGTCGTGAATGTATTTCACATCGCTAATCTCCGGAGACATTATGTTGATGCTCTGTGCAGGATGACTGGGAACTTGTGAAAATCAATCATTGCTAATTGGTCGTATTTCATATATCCTGATAAATGGAGATTTACTTACTCGCGGAGCCTTTTTATAATTAAGCGGTGATGTTCTTTTTTATTGCCAGCTATATCAAAATATCTTCAGAAGTGCAGACGCGATTTCATACTTGTTTACTACCTAAAAAATAAGATTATTCTATTGTGTCCAGAAATGACCTACTTTGCTTATTATTTTAAAGCAAGAGGAAGCAGCTGATTGTGCTTCCTTTTGCGTCAGCATAGAGGTTCTTCTGATGCATGCAGACGATAAAATTGACACAATTTACGTTACGTAATGACAGTATTCCATCTTGCGATCTGACTACAATTGTCTTGCGATCTAAATAAAAAGTTAGTTTACTGAACTGCATAAGGAACGAAATAGTTGAGCACATGTTAAACATCAAATGAAAAATTAACGTTGATGCAAGTCATGCTTTACATTTTTATTCCAAATAACGTTTTATTTTGTCATTTCGTGGAATCCTCTGGTCTGGTGAATGATTTGAGTGCTCTATAAGGACCTGTGAAGTACTTATTGTCTTCCCCTAATTCTCAAAGCCTTGGAAGAGAGTAAACATAGCATTCTGTCTCATGTAAGCTTTTGAGAATGATGTAAAAAGTGTTCAGATAAAAAATAACTGCAAATTCAGGTTCAAGGGGAAGAAAACACAGCCCACCAACAGATGATCAGTATATCTCTATGCTGACGTATCTTCCTTGGAAGTGTTTATGAATAAATGACGCTGGTGCCCTGGAGGCGTAAGCTGGGATGGTGCTGGTTGAGGTGGTAGGTGAACGAGAAATGTAGGCAAGAGAAATGCAGAGACATGGCCAGCACTGTCAATAAATGATTCTGATGTTGTGCGTTTATTAATAATGGATGCCTTCTTTTTTTTTTTAAGATGATTTTGTCCTGGTTTCCTCGCCATCAGTTGAGAGTATGAATTTCCAGTGACCAGTAATTTTAGAAATAAAAAAAAAGATCTGTAATAGGTTAGTTATCATGGCATGTTCATTTTCAGTTAATTTTGTTGGCACAAGCTTGTCATGTATCTTAACTGTATAATTCATTATATACGGGAATCATTCTGAAATTCATACTGAAATGGTGGGGAAGGGTAATATAATATATTGATGTTTACTGAAAGTGCGTTGGTGTGGTGCTATCCAATATTCATGTCTAAAGCCATAAAGAGAGTTCGGTGCGAGATTGCAGTAATCGAATTGATCGATTGCAGAAATCGAATTGATCTTTGAGACTTACTCAGGACTACTAATAAGATGCGTAGTTATCATTTTCTATTTTTGTTATTTATTCATGGGATGGAACAGTCTAAAAATAACGAATGAAATTTGATAAAAAAAAAAAAAAAAAAAAAAGCACAATGGGAAAACACCGCTGCTCTTTTGATGACCACTTAAGGTCTTTACCCAAATAAAAAAAAAAAGTACAAAAATTCAAATTTTTTTCATTCATTTTTCACAGTAACTGTTTGCTGTTATTCTTTATTGAGTGGCTGAGAAGAAGTGTTTTGATAATGCTATGTTTTTCGTTTTGAGTTGAGTATTTATATCCAGAGCTATATTTTCTGTATTTCTTCGAATGTTAGTCATATTTTTCTAATTGCTTTGGTTATTAAGATGAGACTGGATATATAGAGAACTTCATCTTTTTGAGGTAAAAAAAATTATCTTCCGCATTCTTCTTGCTCTCTCAGGAATGGGCTAGGTATGGCCACTACTTTTCTCTTCGTATTGACCTTTAAAGGAACAGAAATTGTCTTAGATCCACTTGATGGCAGTTGGTTTGTGTGTTAGTTTATTTTTATTGCTTTATATTTATATATTTGCGCCTATACAGTGCTTCAGCCAGGCTTTGCGATCTAGGAATTTGTGCTCTATGTCAGGGGCTTTTCATTTTTCATTGTATGTTTATGCCTGTCCATCATTGCAAGTTACGGTTACCCTCCATTTGTGTAAGTCAAATAAGACCGCATCTGAAATAAGCCACGGTAATTAAATGTAAAGCTTGTTATGATAAATTGTTAACATGAGAGAACTTATAACTGCATCGTGTATAATACTGTCATCAAGTTTTAACCTTGTTATCTTTATTTATTAACACTAATATTGTTAGTAAATATATTCATATTATCACATTGTCTTTTGTCATCGTTCTTACAAAGTCTTTGCCCCCAAGCGGAAGAAATATGAAGATCAAATTTTCCCCATTTCATGAGATATAGATTTTCTGTTCATTTCTGTGACCTGGCAGTATTCGTGGTCGATTTATAAATTCTTGCAGTTCCAGGCATTTATTCGTAACATTACAATATTCCGTTGTTTGAGAAGTATTTCCAGTTGCTCTTCGGCAGATAGAAGCCTCATGCCAGTATTTCCATTTCATGGTCTTCCCTACTTCCCCATTTCGAATCCCTTATGTCTCTTCTTTGTTCTCGTCCACACCCAGAGACTCTGAAGTGGATCCACGTGCCACCCTGGACTTTGTGACCTGAGTGTAATATTCTTTTTTGTCTTACTTTACTCATTTGATATGATAATTTCATTTCCCTGTGCCACTGGAGGGAGAAGGAACTCTTGAACTTTCACTGGACTAAGAATGCCTCATTACGAAATGTGATTGTTTTGTTTTAAAGACTACAAATAACATTTCATAAATCATTGTTTAAACCCCTGTTTACCATTTTATATTAAAGAAATTTAATCTGCCTACATTAATCACAAGTTCTGTAATGACAGACAGAGTTTAACAACTCTCCCGTTTATATTAATGCAGTGTACGTTCATCTTCCAAGTATTGTTACCTTCGAATATTTTATCGCCCCATATTAGACTGAGTCTCATAAACAGTAAAGTAGAAGCTCTCTCTCTCTCTCTCTCTCTCTCTCTCTCTCTCTCTCTCTCTCTCTCTCTCTCTCTCTCTCTCTCTCTCTATATATATATATATATACATATATATATATATATATATATATATATATATATATATATATATATATATATATATATGTATATATATATATATATTCATTTATGTACATATATATATATATGTATGTATGTATATATATATATATATATATATATATATATATATGTATATATATATATATATATATATATATATATATACAAACCTTATATACTTCTGCGTCTTTATTCACATACATGTAATTATTACACAGACACACATCAGGTGAGTGGGTGCTTTTGTAAAAAGATTTGTCTGCTTATCCTACGCGCAATTATTTCGGCGTTTGTTTCCATCCTATTGTCGTTTTAACTTCCTCTACAGATTCTCAAATGAGTATTGAGAATACTCATTAATCATCTAGGAGAATCTGTGGTCACTAACAGTTGGGCTGACTTGAAATTTCATTAATGGTAATCGTGAGGAATAAATTTCATTTAAAAATACTCTTTTCTAAAATATTACTTCTACTCTTAGAACCACAAAAATTCTGTCGCTATTTTAGCGAGTCTAAAATTCCTTTCGCATACTGTGTATGTATTGAATCAGTGAATGATTGCAACTTATCGTGAATGACGTCACACTGCCACACCCGACCCCGACAATACTCCGTAACCGTAAATCATTTGAGCATAGATATGCAACGTTAAGCAACCCGTGGCTGCTGCATTTTGTTCATGGGATGAAAAATATAGGCTGTATTCATATGCACCCAAAGTATTTGAATGTAAAAAACCAGTTCGATCATTTACGATTATTGACTAATAAATTTCGAAATCACAACTCTGAACATACTAAATCCCAGTCATCTGTCCTTGAATTAATATACCATTTTTAATTTTCTTTTTCAGGATGATCATACAATAGGTGTTTGCTTATGTTTAGGGCTCGTTTTCTCCTCTGAAGTCTTGTAAGTGTCAAGAAGCTAAGTGAGAGCTATTTTACTTGTTATGAGGGCAATGGAAAGAAAAATAAACGAAGCGTTGAGAATTCAAAATTTACTAGTCTTTAAGAAACTAATCCATGGATTACTCGTTTCTCGAACTGTTTAATTGGAATTTTTCCTGGCTTCCGTCTTCCGAGTCCTGAAATATTCCATGTTTTCCTTCGGGGTTAGACCCTATTCCTTTTCCTCCTTTTCTTTTATTCCCATCAAACCTGGACTAGGTCGCTTGACCCATCGGATTTTGCACAAAGAAACGCCCACTCGGACCCGAAGACGGCTCAAAGCATCAGTATCAGAAATTAACCAGTGTTATTAAATAACTAAACTAGAAGCTTTGTAATCTTTTTCATATCACGTTGATTGTTACTATAAGCTTAAAAGGTATAGTTGACTTAACGTTAAATGTTTCGGATATTCTGGAGGTTAAATCTGCCATTTTCATGACACTTAGTTTTAAAAAATTAAGCATGAGAAATCCTGACTTGAAAATGTCTGAAATTAGTTTGATTAATGTAATAAATATTTAATTATATACAATAGATTTCAACACACAAAAGCTAGTGTCTTCTATTTAATTTCTTAAAAGAATGTTTAGCTAGAAACTAGGTTATCGAAAAATAGTATTTAACATGTTCTTTTGCTAAACTGATGACCCATTCATGGACTAGAGTCATGGAATTAGTTCTCAGACTGTGTATGAAAGAGCAAGGAATATTTATTAATATTTTTGGATCACTACAAAAAAAAAAAAAGTTGAAAGAGGTATTTGAGTGAACTGCAAAATGTGAATTGTCCTTGCATTTGATCTTATTACGGAGACAGAACATTGTCCAGTTCTCGTGTAGTTTAGGACAAATAGACAACCATTGATCTTAATAAAATTTTCGAAAAATTCCAGTTTGATATTTATAAAAAAAAAAAAAATAATAAAAAAGCACCTTCAGTATCCTTTACACTTCCTCTGAGGATTCGTCCATCAGGTTTCTATCCAATTGCTCAGTCTCCCAACGTTAGGAGAACGCGGTAAAGATAAAATTGAATTCCATTTGTCAACGAACACAAAAATACGTTATTTTTATCTCGAATGAATTTCCCCGCCAACCAAAATGTTGGGGGGGAAAAGTATGTGTTCAGTGGATTGCTTGTTATTGATCCCTCCGTCCCCGTCAGTGTTTCAGAGCATGACAGTGAAAGAATGGGAAAGGCACATTTGACCTGTAAGGCCAGCCTACCTGTATTTTTTGTCAGTGGAAACGTCGATGGTACGGTATATGGCTCATGTCTGAAGCAAACGAGGAAAAACTGCAAGTAAAAGGTCGGGATCTATCCCTGAAGACAGCGATGAACACACCCTATGGAAGAATGAGGAAAGAAAGCTAATGAACTCATCACTTTGTCACAAACACTTTCCGGGAAACCCCTAAAATCAGGCCTCCAATGCAAAGTATGCTTTTTAAGGAACATAAGGCAGTTGGCTTGTCTTAATTCATCATTATGGAGGGATTCGAGTTCTCATCTAATATTTTTTACATCAAACAATATCAGACAGAGGTAATGGCCATTTTGATATTCTGTGATTCAAATTTTATCATTAGAATGAACATCTAGAGAATGTAGTAAGTAAGTAGAAACAATCGTGTTATTTGTCAATATAACCTTCAGGGGTATAAGATATTAGGAGTACGGCAATAAAAAGATGGTTTTTTAATTTATTCTACTGGAAGAGCGTTTCTTTAATTTTCTGTTGGGGTCCCACCATCTCATACTGCCCATACCGAATGGCATTTCTTCCTTTGCTATGAGAGTTTTGAATGAGCATTCCCTTGGCAGTTTTATGGATCTTAATGCTCATAAGTATTTTTATGAAACAGATTATAGAATTGCATTACAAATCAATAGAATAGTGTGAACAACAGAATAAACTCACAATTTGCATAGAAAAGTTTGCTCATAAATTCTGGTGGCAGCAGATTCTCAGTCGTCTCTACTGGCGAACTTACACTTTAGCGAGATATGTGTACTACACACACACAGACACACACACATATATATATGTGTGTGTGTGTACGCAAAAGGAGTATCGGAATTTGTTGTTTTAGTAGTTTAAAGCTGGACTTATGCCATAAAGCTCGGGTAAAAGGGAAACGAAGAGTTTGCCTGGTTCTTTAGTTTCTTACATCATCTCAGGATCAAGTGATACAAAATTTTCATTTAGAGTACAGAGAATCCACAGTGAAGGCATGAAGTAAAACAAGTAATCAGTCTGGTTAAAAAGTAATTGTAAAAAATATTTCATTTACGAGTACTTTATCAAACCCGTACATATCTATTGAGGTGTTATGTTCTTTATAATTTGTATTTACAATACATGATTCTAAAATTTTACGATTACAGTACATAATTTATGCTGTATCCTTCCAGTTTAATGTCATGATTACACTCATGCACTTGAAGAGGCTGTTAGCCACGTTTCCTACTCTTACATTTTTTTGCTTTGCGTTAATCGATGTGTAAGTTACGTGATACTTTCGAGGATATACAATATATAATTACAAGAATTTCATAAATACGTCCATTTATCTGCGTAAAGATTTGTTAATGAGCATATTCTACAGTGTAATCATTTCAAAACTCACTTTAATACAGAAAGGCTGTAAGAGTCCAAGTATAGATACAAAATGTTGGATATCGGCAGAACTAGAAGGTTACTTAAGGTAAAACAACATTCAATACAACACCATAAAAAATATATTCGCTTTTTGAAAGGCTTTGTGAATTAAATGACATGGGTATTCGACAATCAACGTCATGTGTCGTGTAGCTACCCATCTATCTATCTATATGTCAGTCTATCTGTCTGTATCTATCTATCTACGTATATATATATGTGTGTGTGTACCTATATATGTGTGCATGTGTGAATATGTCTTTATGATTACCTTTATATGCTTCTGTGTATTTATATATTTTAATTATGCGTTATGTGTATATGTACATTTGTACGTGCATGTGTAAATGTATATGTTTTCACCTGCATGTAGACATGAGTAACAAACAATAGTGAAAAAGGTAGAAACAATAACTATGTTCCCTTTACCCTCTGACATGAATAGCCAGAAACATTCCAGAGGAAAGAGTAAAATGGAATCTCAAGGAAACAATTTGAACTTTCCTCTGTCGAGACCGCCAATAAAAATTTTTATAAATATTTTCTGTCCCTAAGAATAATATCGCAGAGATGCCATAGTTCCATGAGGGCGCATGAATCTGTTATATTTGAAATTTAATTTTATCAAAATAACGACTATACAATTGATTAGGGACTCATTCGAGATCAAGACTAAATAGAAAACAAACAATTTGTGAAATAAATCATATCAAGAAGATATGTCAAAAATATCATCCAGAAAATTTACCACAACTGGCGTGTGGCTCCTCTCTGGACCGATGACTGAAGGGATTTTGAGAGAAAGAGAGAGAGCGAGAGGGAGTTCCTATTAAGTATACGCTTCTAGTAGTAACTCAAAGATGAAATCTGCCCGAAAGTTCGGTGTTTATGGAATCTGACTAGCTGCTTTGCCACTGTCCTACCACCATGACGTCACCGGCCGTTGCTGGAATCCATCTACCCCCATTGAAGCCACGGGCAGATTTGGCCAAAAGCGGAGTGAAAAGCATGAATTTATTCATGACTGCGGATTGACTTTTGTGGTTGATGTAGATGAATGTCATACAGTTATGTGATGCATTCGGAAAATAATTTACTTTCGGGAATCAAATTTGATATCACCCCACCTTTAAAGCTTTTGTGGATAAAAAGATTTGATATTCTCATTTTCTATTTGGGTATTTATCTTCTTATTTATTCTTTTTTATATATTTACAAGAAATGTCTCGTCTATATTTGATCAAACTTCCATTCTCTTGGCTGTTTTTTTTTTTTTTTATCTCACAGATGAACACTTTACTAACTGGAGACGTACAAGGCAAATTTAGTGCATCATTGGCTTGTTTCACGCATTAGGAATGATGATGCTAAAATGAACAAGAACGTACTAATCCTAATCATTAACACCTGTTTAAAGAAAAATCACAAGCTGACAACCAAACGCCATGGAACTGTTCTCGCAAACTACTTGGAAGGTCTTTCAAGACAGTATTGGCTTCAGAGTTAAATAAGTCTCCAGATTAAAGTAATCATTGCTTTTAAATCCTGAAAATTTAAATCCATGGATTTAATTTTGTTTGTATGAACAGTGTTCATCTTCTGAATAATAATAATAATAATTTATCTTTTAACAATACGGTTCTTCCCGTGAGAGAAGTAATGTAGCATGATAATCGACGTTACCTCGACTGAAGACTAGCTATGAACGTGATAGGATTTCTGCTACATATTTTATTAATAAAACTATGGATTCCTCGTGAATAGTTTCCTTTCGTGGTAGAAATTGGATGGGGTTTTCAGTGGTTTATCATCGTCCAGCATCTACTGCACTGGGCCACGAGTCTGACGTTTACAAGTATGTAAGTTTTACATCTGAACTGAACATGTCCAGGTCTTGATGTGCTGCAGGCAATCAAGTCATTTTGTCTAGATTCAAAAGGTTCATTTTCCAATGTGAGTTCTCAGGGGATGTTATTAGCATGATAATAAATAGATCCTGAGTTTATGGTGGATAACAGCACTATTATGACCTAAGGTAAAAATAAGTTTCCCAACAAAATATGAAGTCAGTGCAATGAAATAACATGCTGTTGGTCATACTTTTTTGGTGTGTTGCCATATCGAGAATAATTAAGCTTCTAGTCTTAAGAATGAAATCTCTCGACAGTTTAAAATTCATTGGTAAAGAGGATATTGTTATGCTAAAAAAAAAAAGTAATGGCTAGTATCGTCCATTTCTTCAGTATGATGGCATTGCTATTATCCAACTTCATTTTACTCTCACATGAGTCAGCGAGAAGTGGTTTACTCTTTATTTTTTGTTATATTGTTCTTTTTTTCACTAAATAAAACGATTCTTATGTCGTTGGTTTTCCTGATCTATGGTTACAGTTACTAAAGTTTAATACAGGCTAGTAGTTTTTATTTTGCTCAGTTCTCTGGTTTTTATCCCTCTGTGGAATTCTTTTGAACTGTGTTTTTACACCTACCTCGTATCATCCTTGCCTATTTCAAGAGACCATGCATTCGCTTCTCTTGGAGCAAGAAACCATTGATTTATTCTTTATTATTTTACAAAAAAAAACCTAGCTCAAGAGAAACTGTGATATAGATCTTATGTCCTACCCTTGTTCAGAAAGTCTCCCAACGGGTTAGAAACAATGATCCAGTATTTGACTTCCTTTGTGTTTCTTCTGTACTGAAACCTTTATCAGTATTTTATCATTCTTCGTAAAATCATGGCTTATCTTTCTTCGTTATTTTGCGATCTTATTAATTAGTTATGAAATCAAATCGAATATTTTTATTTATATTAAAAAGCGACTAAATCTTGAATTCTAGATTTTTCCGATGTCTTATCTCACGTCCAAATGTAACTACTGCAGGAGTGTAGGTAAGAACGACGCGGAAATCGTCATTTCAATTGCCATTTCATTTCCGTGCCAAGTTACTTCACGGATACTGGAGGGAAATTTGGGTCCAACTAATAAGAGTTCATTATAAATTAAATTACTGGGTGAAGCTGGCACAGCCTTTGGTCAAAGTTTCTTGTAATGCCGAGTGACGTTTCGTGATTAGCTTAAGAACCGTTTTTAATTCGACCTGTGAGTGTCCATACTTATTAAATCCGTAGGAAGTTTCCATAACTTTGCCAGAAAGTTGACGGGGAAAATTTCTGATTAGAACTGTTCATTTCTTTTCGCTAACGCAGGAGAAAGGTTAGACTAAACATTAAGCAAAATCAGTCCACCTGTGGTCCAGGTATAAGAAAAAGTTTGAAACACCCTTTAGTTAATTGTTGGCAGTTTGCAGTTTTTATGACTTTTTGCCTTTCTCAAAGGATTTCCAACGAATTAACTGTTTAATTTTATCTTTGAGGCTGTTGAAAATAAACATCAGTTTTGAAAATGACTAAATAAAAATCTGGTAGTTTTTAATGATTTAAAATTAGCTTTTTTTGCTTGCCATGCCAGCACAAAACTCGGATAAGGTAACTTCAGTATCATGTTGGAATGATCAAGTATTGTGTACCCAGATATTAGTATTCCCAGGAGGAAGTTTGCGCTCTCTGCGTGCTCCCAGGCTTGTAATCTGATACTACTTTGCTCGATCTTAATGCTTGACAGTGTGCCATTAGTTTCTATTGTTTCAAGGGAGGTTGGAAGACAACCGTCTCATATTATAAACGTCATCCACATATTGAATCGATTATGAGGAAAGTTATTATTATTATTATTATTATTATTATTATTATTATTATTATTATTATTATTATTACGTTGAGTGTTGACTGATAAATATGCGTCAGTTCTTGAATTTTCATTCTTTCCTTGACTCCTTCTCTGATCTGGTAGATATTCAGGATTAGCCAAAACTAAATTGCTGAGATGTGGAAGATAATTTAGTTTAAGGCCTTTGAAGCATTTTTCTTGCTGTTCCTCATCACTAATTATTTTTCAGAAAAACATAATTTTTATATTTAACTACGACTGCACGGGTTTTTTTAATAAGTAATTTTGTTCAGTAATTGTGTTTTTGCTGATTTTTTTGTTAATGAGAGAGAGAGAGAGAGAGAGAGAGAGAGAAAGAAAGAAATGATAGCTCCCCTAACTGAGAAAATAGTAAATACGATGAGCATAATTACCGCTATCTTTAAGGTGCTATAAAACACACAGGAAGTGAAAATGGACGGTAAAGATGGTATAAATGAAATCAAAAAGAAGAAAAGTAAATGCATAAAAGACTAAAACAGTTTTCCTGTAAAACGATGTTGAGATAAGGTATCACTTACAAACTAAAAGAGCACTAAATAATAGAGATATCAGCACAACATAACAACATACGGGATTCAGAAAACAGTGAATCGATTCACAGAACAGCAGGTTTAAAACATTGGCATGGTTACCTAAATCACACCCTGACATTTCAAGAAAGTGCTCATTAACCTGTGATGAGACCTTGCCTCTTAAAATGAGGATGGACGGCTCCTTCCTCTCCCGCTTTTGGCTCTCCGCTGAGCACCCATGCCCAAATATAGTTGGGTCGAGTGGCAAGCCAGGGCTGGCACACACACACCAGCTCAGAGTTTTGCTACGGAAGCACACCACTCTTAACAGAATGGAATACTAGAGAAGCCGTATTATCACAGAGGGGCAGAATTGCAGGATGAGGGGTGCTGGAGTTGTTGGAAAAACGAATAGCTGGAAAGTTAGTGCTCCCTTTTCACTTGCTTGCAACTGGACATTCATCTGGATGAGAGACGAGGAAAGGTGGATTTGTAGTAGTGGATGAAAATTTCTTCAGGGAAGGACCAGATATGTTTTTAAATAGAGGACTAGACCAGAATATAACTTTTCAGTTTTATAAAGGAATGAAGCACAGCAATTCTTAGTACGTATGAAAAAAGCATGAGTTGCAGCAAGTGGACAGGCTAAGAATGACAGATGTACCTGCCATAATGGTTAAATTACTGTAGAGTAAGAGCAGCTAAAAGAAAGGGTTTAATGTAAGAAAGCAGATGAGATATAACCTTGGAAGACAGAGGTTATGACCCTAATAATATAATCATCCATGGATTCAGGGTCTCATTTATCAAAGCAAATGCCCTCCAATGGATATTCAAGGAGAAAGGCTTATATGGCAACTTACATAGAGCAGCTATAGTACCATGCATATATTTGGAGCCAGTTGCTAGGGAAATGTAGAATAAGAATAGTCTGAATGGAGCAGTGATCAAAGTACCAAAGGGAGAAAAAAAGATCTTAACAAAGGAATTCATAACAATAATAGATACGAACTCTTAACAATGAGGAATAATCATGATGATATCTTATTTGTAGCTGAACAGGCCAGAGCCTTTATTTCCCCCACATCATTGTGTGTTGAATGGAGGTTGTCAGTTTGGCGTAACTGAAGTCTCTCAGACAGGGAGCTAGCATGTGAATGAAAGTACAGCAAAGACTCTTCCCAGGAAGTAAAATAATTGAAGGAATAAACGAAGTCAACAGAATTACGTAAAATTATAGCTTAGATTACAGATGTCATCCTGAATGTATATGTCCGCTCATGTTACAGTAATTACAAACTCTACAGCTGGAAGAAGAGTGAGTAAAGCGTGAAGTGAGATTTGAATGGGATCAATATCGAACCAAGACAAGGGGGCAAAACTTAATATATATTTATTTAAAAACAAGCAGCAGTGGATAATAGATGCGACAACCAAAGAAAGAAAGAAAGACTCAACAAATTGTAAATCCTTAATTTCCTATGACGATTTACGTGGAACAAGCTGCAGAAGAAACCTCTTTCCATAACCTCGAGTCCTTAACCACCAACAGCTGGTTCCATCATTGAACAGCCAGTCTTCTGCTGCTTAAGATATTACTTCGTTCTTTTGGTGCCCTTCTTGGTCACGGAGTTTTCATATTTTGACGCGTTAGGTTGGTTTTAACTTTATCTTTCTGTTTTAATATCTATATTTTTAACGTAAATTACTTTCACTGAGTCATATGGGGTTATTTTTATTGCTATTACTTTTGTATCTTAGCCCTGATAATGAAGCCATGCTTTGAAACGTTGGCTGGGAATAAACTTGAGATGTGCATCACCTTTTCATCCTCCTGTTTATACTACGCATCTGAATTTCTGGAAGTTAACTCTTTCCCGAATGTGTGTGTATGTATATGTATATGTATATATATATATATATATATATATATATATATATATATATATATATATATATATATATATATATATATATATATATATATATATATATATTTATGCATATGTTGGTGGTGATTATTACACGTTGCACAAATAGCTTCAATGCACAAAAGTGAAGTTTAATGGTCGTGTCGTCATGGGTAGAATACGTAACCGGCCAGGAGAGATGATGCCTCGAATAGGAGACTTGTCACCGTGAGTCCTTTACACTGACACTTTCAGAGTCGTCAGTATTAGACTCTTTTATCTCCCAATGATAGAAACCTGATTGCATAATATGATAATTTCCATACTAAGGCCATTCTCCGTTTCTATTGTTCTGAGGCTCGGTTTGCTTGTTAGGACCTCGAAGAGAGATATATATCATACACATGAATATTTATATATATAATGTGTGTCATACATTTAAGTGTTAATCATAAAATATAATGCATATCGTGTGTTATACGCATACACGCACAATGGCTTGGAAATAAAGCTGAAACCGGTCAGAACGTATACCCAGTCTCATTTTTTCACCTGTGGTGATGTTTGATACATATATATATATATGTGTATGTATGTATGTATGTATGTATGTATGTATGTATGTATGTATGTATGTATATATATATATATATATATATATATATATATATATATATATATATATATATATATACAGTATATATATACATATATATATATATATATATATATATATATATATATATATATACATACATATAGTATGTGTGTATGCATGTGTATATGTATATCATCACTGGCCATGTTCAGCATGTAATTTGGTCACCTTAGTAGGGTTAATTAGTTGTTATTATCCCTTTTCTATACCAACGGGCATCACATGGGGGTCTTTGATGCTCGCAGTTAGACAAGGTCTGTGGAGACAGGTAACTGCTATATTTCCCCGTCTGGTCGTCAACAGCAGGTTCGTATCAAAATTGTTTGACAAACATTTGTAGTCCATTAAATTTCTAAGTATTAATCTCTGACATTTTTTTAACAATTGTTCATGATTCTTATCCTCTTAACATATACCATACACTGCATACTACTAGATATGATGTTAATGCCAAGTTTTGCTCTTACTTTTATGAACATCAATACTACGAACTTTTCTACAGGTTTTCTTCCAGCTAGAACCGAATTATTAATCATTTTCTTAATCACGTTTCCCAGACTTGTTGGAACTTCAGAAGTGCAAACTTGGTCCAAGTGCCTTTTTTTGTTAAGCAGGCTCACACGATTCTAATTTTATAGCTTTCAGTGATGCTGCAATTAGGCTATCAAGAGGGGTGTAAGTTGATACCGACTCTGTTGTACATGTTGGTATATTTGAAATTTTTGTTACATACGCAGTAACAGCTATTTTTACGTGTACAAAAATTAAGCTAAAAATGTCGTTTGATATCAAGTTCACTCAGCTCGGAATAAACACCGAAGGGGAATGTAAAAGTGATAAGCGATCCGTCACCAGAGAACTGGAACACTGTTTTATTCCGAAGTTGAGTAAATTTGATACTAAGCATTTGTAGCTTTTGCTTGTGGATATAAAAAATGTCACAATTGAAGTAACAGAAATTCGTAAATAGCTACGTGTTTCAAACTTACTAATCATGGTGGAGGTGGGTTGAAAAACCTGAATTCGATATGCATATGTACAGTCAGTATCAGTTTATACCTCTCTTGACAGCCTAATGGTAGTGTCACCGATAATTCATCGTTCCCTGGCGACGGATCGCCTATCACTTGTAAATTCTTCTTCTGTATTTTTTCCGAGATTGAGTAGATTTGACATTAAACAACATTCGTAGCTTAAAAATGACGTCAATATAAAAAAATGTCACGATGTCTGTGACAAAAAGGCTCCGTTGTCGAATACTTAGGATTTACTTTGTTCTCCAGCTTTGGACTGCGCCATAGCCATTGAAGCGCGGCCTTCCATGGTCTTGGGTTCGAGTTCCCTTGTTTAAGGCCACAATCAGACATTTTTCTTCTTTTTTTGTTCACTTTCCTGTGTTTTTCAAAAAGTGTGTAGGACAGGGTGATGAGAAAGCAAAAGTCGTGGATTATCAGCAAATTGCCTTCGTCTTTGCCTAATCTTTTCCTTCTGAGCTCTTTATAATTTCTAAATCCGTCCTGACTGTTCTGCCCAGTTGGTGTGGCAAACCTGGCTGGGTTTCTTATTTACCTTACAAGTTGTGCTGGCCCCACCTTGTCAACCAGTTGCTTCTAGTGCGTTTTTCAATGACATATGGTCAGGTTTACTTATACTTTCGACAGAATTTATGTAAATCATGTAAGTACTGTTGTTATTGACGGTATTATTATTGTTTGTTGTTCTGTTGATTTTCATAATGTTACTCTTGTTATGAATTTATTTGTTTGTTTTACTACTGATTTTATGTTTTTAATTTTAATTCTTTTGGGAGACATTGAACTGAACTCTGGGCCTGTTACTTATTACAGTAAGAAAAATTGCAAAGTACTCTTCTCAAATATTTGGGCTTAAATTTTCTTCATCTCGAGAACCACTCCATAACTACGATTTGGTTTTTTTTTATCTGAGACACTTGTAAGTAGTAACAAGTCAGAGGTTGAGTATTTAATCCCAGGTTTCGTTAGCCCTGGCTTTATTGATCGTTGTAACATCCCACATGCACAAGGTATGGCTGTATACACTAAGTCCGGACGACCTGTTTATCGTCAGAAAAATTTGGAGTATAGTTGCCATGAAATTCTTTGTTTTAAAATTTTCAATAATTTCTACAGTGTTTACATATTTGTTGGATACTGCAATCCAAATATCAATGATTTCATATATGAATGTCTCTTGGAAAGGATGCGTATGACTCAGTCATAGGATTCAAAAGCTTCATTCATTATTTGTGGAGACTGTAATGCAAAGCACATGGCCGATTTGCTCTTGAGTTCTGTATATCCTCCGATAATGTCTAGCTAATTGAGGAATCCACACACTTCTGGTAATAGATGTTCCAGCTAATGTAAAGTCCAAGGTCAGTGAATATATAGTCACTTCTGATCATTGCGCATGGTATGTAAATATCTGTCATTCAGTATATTCCTAATGGCACCGTTGGTAAAACGGTCTGGCTGAAATCTAGAGCCAATTGGGATCACATTATTAAAGCTTGTCAGGGACTTAATATTTCAGATGCTATATTAAATGATCCTGATCCCAAGAAGAAGTTAAATAAAATGGTGATGGCTATTTTAATAAGGTATGTCCCTAGAAAGGTCATGAAATTCAGAATAAATGATCAGCATTGGTTTGATGATACATGTAGACGTGCTTACCGTGACAAACAAACCAAATTCAGTAAATGGATATGAAATTGCTCAAATGAAAATTACACCATTATTGCTGAGTCTCGCCGTGCTACAGTTAGAAATTACAATAATCCCTTCAGAAATTACAATAATCCCTTGAAGAGGAAACTTGAAGGAAGAGAGACACTACAACAATCCCTTGAGGAGGAAACTTGAAGGAATTACTCAGCCTCATCGGTGGTGGACCAAAATGTCATCATCTTTCTTTGGGTCAGACTTGTCTTCCATTCCACCACTACTAACAGATGATGGTAGATTGATTGCTGGCCCTAAGGAAAAGGCTGGACTGCTTCATCGAGCTTTTGAAGCTAAGCAATCAGCTGAGTTCCCTCTCCCTGATACTTGTCATCCTGACCATATTTTTACAAAATTTGCATTTTGTTCTAGAAATGTTAAGAAAATTCTTGATAATCATGATACCTGAGGTGGAGAAGATCCAGATGGTTTATTCCCTTTGTTTTTTTAAAAAAATGTTTATTGTCTCCAAAGATTAGTAGATTCTATAGATTTTTATGTTGATGTAGTATCTTTGCGGATAAGCGCAAGCTTAGTAATACACTTCCAGTAGATATTGCAGACTGCAATATCTACAGGCCAATTTCTATTCTCCCTGTGCTCTCCAAAGTTGCAGAAAAACTTAGTTTTAAGCCACTATATAAGTATGTGGAATCAAAAGGATTGTTAGCTGATAGCCAATTTGCATATAAGAAACAGTTAGGTACCGGCAATGCACTTTTAGACTTGACATGCCATTTGCAAGAGAACCTTGATAAGGGTTTTGTGTGCAGAGTAATTCAAATTTATTTTAGCGCTGCTTTCGTTTTAGCAGATCACAGAACTCTTATTTAGAAGCCTCGGGATCTTGGCGTGGGTGGATGTTTTAGGATTGCTTTAAGATTTCTATACAGGTAGGCAGCACCAAGTTGCTATTAATGGGATCTTTAGCGAACCAAGACCTATTGTGTTTGGAGTTCCACAGGATAATGTTCTTGGTCCACTGTTATTTTTAGTGTATAGAAGTGATATGGTTGTTGGCCTGGAAAACAAGATTGTTTGGTATGCCGATGATGCAAGAGTTGTAGGTAGTAAAGTCTCCACTTATGAGAAATGAACCTGCCCTCAGCCTCAGTTGGGACATGGACCGGATATGTGAATGGTGTAGTCGGAGGGGTATGATTAGCAGATCTTGCATAGAATTTTCCACCCCATTGTCCCCTTCAGGTGGATGGGACTCAGCTGAATGAGTTTGAAACTTTAACTATTCTAGTTGTAACTTTTGACTCACATCTTACTTTTGAGAAACATCTTATGAAAATTTCAGTAAATGCAGCACGAAAGTTAGGTATTGTTAGTAAGGCCTCATATATTTATAGCAGTGATAAAATCAGTGCAACCTGTTTTAGGTCATTTGTCCTTCCTTTACTAGGATATTGTACTCAGGTGTGGATGTCTGCTTCTGCCAGAGATTTATCTCTTTTAGATAGAGTGGTTCACGGTGGTAAGTCTCTGTTTCCCAATATTAGCAGTTATGACTTAATTGGACCATCGTTTGTATATATATAATGTGCATATACATATTCATATGTATATATACTATATATAAGTATATATGTACATATATGCATATGTATATGTATATATATAATAAGTCTAATCCTTCGGGCCAGCCCTAGGAGAGCTGTTAATAAGCTCAGTGGTCTGGTAAAACTAAGGTATACTCAACTTAACATATATGCATATGTATATGTATATATATACATATATATACATATATATATATACGCTATTTGGGTATATTTTCTCTCATGCAATTTCTATTGAAATCAATGGCATTGTATTCGGATACTATCTTCTTACCAAGGCTCTGAATCAGTCTATACTTCTTTGTCTCTTCTGGCAAGCTTCTTAGGAATAAGGAAAATTCATTCGGGGTGCTCCCCATTTACTTTTTCTTTTTGCTAGTCGACGGACCGTTTCGTCACCTCTCAAGTGCGGCTTCATCAGGACTGGATTAATACAAATCAACATACACAGTTTTTATTGCTGCATGCGGACGTTTGAATTTCATACATGGCGTCATTGGGGTGCTGAATTTCTGTTAGTCGGCGGGTCTCATTCTCTTGATGGTCGCCTTGGCGACATCGTACTTCTTAATAAATTAAAGACAAAGGAATTTTGATTTTTAGAGCCGGTACTTTTTCATGCTGTTCAGTTTTCTTTATTCATCAGAGTAATTTATAAGGATAAGTCTGGATTTGTCGCGCATTTCAGTTTTCCTTAGTGAAAAATGCTGGATAAAAACAGACTTTTATTAAACGGGGTGAAACGCCGACGCAATATTACAGCGAGGGTCGAGATGATTAAGATTAATTAACCTTTATGAGACAACGTGGGCGTCAACCACCTCACATTTTCAGTAAATTCTCTATGGGGGCAGGCCATGTATTCACGAAAGTGGGTCATTAAACGCATGAACATGCTGACCCTTTTTATAACACATGTGAATATTTACTTTTATGTTTACAGTCAGGTTGACGAATATAACGTTTGAATTAAAAATATTATATATCAAAAAAATTAAAATAGATGTTTGACTATAGGAGAACCCATGTTGTTCCCATTGTTTATCCGTACGTTTATACGTTGGCTTTTAATAATGTAAGGTATACTTACGGGTGTAAGGCTGAAACTAAATTTTAAGGTGAAAATATATTATCTTTCCTAATCGCCTAATCTAGCTGATATTCGTGCTTGGTTTTTTGCAACCAAAGCTTTGTTTTCCTTAACTCGGATTTAACTCGGAACTTGGTCTGGTGTAAATTTGCATAATCTCCCTTAATTTATCTTCCTTTTTATATCCACAGTTATTTTATGTTTTCTCGACCTTTTATAAACATATCACTTTTAAGGTCTTAAATTTATTTTAGATTCAAAGGAAACACACATTCCGTGATTGCAAGCACTAATATCCTTAATAATCTGACTTTCTTGTTGTGACTTGGTAAACATCTTCTACGTTATTACACTCCAAGTTCAATAGAGAGAAAAGGGAAAGAAAGAAAGATATCCAGCTGAAAGCAACGGTTAGCCTTTAGAGACCAAGTTTATGTGTTCCAAACGCATAGGAAGCGGTAGGAGGAGTATAGGTTGAGGAAGCAACCTATTCAAGAGTTTTCCCTGGAAGGCAGACCTCAAGGATTTCCTCTCAACAAAGATGCTGCCACCCACGATCTCATCAGACTTTGATTTGGGAGTTATGCTCGCACACTGAAGTCCTTCATTTCACATTTCACATGTGATGCTGCGGGAACTAAAATGACGAGGTAGTGGTTTAATCGACAGGCCCTATCTCAGATATTTTATACAAACGCACACGTGCACACACGATATGTGTATATATATATATATATATGTGTGTGTATGTGCATATATATATGTATATATATATATATATATATATATATATATATATATATATATATATATATATATATATAAATAAAACCCATACATTCATACAGAAAGAGACAGATCAGTTGTGTATTTACAAATTCGTGTCGGTTTCTTAATGGATTGCTTATTACCTCTTTATGAAATGCTTAAGGAGCTACTGGAACTGCACTTTGAAATGCGCGATGTCAGATTTAGCGGATTTCCGGTTTGATAGGACAAACTGCTGATCTCAAAGAAAAGTGAGTGGCCAAAATGACCGACACATTACAAAAGCAATATACCGCATGCAGTCGAAATAAAGTCAATTATAAAAGCGCGGTGCTTCGACTTCAATAACTTTCCCGGCGATAGTTAGAGATGGCAGTGGGACTGAAATGCGTTTGTGAATATTTCGGGGATTGAAAGTGATTCATTTATCTGATGTATTCGCTTAATACAGCTTATTTTACTAGGGAAGTTTATGGAAATGTTTGGATCTCAACCTGAGGTTATTGTCGTTACAGCTTTTAAGGAAAATACGTCATCACTTTGGCGTACGACAAGTCCTGAGAAAATAACACGAAAAAATAAAAATGTAACACAGATCTTCACAAAATCCATAAATAATAATAGTTCCTGGTTGTGGCTGTGCCTTGAAAATTCAATCTGCATATTCATTTGGACGCTTGGCGGAGGAAAGTCACTTGACAAAGCTGCAAGTTATGCCACCGCTGGAAAGCAAGTAATGAAATGGAATGAGCTATCGCATTTTAAATGCGGGTGGTCCCCTCTTCTTGGCAAGACAGTCAAGAGTGAACGCTCTCCTTCTATATTCTGATGAATATACCTTGAAGAATGAAAGTTAACCCGACCCGCAATGGCTTTACAATGCTTTTGCTCCTTGGTATTCACACACGCGCACACGCACACACACACACACACACACACACACACACAAAATACAACCCACTTCTTTGTATCTTTTAGGATAAATGCGTTGCACGAAATGAATGTGTATATTGAACGTGTTCTTTTTTTGGTTATCAGTATTGAACTACTGTAAGGGTTTCCTAACTCTGGTTTCGTCGGGATTATCTTTCAGCATTTATTACTTTGTCTACAAGAATGCAAGTAAAAATATTGAATTAACATTAATATTGCTCCAGATCCATAACGGCTTTTACCATGCGGTTATGGACCCAGTGTTCCAACAAACGTTCGGGACTTATAATTTCAAAAACTCTCAAGGCGTCTTCTTTTGGAGGAAAAAAATCTGTTACTGAAATGATTGACTTCCCAGAATTTCAAGAGTGCTTGGACATAAACTGGACAGCACCAGAAGCATTTATTAAAAGTATCCTATACGGCCGCCTTCCGAACAAATTGGATCAGATGTATAATGGCCAAATAAAAGCACAATTTGGTGAAACATTTTCTACACGGAAGAAATATTGGCAGACTCATTTATCGTGTTGCACTTTCAGTTCTGAATTTTTCCCTTGTTGATTCCATTTTCCATTTTGATACTGCCACCGTCGCTTGTATTCCACTTGTGATTTGCAACATCTTGAAATGCTCATCTGCAATATTACTTTCAAGTTTATGAACTCTCTCTCTCTCTCTCTCTCTCTCTCTCTCTCTCTCTCTCTCTCTCTCTCTCTCTCTCTGGCGCCTGTTTGCTATGCTTTTTTTTTTTTATCATGAGGATATGCTCAACAGAACAAACGCGCGGAAAGAAAGAATTTGCGAAAAAGGACATTTCACTGAGCCGCGCAGCCTTTTTATCTTCTTTCCACTCCATTTTTCCCCACATTTCATTTCGAGTTTATTCACGGATAGTGATAAAGAAACAGATTTGATTCCACTCCTTGTATGTGCAGGGGTAACGAAACTGTTTCGCGTTGAATTATTAAAGAAGTTTCATTTTCACCTATTTTGCTTTTATACTTTTACAGTTTAAACAGTTTCCAGAATTTTTTGGTGATAAGTAAATTTACATTTCTTCTTGTGTAATGTTTCTCCCACTCGCGAACACTACTCGTCGATTTTTTCAGCAGATTTGACGTTGGTAAACTCAGTTCGAAACCTGTGTTATTCAGTAATGTCGGAAAAGTTTTATTTCCACAACATTTAGACGAGTCAGTCATATAGTGACTATGAAGGGTCATCTTTACTCTTACTTGCATCACGCCAAAATGGTCTTGTTGTCAATGTGCGCGTTCTAGCCGGATGTGTGAAGAGCGGACGAACGAGGTTTCATGAACGTTGCTGCTGAAACCATCGTGGGTGACCTCCCCGAGATTATTGTTTTGTGGTTGACGTCGATAAGATTTTTTTTTTTTTTTTTTTCCTTGCGATGGAAACCATATTGTTACTTAGTCCTGACTTTTCGAAAATGAAACAGGGTAAGTCGAGACCATTCACTCAGTTACTAATTTGGTTTCAGTTACCTCCGCCAACAAAGTTTGATGGATTGTCGTCGTCTTTCAATATGTAAGCTTTCTCTCAGATCCACACTGTTAACCAATCCTTTGGCCAAACACTCTGCACCTTATCTGATCAGGAATTTTCTTCAAACTATGTTTCCGATAAAAGGAAGGTTAAAGCTTAATCATCAGTGGACATAAATAAAGGTATAGCTCTGCCAGTTAATGATTTTAAGAGGCTTCTGCTTGGAGGCGGTATTTTTAACATTCCATCTGACTTTAATAAATTTTTTATAGCAATTTTTTTCGATTTAATGTCAATTTGTCTTTCATTTCATCCAAGGAAATATTCAAACTTTATCAATGAACCTCTTGATTTGCGATACCATGCTGGTTTATTTTAGAACTTAATGGAATATTGTTTTATATTAAGAAAATGAATACAAATGTCGCTTTCGTCTCTGGTCGCTTCCCTCTCTTCAAGATGATATTTACATGCTTTTGTTACATGAGGAAAAGAGATCTGTTCAAACAAAAGCTTTTAACTGAGTAAATTCAGACACTGGGTTCAGGACACACCAACATTTTAGATTTTTCGTTCCGTTTTTCTTTTTCTTCTCTTCCTTTTTTATTTCACTTTTCAAAAAAAATGGAAATTTCTGATAAATGCTTGGAACTTTGCTGTCGTCATTTTTCGTACTTCTGATTGGTTTATTTTTTTTAAAGGGGAACTTGTGAAATCTTTCTGCAGGTTATTCTTTGATTATTGTTCCAATGGTATGAGCATTTCTCTTCTTAAACATTCACATTAAATATGCGGGAAGTTTTCCCAGATACATCAGCAGTCAGTTAATTTGCTTCTTTTCTTCTGTTTTCAAACTTCAGCGGTCTCTCCCTACCCATGTTTTTTCCTTAATCTTTCAAGCCATAGAAATCCATCCATGTCCATTGGTATTTTCGATGATTCTTTTAATCTGCCATTCAAGAAAAAAAAAATTGATGTTTAACGTATTCCTTTCCTTTTTTTTCCTGTACTCTTGATAAAGCAATTTGGTTGCATTTGGAACCACAGTCACAATACCTCTATAAAGGCCAGTCAGTAAAATTATTTTGATATTGCAAACTTTGCTGATTTGCAACCGCATATCAATAAATTTCGTCCATTCGTTTTATTCTACACAGCTGGGTAGCAGGTTTCCTTTCTATGTATAGGAGAAATAGATACTGCAGTGTAAATAAGCATATACAACTGATTATTGAAAATACATATCATTTGAGACATCCCTGTGATGAACAATAAAGTGACATCCACCTCTTACATCCTAATGCGACCAAAACAGGACCCAGAAATAGCCATGAACTCTGCTTTGTTGCATGGGAAAAAATGAATCGCATATTGTTAAACCCTCAGTGTCATAAACCATTGACGTCACGTTTCCTATTCCACTAATCCCTCAATTGTCAAAATTTCAGTTATCTTTCAAATACTTCTATTACCTCCTTTGATCTGCGAATAGTCGTCATTTTTCACGTGTATGTTATCTCCGTTTGTTTCTGGTGTCACCAACAGCGAGCAGTGTTAGAGAACAAAAGCCTCACGTTTTGTAAGATAGACTGATTTCCATTTTCGTTTTAAATCAATTTGTTTGTCACTTGAAAGCATCTTTTATCAGCAATGATAAAATGGGCACAGGCATAAACGAGTGAAAGGTAAAATACATAAACAAAAAGAAAGCCTAAAAACTGTAAGTGAAAATATACGCGAATTTTGCCAGACAACTCAAATCGCACGTTCTTGTTTCATTACCGTTATCCTCCGTCGTTATTTTAGCCTATTTTCATTTTCTCCGACGCACAGGTTCCTTTAGATTCCATAAACTAGGCAAGACACCATTCCGTGTCTTTGTAAGAGGACACAATGCCACCGAGCAGCAGACATTGAATATTGCCAATAGAAATCTGATCAGGTGCATCTGTTGAGAAAGTGGTGCCACTCTGATGTCGTAAGGATTTCATGGAAGAATAACCTTAATCCATGATGGACGACATTTCCAAGTTCTTGTGTATCGTTTCCTTCGGTTTTTCTTTCTCTGTTCTCTATCGCTTGTTTTTCTAATGAACGAACTACGGTTATGATCGAATTTTTTTGTCGGGTTTCCAGTAAAGCCCATGCTTTTGATATTAGGACCACGCCCTTCCTGATTCATTATTTCTTGAGCCGTTGATGTGATGAAAATAAGAGAAAAAACTGCATGTATTCACTATTGCGGTTTTTGGGGAGAAGAGATTGATAGACACGTAGCCTTTAGTTTGTCTTTAAATGAAATGAAGAGAGATTTGCAGTTGCCAGAAAAAATTTGAATAGAATGTCAGGTTTCTCACAGAACTCTATTCATATGGCATGAAAACGGAACGCTTGTTTTACGGGCATTGTTTATTTCTCATGATTATAGGACATGTGCTGTATGGGGTGGTCGGTCAAAGGTTCTGTCAGAAACTTTCTTCTTACCTTAATATAGCATCTCTCTCTCTCTCTCTCTCTCTCTCTCTCTCTCTCTCTCTCTCTCTCTCTCTCTCTCTCACACACACACACACACACACACACTTAGAAAACGGAAGGTCGAGTAAGGAACATTAGATTCACTAGAAAATGACAAGATGTAATAATGTATTCGACACTTTGAAGACTGGTAAGCATTTGAAATTCATAACGTAAATCTCTCTCTCTCTCTCTCTCTCTCTCTCTCTCTCTCTCTCTCTCTCTCTCTATATATATATATATATATATATATATATATATATATATATATATATATATATATATATATATATATATATATATATATATGCATATAAAAAAACACGTACGTGTAAAGAGATCAAGAGTAGGGGTTCTTCTTAGAGGAGAAATAAAACTTACTGAAATAAATAAAAAAAAGCAGGAGGCCTAGTGAGGAGACTTACCTTGCCAAAAACCATATGTGATCGACTCCCATATGTTGCATGTCATGCAATGTTCTCAAATCAAAATCTGCTGCAGCACCTGTTCAAGTACAATAAAATTCAGACTCTATACATCTCAAGCAAGTACAAGAAAACTAGAATTATTAGGTCACAGCTGTCGCCATCACCCAGGTTTCTTTGCAACTGCGGCAACCTGTACTATACTTGCATTGAGAATTCCGAAAGCAACACGTATAGAAGTACAAGTGAAGACTGGAAAGTTCTGAATCACATCAAAATTGGGCTTGCTCTGATCAGGAGAATGATCTCAATTTGATATTATATGTATACTCGTAGACACATAGTATTCAAATCTGCTATTATATTTATTTTGTATCCATCTTAACCATCTTATGACTAATATTAGGCTACTCAGACTTAATGCATAGCAGCATGATGGATTCTAATTATCAGATACATATATCTGTCCCAGCTGTAAATCTTTCTTTATTGTGTACTCTGATAAATCAATGATAGTTTATCACAGAGTACTAATTCATTTGGACGTACATTATCTTTTTCTGTCTCTATTGTGTGCTGCTGAGAAACAGTACCAATATGTCAAAAATCTTTACTTAATTGTTGGCACATGTCGTATTCTATTGCTGTTGTGCATTTCAAAGTGATGTAGGAACAGGTTAGCAAAATTCGGGCCAAGGTCTGAGCCTATAAGAATACCACATTACAGTATGTAAAATGAATCCTATTAATTAAGAATTAGATACCCGCAATCAGTGACGTTTTATTACAAGGGGAACAGCTGTAGAACGATTGTTACGCCAAAATGCTTTTGGCATGATTGGTATTTTAATTTATTGTCAAATTTTGAAGCACTTATCATTAATTAATATGAAAGCCTCTCAATCTGTTATGAGGAAAATTCGTATACTGTGTAATGAAATTAAAAGTAACAACTGATTTAACATGTTTTTTATCATTTATCGTATCTTATCATTTATAAGACTACCTTATTGTTATCTATTGTCTACCATCTTTTGATGCCAGTGAATTCTTCAGTTACAACGCAATATAAAAAATATTACATAAAATAGTAAAACGCAGCTTTCTGCTTCAACATTAACCCTAATTGACTTCAGGAAGGTAATATGGTTCTGTAAAATATCATCTTACTTTCATATCTTTCATATAAATTACTGGTATCATTAGATATACAAATTTTGTTATATAACACCTAAGAGTAACATCATTTGCAAATAAATGAATAATCTTGTCCTGTCTTATCAAGACCCAACAAGTCCTTCAGGCAGCTATAAATGTTTTTGAATACCAATGGATTCAATGATTATAGATTTCCCTTCACTGAATGTAACTGGTGGCTACAGAAACGAGCACGCAGACACACACTAACGATGACTATTATTGTTTTTGCAAGTGAAATGCGGTGCATGAAGCGCCATAACAAAGGAAGGACAGTAGCAAAGCAAACCAATACAAGTTCGTCAGTGAATCTGCATTAGTGCCGCTTGGCAATAGGTTACAACCATGATCAGTGAATCTCGCCTTGATGAAGTGCCAGTTCTCTTTAAGAATGGCTGATCAAATATTCGCTCTGTCTTATGGAAGAGTAAGAGCACGCAGACGCTAACATAAGAGTGTTTACGAACCGATTTGTCTTAGAGCAACTCAAGATATATCTTTACGAAATCGTATACTGAACCTCCTTCGTGAACCTGTTATGTCATTATGATTTTTGTCAGCAACTTGATGGCATTGTCCGGTTTTCTTTCTTTAACACATTCTGTATTACAATAATTTCGCTTCCGTTCGTTTTCGTAAGGAAACAAGTTTCCTTGTGTACCATATAGCAGCACAGGTATATTATAAGCTTCAGTGATAAGGATAAGTAGTTCTTCCTGTACTTCGAAAGCAAATAGTCTAATTATTTTCCAGTTTAAAGGGAAAAAGTCTTATATTAAGATTTCTATGCGATTACGTACTTAAAATTTAAGTTAGCGTTTGTGGTTTGTTTTGAGTCCAGAGTGTAAATGTGAATTTTCTTTGTACTGTATGGTTTTACGCTCGTAAGGCTTTTGAACACTTGGAGAATCATCCTTGAAAAAATCAGATTATTACTAGTGATTTATACTTCATGTTATACAATAATAGTATCTACCTGTGTAAAGTCTTAGTCGTTATTCAGTATTATAATTTTTGTAGTTATTATATGATTCCATATCCCAGAATACAAAATATTATTCCATAATCCTGGAACAGGAGCAAGAGAAAATGATACTTTTTACTGTATATCAATACTAGTGCCAACCAATAGAGAACGGTATCTGTGTTGACGTCACTGAGGGTAAGCGACCAATGACGTACAATGCCTCAGTGACGTCAGATCAAACATTATGACGTTCACCCCTCGAGGCTCAATACCCCAAGAACCAAGGCTTGAATTTTTCGGTCTGAGAGAATTAACAACTTGGAAATGAAACGAGGTGTGTTTTCAGGTTATATTAATGGTCTTGAAAAACGATGACAGTATATTAGATGCCTTATGAATACAGGGTAGTAATATCGCATACTAAGAGTAAATTATACACACTCAGATGTAGATATATATATATATATATATATATATATATATATATATATATATATATATATATATATATATATATATATATATACATACATACATACATACATACATACATACACACACACACACACACAGCCATTTCATGCCAAGGTTAAATATATAAAAGGATTGTTGAGACAACGCTCCTTGCAGGAAGTGAAGTATGGAGTTTGATTATGAGTGATATAAAAAAGTTTAAAAGTTTTGAGTTTTATTGTTTGTAAAGTGCATGTGGGATGAGAAGGACTGAAGTTTGGGAAATTTGGAGATGACCAAGAAATCATGAAACGGCTAAACTAGAACCTTTGATACAATGAAGGGTCTAAAGATTTTGAGATGGTTTGGGCATGTGGGGAGAAGGAAGATGATAGTTGGTCAAAAATATTGTGTAATTTTGATGTTTTGGGAGAAAGGAGAAGATAGAAATTATTGTATGAACGGGTTTTAAGAGTTATTGGAACGAAAGGGTCTAAATATCCAGGAAGCAAGAGTATGTATATAACATTGGTGTGAATGATACATTATCTTTAGGGAGTTCTAAGCGCTGCTGGTTAGCCTCCTTTGTAGGGGCATGACGTGACTAATGCTGTGGTGGCTTTATGCACAGGAGCTTCATCTTCGGTTGAGAAATTAAATCATGACAGTGGATGTGACTTTTTTACTTTTTCATTGATTAATTTATTCTTTTCTGCTCTTATTAGGAATATATACTTAATGCTGAAAAAACTGCACACAATTTATATAATTTATATATATATATATATATATATATATATATATATATATATATATATATATATATATATATATATATATATATATTTTTTTTTTTTTTTGTCATAAATATTAAGCACCACCTCTGTTGTAAAAATCCATAAGGAGGGAATTCCTGTGGATAAGATAGTTAGACTAGGACTCAGGGATGGGGCTACAGACCACCCTGCACAAGGAGAGTTTTTGGGATGGGCTTTTGGAAAAGGTCAACGCAGGTAATCAACATCAGAACGAGAAAGACATCCAAATGATAGTTAACCTTTATGCACCCTTGTTTTAGAGATGACTTACAACTCTAATCTTACCATGGGCTATTTACTGGTCTTAAGAACCCATTACAGCGCAGGTGTTATCCCAGGGGAGAGTCGAGCCTTTTCCAGCTTCACCAAGCCCTTGCAGGTGTGAAAAACAGGCAGTCTATAGCTAACCTCAGGTCAGTGCAGACTTCCGCCTGGTCTCTCTGAGAATGAGACGTTACTGACTCCTTATCTCTGAAGCCACTGATATCAAAATGGGTAGAAGCACCCGTTCAGTCGTTGAGGAAGGACCAATCAATGCCACCTTTCATTGCAAAGTATGTGCAATGTGGAAGACAACACCGTATTAACTTCTGAGTACCAGTAAACTTTACCTAAGACTGAGATCTCTTATTTCCATTTCTTTTCCTCTCCCCTCCAAGTAAATCTCCTAAGCTCCCGCTGCTATGCTAGTGCGTGTTCCTTGTCGTATAATTAAATGATTTATTGTTCTTTGCATGAATTAAGTTAGGGAGAAAATACCCTTTGCTTTCCAAGACAAAGTTAATTTCCAGAACTGTGTTGTCTTGCCCGGCCCCCGTCAGTGTCCTGCAGCCACAGCCTTGCAATTCTTGCCTCGAAAGGCACTCACTCTGTTGCACCAAGCCCTTGGCTCCCTTGGTCTCTTGCCAGACTATTAGTCTAGGGCTGAGGCTCTTCATTTACGATTCATAATTAGTTCGAATACTAGTTTGAAAGCCATGTGAATATCCTGTAATGATTTTTCTTTAATTACCAATTGTCCTACTGGTTTGCACACCAGCCAGAATTTATTTCATTGTGTAATTGATCCGTGTAAATCTCCTTACTAACCCCAGATATCCTATGTTGTGTTGACTGTTTGTTGTGATTGAATCACTTAATTTGCGAGGATGGCTTACGCCCCAGCCCTCAGATATCCCATTGCTTACTGTGTGAATAAAGTAATTTAAGTAAATCGTTTACAACTGGCTTTCAGTGGCGACCGGCTTTATTGTTTAAATGTAATATACTGGGTAAGTGATCTCTGTTTGTTACATTTCAATACGGATTTGGTTGTGTTTAAGTGACCCTCGGGCCAGAATGTAGTTTAAACAATTCCTTCAAAAGCATTTAGCAGCCCAATCTGTAACAATATGTATATTATATATACATACATACATTTATATATGTATATGTATATGTATATGTATATGTATATGTATATGTATATGTATATGTACATATATATATATTATACACACACACACGCGCGTGTTGGTAGATAGGAAGGTAGTCAGAGGGATGAAATAATAGACACAAGTTGGACATCACCACTATTTTCCCTCTTTAAACTTTATTATTTTAGTATTTAGTGCCAGTTCTTGAGCGTTAAAATGGGCGTGCTTTGAATCTGATGTTTAGTTCATAACGAGCAATGATTTCAGAGAGGGAGGGGTGGGACCTCCCTTCCTGTTCTGTGCCTCTTCTCTCTACCTTGAAAACGGTAAGACATGTCTCTCTCTCTCTCTCTCTCTCTCTCTCTCTCTCTCTCTCTCTCTCTCTCTCTCTCTGTGTGTGTGTGTGTGTGTGTCTTTATTTAGCATTTACTAAGTTCTCCATGACTTTCGTGTTAGAATTGTGTTCAGGATTTACATTCATATGCACATTTACTTGAAAATGAGGGTCTGTCGTACTTAAACTTACTTGATTGTGGAATGCGATAGATAGTTGACAAAGAGCAGCACTGGTAGTCTCAAAGCCAAGTGTACAAGATAGAAAACTATGATACAAATGCACAAAGGGAGGGGTGAGCGCTTCAATAAACAAAAACCGTGCGTGGAATACAAATCAGAAGAGAGAAGTAGAAATACAATAAATCTGGAAATGAACTTCATAGTCCCCCTTCATAATTATACCAAATAGGTACACGTGTATCAGGCAGCATGGGAACTGGGATAATACCAACCAGTCGGAACAATGAGGGAAGTCCATCTTCTTGCCATAGCTAGTCTATAATTAAGTCCAGGTGACGCAGGGCCAGCCAGTTTAGAGCCATTCACGTAGAATCGTGTCATCATGAATGTGAAAATATGAAAATTATATTGTATATATGTACATTATGCATATGTATATATATACATATATATATATATATATATATATATATATATATATATATATATATATATAAACCTATATCTTCAAACGGGATGGCACTTAAGAAAAACAAGACAATGGTCACTACCACATTTATTCTTCGACTGCTCCTCGTCTTCTGATACTCCCGTAGGGGGGTAGAGCCGTCAGTGCACCTCACGGAGTGCACTGTAGGTATTAGCCTACTAAAGGTTTTTTGTAGCGTCCCTTCGGCCCCTACCTGCAATCCCTTTCATTTTTTTTTTTAATGTATCTCCATTCATATTATTTCTTCCATCTTGCTATCTACCCTCTCGTAACAATTGTTTCATAGTGCAACTGCGAGGTTTTCCTCCTGTTACACCTTTCAAACCTACCTACTCTCAATATCCCTTCCAGCTCTGAATGACCTCATAGGTCCCAGCGCTTGGCATTAGTGACTTCATATCCCTACAAGTAACGTTCACCAGCATCACGTCGAATCCCATCATACACACACACACACACACATTCACACTGTACCATTCACCTTTATCATAGATGCACTCTCTCGTTTTCTGGATATTGAGGCCCTCCATTGCAGTAGCTCTTTCACTTTGCCTATGAAGCATCCTCTAAATCTTCCCCTCATCCTTCCTCTTAATACTCCCTAATGGCACAAGTATCATTTGTCTATCATCCTTCCTTCTTTCCGTAGTTGTGACGCCAGATAATCCACAATCAATCAGTCAATCCTTCTTTCCATATGACTGGACAGTTTCAAAAGTCTGATCTCATTTTACTTTTGCAAATATTTTAACGACTTTTTCTATGCATTTCCACATATTTCACCCCAACCCCCCCAACCCCCTTTTCGTATGCCTAAGTGAAATGCTCAAAGAATTCATTCCAGCAGATTCAACACCCACTCTTGACTTTCATCACGTTGGTTGGCCCAGCAGTTCATTCATAAATTCCAACCTTCGCTTCCATAGATCTTTCAGGTTTCCTTCATACCTTTTATGCACATTCTGCTATACTCTTTGTTTCACCTAATCTTTGACTAACCTCTTCTTTCAGGCTTTCAGCAACCGGTATATGCGTATTCCCGGATACCTATAAATTGCTCCATTTTCCCACCATCCAAACTCACGTTCTTTGCTCCATCTTTCTCGTCCCTGTTTATCCTCATAACCTCACTCTTGGTTACACTTTGCTTACGAGATTCGTCTCTTGTAGACACGAGCCATTTTCTGATCCCACAACTATGCACGTACATCTACTAGCCTTTCTCGACTAGGTATACAAGCTCTTAACTTGCTGGTGTATTTTATATTATCATTAAGGATGCCAACATTTATAAAGAGTGTCAGGTGGAGAGCCAAGTGACATTTTTAAAATAAGAATGAAAATAAGGAAAATGGTAAGAAAATAAAGGCTCTGGGTTTAAAATAAAGTTAAACAACAGCTTTGTCTTGTGAAAGAGTAGAGGTTGAAGGATTCATAGAAAGTAGAAACGTTACGGAAATCTCCATAGATTGAAAGTGAAAGGAAAAATCGTAGTATTGAAACAGGTAATGTTATACTCATTTTTACCGAGTAAAAGGATAGAGGGCTTCTTGGCAGGTACTATTGAACCATCTTGGTTTAATAAACATTAAATGGAGAATTAAGAACTAAAGAAGGTTTGAACAAAAACCAAGGTCCAAAAATAAAGCTGAGGCAGGTTCGTTGTTTGAAATATCTTACAGTGAAATTATTCATTTAATGTCATGATTCGTTAATCTTGAAAACTGATCCGTTGAAGAGTCGTCTATTCATACTTACTGATTCCTTCTTTTGGTGCAAAGTCTTTTTGTTCCTAGCATAAACCTCAATTAAATACAGTGGCATTTTCTGTACTTTAGGACAAAGCCAAATGTAGTTGAATACTAAACGAGTGCTGATAGCCGTGATATTCATTGACAGTTTTAGCGTATTCCACATTCCCTGCACTGGAATTACTATAATTATGAATTCAGGCCCGGAGTAATGCTGTACAAATTTAAGTTACTTTCCTATAGACATTATCTTATACAAGTAACTGTATGTGGATGTTTGCCACTATTTTACACAAATTATTGTAGCTTTAGCTTGAACAACCAAATTAAGATGTGGGTGTTTACAGGATAACTACAAAATAATTTGTTCTTACGGAATTAAAACAAGATTAGCAATGCTATGATAACCCGATCAGATTTGATGCCTTACTTTATATATTTTGGCACCATTTTTCAAAGAATGTGAAAGGTAAAGTGATCTGTGTATTTTGTATGTGTGTATGATACTGATAATGTATACTATTTCCTCGTCAACTGCCTGGTGGTAACAGAATCCACCTCTAAATTTTTCCCTAATTATTTAACCTTCATGTTTATTTTGTTGTATTTATTCATTTATTTACTTTAAAAGTCTCTATTGGGTCTTTGTTGTAATTCGTACCAGAAATTAAAACATCGACGTTTTTTCGTGTTCGAAATTATAATCAATTCTATTGTTATGGAAACCATTCAAGTCTATGTCCGGACCGTTTTCATGCAAAGCTGAATGAACTCATTAGCTCCAGCTCAGATGGGACAAAGAAAAGTTGTCATAATTGGATAAAAATCCTGTCTCTCTCTCTCTCTCTCTCTCTCTCTCTCTCTCTCTCTCTCTCTCTCAAACACAAAACTTTGCATACGAACTGATATATTTTCTAAACATGAAATTCACTACTTTCTTGCGCAACATCACTCCCTATAAGAAAGTATAAAAACCTGATAACAAAAAAAAAATCAAAAGAACGTGACAAATATGTTCACGTTTTGAAAGAATTTTATTAGAATGGTTTGACTGGTATCGGAATGGGTATCATTTTGA
>NC_089745.1:23964713-23977960 GCF_040412425.1 Macrobrachium rosenbergii | reverse complement strand
GAAATTTGTATTTATTTGTTAATTTTTCCGTTTTTCTAATAACTGATCTCTCTTCTGTATTTCCCATTCCAGTGCCAGCTAATCCAGCTTTACTAATCCTGTAGTCTTAGACTAGTAGTTGTAGTATAGTTTAGTTTAGTGTCCCAAATGCTTTCTAACAGCCCCAGACCAGCTATAGTTAGATAGCCGCACCTGAATAGACAGGATGTGCCAGCGGGGAGAGCCGAGCCAAGGGTATGGGGGGGCTGTACATGATGGTTCATGTACTTACCCGGATGGTGTACAGATCACATGGGACTTAAATGGCACTGGATGAATGATCGGCTAGGTGTAGGAGACCGAACCTGTTGAATCCCATACAGGAATGTGTGCTTTGTTTAAGGTGGTAAAAGGATAACCCCTCGGCCTTAATCAAATATTGAGCAGTAGAAAAACAAACTGGAGTTTGTGTTGTCTTTGTCAGAAGGACAAAAGAGGTGAGCACTTGACATCACCTCCAAGTCATCATGTCCTAGACCATGATGGGTACACAATGCTGGCAAGGAACATTCCCATGTTCAGTGAAATTAATGAAATGCCACTGATAATGGATCCAGCAAGGCTGGATGAAGGTGATGGCATAGAGGCCACTCAGGAAAAATGCAGCAAAATACCATGTGAACTGTCGCTGTTGTTTAACAACACTAAACTGGACCGTGCAAGAAAGCGACAATCCAATGACCAGACCAGCAACACTGAGACTAGTCGTGCAAAACTGCGCCGAACCAGTCATGACAATGAAGTTTGCATTTTCTGTGAGAAAGTGGCACCTGCATCTGATCTCAGACAGGCTAGTACTAAGGGCCTTGACTTGAAATTGCGTGAATGTGCAGAGATACTTAGTGATGGCAAGCTCCTTGCTAAGTTGACTGGTGGGGATGTCATTGCACAGGAGTTTAAGTATCACCATGCCTGTCTTTGTGCCCTCTACAACAGAAAAGGTCCTACCTGAGAGCCTTGAGAAAGACCAAGGTAGCACTGAGTCAGAATCAGATGTGTATCCACTAGTTCTGTCAGAACTGATGACATACATTGTTGAAAACAACCTTTGTTCAGATGATCCAGTCACATTTCGGCTGGCAGATATTTGCCACCTCTACCAACAACGTCTGGAACAATTAGGTGTAGAGTCACCAAGTGTAAATTCCACGAGACTCAAAGACAAACTTCTGGCAGAAATTCCAGAACTTGAGGCTCATAAATCTGCTAGAGATGTATTACTTGCATTTCAAAAGGATGTGGGAAAAGCACTTGCTCAATCATCTGATCTTTCAGAGGCAGTTATCATTGCTAAAGCAGCAAATATTCTCAGAAAGTCTATACTTGATCATCAGTCACGGTTTGATGGCACATTTTCTGAGGCTTGTGTACGAAATTCTGTGCCTCCTCTCTGCTCCAGTTTGTAGGGATGGTTGAGCATGGGGCTGACATCAAGTCACAGTTACGATTTGGAGCATCAAAGTCAGACCAGGCCATTGCACAGCTCATGCAGTTCAACTGCTACTCCCCGATACAAAGAGGAGCAACAACTCATAGACACTCCAAAGACAGAGAAACACCATTCCCAGTCTACATGGGACTCTCAGTCTATGCCAAAACCAGGAAGAGAAACCTGGTTGAAATGCTACGTCAGTATGGCCTCAGTATCTCTTATGACAGAGTACTGGAGGTCTCTGCACAGTTAGGAGATGCCACAGTTAGCAAATATGTGGAGGAGGGTGTGGTCTGTCCCCCAGTACTGCGAAAAGGGTTGTTCACCACTGCAGTGATGGACAACATCGACCACAACCCATCTGCAACTACTGCCACTACCTCCTTCCATGGAGCCAAGACCATCACGGTTAAAGCAAATGACACAGATGTTCTTGTCGTTGCAGTCAGTGCTTTCTCCACTCTCCACAATCTAGGGCTAGAGAAGCTATGGGTGGCATTTGGCCAAGGCCAGAGCCTGCGCTGGATTGCTGTGCATGACCTGTGCAACTCTCTGGGCCAGGAGAAGGTGAATGGCATGCTCTTCTTCCATGCGTTCACAGGCTGTGATACAGTGTCAGCCTTCCGGAGCAAGGGCAAGAAGACCGCCTGGCAGACATGGAACATCTTTCCAGAGGCCTCCACTGTGTTCTCCAAACTGAGTCACTACCCTCAAAGAGTGGAAAAGAGTGACCTGAAGGTCCTGGAGAGGTTTGTCATACTTATGTATGAAAGATCCAGCACTGCTGGCACTGTGGATGAGGCTAGACTTGATATGTTTGCCAGAAAACAAAGGGCATATGAGGCCATTCCACCAACCAGGAGCTCTCCTCCAACACACCAAGCGTGCTGCGCATCAGGCTGGTTGTGTGGGGCAGGCCACCCAGTGTCAGCCACAGCCAGAGAACCCTGCTGAGTGGGGATGGCAAAAGTCTGGTGAAGCATGGCAAGTCCTCTGGACAACCAACTTCCCTTAGCCAAGAGTTGCCAACAGCTTACCAAATGTGGATGCAAAGCAGGCTGTCAGGAAAGGTGCAAGTGCTACAAGCTTGGTCTTCCCCTGCACAGCTCTGTGCACTTGCAAATGTGAAGTCTAGATAAATATTGCCCTCTCTTCAGTAGATAATCTAGCTTGAGCATCCAACGTCATGCATGCCTACCTTCTTATCCTCGAATTTTTCAAAGGTGTAGGTTGAGAGACCTATACATAGATTGCTTGCTTAGTCCGTATTTCTCTTTTTTCTTTATGGTTACAGTCTTAGACACAATGTTGTATGTGACCATACCATTACTATTTCAGTTGAAAATAGCATATTAGTTAAACTGTCTGATCACATGAATATACCATTAAATAAAAACAGTTGGTCTTCTATGTCTCGCTAGCGCTGTGGATAGAAAAAAAACATCTTTTTATGGCAACCATTTTGTACGCCATCTTGGTTACAATTCATTTAGTAAGGGTTTTCAATAAATGTGTGGTATGGAACATTTTTATAACCTAAAAGTCGAGGTTTAAAAAAAAAAACTGGCATATTCCATCCAATAGATGCTCCCAAACCAGTGAATCTCAACCATAGATGGCGGCCATTTTGAAAAATAGCCGCCATCTTGGATTTTCAGGTGGCCAGCGCCCTTTTCTAAGAGAGCGTAGTCTTAGGAATGTTTGTGCCAAATTTCATGCTTGTTTCACTATCTGAACGATTTTTACAGCAATCTGCTGCACTATATCACAACATGTTTTGGAAGGCCTTCTTCCTTCTTCAGAGCTCCTCGTTGGACGAGTCGGTAGAGTTCTCGGCTAGCACTCTGCTAGGCCCAAGTTCGAGTCTCCAGCCGGCCAATGAAGAATTAGAGGAATTTATTTCTGGTGATAGAAATTCATTTCTCCATATAATGTGGTTCGGATTCCACAATAAGCTGTAGGTCCCGTTGCTAGGTAACCAGTTGGTTCTTAGCCACGTAAAATAAGGCTAATCCTTTGGGCCAGCCCTAGGAGAGCTGTTAATCAGCTTAGTGGTCTGGTTAAACTAAGGTATACTTAACTTTTCCTTCTTCACGCGGGAGCTGAATGAATTGGTAGGACTCTGGTCTCACTTTTTTATATCAGCGGTGGGCAGAGGGCGCTGGTCATGGTCTGCTTTTTGACTGGCCAAAAGAGAGCTGATTTTTGATTGGCCAAGAGAGTGCTGACATCACTGGGCATGGTCTTCTCCACAGGGCGCATCTTACGAACCATAGGGCATCACAGAGCAGCCACTAAGCTCTGAGATTAAGGCCGAGAAACCGCCAACCAATGGGAGAAGACCATCCCCAGTGATGTAAGCGCTCTTTTGGCCAATCAAAAATCAGCGCTCTTTCGGCCAATGAAAAGCAGACCATGACCCTGCACACCGCTGATATAAAAAAGCGAGACCAGAGTCCTACCAATTCATTGCAAGATCCTTCAAAACAGAATGCCAGCCTACCTATTTAGAGATTTAAATGTGTCCCACAGACATATGGGATACGACAATAATAATGCGAATGGCATCCAAGTGCAGGACCTCATAAACAGAGGGATGGCCACGCATCTTGTTCCTGGATTTGCTACCTTTCTGGGCCAACGTGCAGGCAGACCTGACATATTGCTTGCAAACAGGCAGGCACACCTGAATTACTCTCTCCTGCAAGGAGCCCTGACATCATCAGACCATCTTCCAGTCATCCTAACTTTAGCCACAAAGGGGATAGTGATACCAACAATTACAAGGATATGCGCCAAAATTGCAGACTGGCCAAAATTTAAGGCCCAACTGGAGAGAGAGGCCTCCAGCCTAAATGACCACCAAGGGATAAAGGATAAAGCCTACATTGATAACAGACTGGAAATCTGGTTCAGGGCAATTGAAAGAGCAGCAAGGACCCACATCCCAACAAGAAGCTACAGAATTCTTAAAGCACCTGTTGACAGTGATCGCCTCAGACTTCTTCAATGGCAATTCAGAATATAGAAGCAATGTCCAGACTAGCTGGATGGACACGGGAGTCCCTTCAAGCTGCCAGACAGTTGCAGAATGAGATAACCGAGGAGTCAAAATTCATGCATGACAAACACTGGGAAGGGATCATCCAAACAGCCAATGAGCTTTATGGTCAGCCAGCCAAATTCTGGGATAGCATCAACCACTTGGTAGGGAATTGAGGAGAGAGTGCTCCACATATAGTAGAAAACAACAGACAACTATATGGAGATGAAGAGAAAGAAGCAGCCTTCAGGAAATTCTGAAGTAACACCTTTCAGAGAACTGAAGAAGAGAATAGGAACTATGACCGAGAGCAGGAAAGAGCAGTAGAAGAGGCATTGCAGCGAAGAAGAGATGACACCATACCATATCCCAGAGTAGATACCAGCAGGCTAGACCCTGATGATCCTATGACAAAACCAGTGGAACTAAGGGAAATTAAAAACATCCCCCAAAGAGGAAAGAAAAGAAAAGCCCCTGGAAAATAAAATATTAATAAAAAAAATTATGCAACACCTCCCAGATGTCATGCTGGATATATTCAGTGAAATGACGAATGAAACGCTAAGCATGGGATACTATCCTGACCTGTGCAAGACAGGTGTGATAAGACTAATAAGCAAACCAGGAAAAGATTCCAAGCAGGTGAAGAACTACAGACCAATAACCCTCCTGGAACTCCCTGGGAAAATTATAGAGACGGTTATTAAAAACAAACTTGTAAGGTTCTTTGAGGACAATGACCTAACAAACAAAAACCAATACGGGTTCACCAGGGGAAGGGGAACCCAGATGGCCACATCAGTGATATATGAAATCATAGCTATGTCACAAACCAAGGGACATGGATGCAATGTGGTCTCTAGAGACATTGCGAAGGCCTTTGACAAAGTGTGGCACAATGGCCTTAAATTCAAACTGATGGAAACCACCATTCCCAATCTTATACTGAGGATGTTGTGCAGCTTCCTGGATAACAGGAAGGCACAAATCAGAATGGGGAAAATTACTGGGCCAGAATTTCCACTCCTCAGTGGAGTACCACAAGAAAGTGTACTGGCCCCCATCCTATTCAATTTTTATACAAGAGATGTCCCTGCCCCCTCAGCTGGCTGCCACCAGATTATCTTCGCAGATGACCACACTCAAATAATTACATGTCCCAACAAAAGAAGTAAACAGATGCTAGCCTTGAAAACATCAAGAGAAATAAAAATGGTCAACAAGTATGAGGAGAAATGGAAGATATCTACCAGCCAGGAGAAGTTCCAATTCCTGTCTATAGCGACAATCAAACCAGCAGATGTAACTGTGGACAATAAACAGATCCCATTCAAAAACAGTATCAAAGTACTAGGAGTCACATTCTCCAAGACGGGCCTAAAACAGCACATGCTGAACTGCCTAAAAACAGCAGAGGCCACTTCCCAAAGGATCAGGAGATTCAGAGCTATTTCTACAAAAACTTCTCTGATGCTATACAAAACATTGGTGAGACCACAGCTTGAGTACCCCACAGCAATCCTAGCCCCAGCATGTAGGACCACAGTAATGAAGATGCAAGCCCTGCAGAACAAAAACATCAGAAGAGCATACAAGGAAGCCCCTCCTTACTACAACACAATAAAGAAACTACATGAAAGGGCAAATATAGAAAGCATCAATTGTAGAATCCACAGGCTGGCAAATAAGACGTGGGACAGACTTTCAGCATTAGATGTAAACACTGTAGACAGAAGCAGAGAGACTACCAATGAGGGAAGGAATTGGCCAAGAATGGCTCCTAAGATAGAAGGGCCTCAACCAGAACCAATTTACAGGAGCTAGAATTCAATAAACTGTGAGCTCAAACAGTTATCTAGTTTGAGATAAAGCAATAATCAATGTACAACATCAAACAACTGACAGGCATTCTTAACCACCAGCACCATTCCACGTCACCTCCCACTATCATAAAAAAAAAAAAAAATCACCACTCATAACCATATCGTGACCCTACCTCCGCTTGTCCCTCATTCCTCTTCATCGGCAACTTCACCTGACGAAGCAAGGGGTCTGCCCCCCTCTATTTCCCTTCTAACTTCCTTCACTTTCCTACCTATCACATCTAACCTGTCCCCTCAGCCCTGTCTTCTACCCCAAATACATCCTCAATCTTTCCTATCCCCAGTTCGTTCGTTCGGCTACCAATTTATTCAGGTCCCGCCTGAAGAAGGAAGAAGGCCTTCCGAAACATGTCGCGATACCTGCGATCCCAAAAGCACTGACGACCCCTGCACTCATTTTTTAGACCCCGACCTCAGAATTTCCATTAACCATCGACATTTGGATATTTTTATGAATAAAAAATCCCTACAATGAACTTTGGCACTTTATTTAATTCTGTTGCTGAAGAAGAAAAAAGAATAATTAGAAGAGCTGAACAAATAATCTACAAGATCAATGCAACCAAGGCTGCCATCATACTCAACAAAATAATAGTAATAATGATAATAATTATACATATGTCTATATACATATACACATATATCTGTATATGCACTATATATATATATATATATATATATATATATATATATATATATATATATATATATATATATATATATTATATATATATATATACATACATATATATATATACATATTATTATTATAAGGTGTTATAATATATATAACCATTCTACAAGTGTTATATGTGTCTCTGTGAAAATTTTGATGTTTTGCTTGCAGATTTGTCATTTGTTGTAATGATATAATTTTAAAATGTCTTTTTCGTACAGATAAATTGTGTACTTGTATTCTTAAAATGTTTTGATATGTTTTTTTTTTCATTTGTTTGATATATAAATACATATGCTGAGTGTTATTAACTTGAATTCTTAGCGTGTTGTGGAGAGATAGGGTAAGATTCTTATCGTTTGCCCACTATATTTACACAGGTGGTGTGTCCAGTAAGTTGCACTTAGAGAAAGGCAAAGAGCCCTCTTGACTTATCATGACGAGTTTGACAGCCAATCGGTGAATTGACTGTTATGTATTTATCATGTGTGTCTAACCCATGTTCATTAGCTGTGTCTATGCTTATTCTTTTTCATAATCTGAGAAAGAGAGAATGAGTAAGAAAGAGAGTTGGAGTTGACATGATGACAGCCAGCCAGTTTTGGGTCTAAAAATACTTCCTTCTGTTTGTTCAAGTGTGAGTGTCCAAGGAAATGTCAGTCATTGATAAGAGCCCTGGCATATTTCCTTCTGAGCCTAGATCCAGTCTTGTATATAAACCATACATGTATGCCTGTATGTATAATGTATGTATACCTTATGTATCATGTATTCTGGAAGGGTTTGAAGATAATAGAGGAGTGCTGTATGAGAAAGAGTTAGTTAGGAACAGAGGCTCCTGGCAGTAGGTCTTGTCTCACTCTCTCTCTCTCAATTATTGTTCACTGGTGGCTCTCATATTGTTAAAAATTTTGTTAAACTCACCCGAGAAGTGTATTCATCTTGTAAGAGGCGATCCAAGGTATTTGTGCTGTACAAGCATTGTGTAAAGTGTGTGATGGTACATTTTTACAAAAGGTAATGTGATGTTTACTGATTTTGTTATGTTAAGAGTTAAAGTGATGTTCTAGGTGCAAGAGGGTTATTATTTTGATAAGAGATGAACATATCTCTTATTGTGAGTTCTAATGTGTCTTGCTGCTAATTATATATCATTGTGTATGTCATTGTGACTTGGCAGTGTTGTCTTTGAGAAAGTCTTAGAAAGACGTGAGTTTAACCCTTTTTAAACGTGAAGGTAATCTTTTGAAAGATTGATATAATCTTTAAACATATTTCTGTCTTAGAGATGGTGGTTGGTATATTTCCATTTTTGCATATTTCATTCTTATGTGTCTGTGTTATCATATTTCTATAATTTTATAATTACTGTGTTACAAAGTTTTGTGCTGGTGATTACTTAGCATTTTGTTAGTGCATACCTATTATTGAGATTTCAGAAAATATTTGGGTGGATTCCAGTCAGTAATATTTTGGTGAACAGTTGTGTGGAGTTTAATTAATCAGGTATATGTTTGAAACTTGAGTGATAGTTAATGGTTTGAATCTTACTTAACCAAATTGCTTTCTTAATAAATTAAAGTTTTGTGAATTAAACTTGATTGAGAAATACTTAAATCTTATACTGTTATCAATTAATAATAAATCTTTTTGAGATTGTGAACTCTGCATATAACTTTTGAACTTAGAAATAAATTTGTTCGTTTAAAGTCTTAAAAGCTCAGCGTATCATTTTGACCACCAGTAATTAGAGAAATTAATGAATGCATACAAGGTAAGTGATATATCTGTTTGTTCACCTGAGACTTATCTAGGTAAAATAGAACCAGAGAAACAATTATAGTGTTTGTTGAAGTGATACCCATTTTCCACTAGTCTGAGTATAACTTATTAATTGCTACCTCACACATGACTTGATAAAGTTACAGTGATTTTCTCAAGAGAAGTAAGTTTTATGGGATCACTGTACCTTTAGAGTTTCAGTCATAATATCTTTGTTATGAGGTTTCAAGTATCTGGTTGGTGTGAGGTAACTTTTTGGTATTATTATTATTATTCGTGTAGTAACCAGGTGCTTGATCACTTCAAACTATATATATATATATATATATATATATATATATATATATATATATATATATATATATATATATATATATATATATATATCAACAATAAGTCACCAAACTGCACGTGACAAATGTATACGTAGACAACCACATGAAAGGTGAAAATTAAAGACCAGTTACCAAGCGCTTTTGTGCATTGCGTACACTTCTTTGTATCCCGAAGTGTATGCAATACACGAAAGCGCTTGGTACCTGGTCTTTAATTTCCACCTTTCATATGGTTGTCTATGTATCTATGTATATATATATATATATATATATATATATATATATATATATATATATATATATATATATATATATATACAGTATATATAATGTACATACGTACAGAGACATAAACATATATTGTTATGTAATGAATGATCTCACTGCACGAAAGGTATTGAAAGTCTTGTTACTTCCAGGGCAGACAGAGGAGAGACTGAAGGAGGTTCGTTAACTACTCTATTAAGGGGTAGAGTGAGTACACTTGATCACCCTTCGCCCAGCTTGGGACAGGGTTCTGTTTCTAGGGTTTTCCCTTCTACTCCCGTGACACTTTTGGAACACTTACCTTCCTTCCCCAAAACACTTTTACCTTGGTGAGAATGACACTCGGTTTCCCAGCTCTATATCTTATCAACGTACAGGAACTCTCACCTGCACTGTCTAGGTATGTTGTAAGAAGTTTTCACTTTAAGGCAATGCTATATACCTGAATCTTTTGCGGTTTCTCTCTTTATCTCAAGGGACCACTTAGGACTTTAAATCATAGCACGGTTTTACCCTAAAACTATTTTTTCACAAAAATAATTTACTTTTCCGTGACACTGTCATTTGAGTCAACTAGGCAGATTAGGGCTAATTACTCAGTGATCATTACGAATCATTATGCAAGAGAATTGAATAATAAAGAATCAAACACAACAAAGATAGGAAAAGAAAACTTTATAAATAACAAGAGTAAATAAAAAAAGAACATGGAACAGCAAGTAACACACACTTTAAATATGTCAGTCAGAAAATCATGATGTATGTAGAGCAGAACACAATAACTCACTTCGAAGGGCAGAATAATAACAAAATTAAAAAAAAAAAAAAGCAAAACACAGAGATATCATGGCTATTTATCAAAATTAAGCTAATTCCAAAATACACTACAAGTTTACTCTGAAAAAACATTGAACACTGATTTTGAACACAACGGAAACATTTCAGAATTGACAAGATTACAAAAAAAAAAAAAAAAAAAGCTCTAAACGTAGCGCAGTGATACTGGGAACAGTTACTATAAGCAATGCCATTTGACTATTTCACTCATTTGCCGGAAGAGTGACATAACTCAAAAATTGCTGTTTTTCAGGAGAAGCAATTTAAAGTTTAAAACTCTGTATACTCTCTGTAGTGTAATAGTGACATGTCACTATTACACTATTTTACCACAATATGGAACAAAGAACGGGCTATCTGCTGGTATCAGTAACTCAAAAAAACGCGTTCCTTGAGTTGTGTCATTCTTCTGGCAAATGAGCTATTTAACCGAGCAAAATAATACTCCTTGTGTGCATGATAAACAGTGTGTAGGGAATAATTCGCTACTCTACTGTTTGAACAGATATTGCAAAAGATCTAGTCACGAGCCTTCTGTTAATTCACACGAAAAGGGCTTATCATGAAACGCAAGCCAAGAACTCAGAACAAACAGAAATGAAAACAGCCAGTTATGTTTATTTATTTTTGCACTTGTAATAAGCAAATCCCAGCTCGAGACAAATGCAATCTAACCCAATAAGTTAGTCACCTATACCTGCACATACTCACATGGATGAAACAGAAATTATGAAAATAATAATTCTAGTGTCGATAATAATAATAATAGGAATAATAATAATAATCTAAGTATAACTTCATTCAGGGACTATCTCAACTACTGTGTTAACAGCGGCTAAAGGTCGGTTTTACACTTTTCAGAAGGGTGATGCCTTAATTTGCACGGGCATGTAATAAAACGCTTATGGCGCGAATAATGAAAAGGGGTGTGATTTCTCTCTTGAAATGTTTTTAGTTTTGTATAAAAATGAGTGATAACAGTTCTGAATTTACTATGCCACAAGGCTTTTACTTCCAACTAATTTTGACAAGTTTGAACCCTGGTAAAATGAACAGAAATCCCCAGAAAATGCACATCACTGTCTCAGTGACCTAACTTTAGTTTCATTTGGTGGGTCATCCTCGTCACTTAAAAGTCCATCATCGGTGGAAGGAGTGCTGGTGCCCGCACATATTGGGATGATGCCGGGACTGTTAACTCTTCCTCGGCACAGGGATCACCAACTAGGGCTGTAAGGACCCGAGTGGGGAGTCTTTCGGTCTCGAGGAGGATTTCTTCTGAGTGGGCCTTGGTAGGCCTCTTGCAAAGGCAGTTCTAACAGGTAATTGGTCCTCCGTGTCCAGGAGATGGCGAAGGCCTAAGTGTGGGCCTAAGTTGGAGGTCGGGCATGCCACTACATCATTACCTGCGGTGCTACTGGAAGGACAAAGGTGGCGGTTGCCCGTATGTGAGGATCCTGTGTCCCTTTGGATTCGACAAGTTTGACCTGGATTATTATGATAGCGGGGTGCTCTTTGCTTTTAGGTGGCCCATCGAAGGATTATCTGGAAGGGAGACAGGGTGAAAGTGGCGGAGTCTCTTGTAGCGGGATTAGAAATTAGGTTTCAAGTAAACGGGGGGAAGCTGTCTTGGTTGGTGTACAGGGGCAACCTCCCCGGCGATAGGTAATTCTAAATTAAAATTCAGGACAACTCTGATTCCTAAGGACTTATGGGTAGACCCTTCGTTCTCTTTCTCCAAGTGGATGGCCGAGGAAATAACAAAGACAGGGAAGAAGGAAAGTCCTTGATAACTGAAACTGGAACTTCAGGGAAATAAAAACAAAAATACATGAGAAACTTTGACTAGCCTAAGGCCCGTAAGGCACACACACACACACACACACACACACACACACACACACATATATATATATATATATATATATATATATATATATATATATATATATATATATATATATATATATATATATATATATATTATATATATATATATATATTTATATACATATGTATATATATTATATATGTATGTGTGTGTTTGTGTATATATATACATATATATACAGTATATATTACATACTAGCTGACCAACCAAGCACTACCCCGGATAACTCTGAATTACAACCAATAAACTCTCTCTCTCTCTCTCTCTCTCTCTCTCTCTCTCTCTCTCTCTCTCTCTCTCTCTCTCTCTCTCTCTCTCTCCCTAACAGCCCCATACTCTCTCTTTCTCACTTCTTCTCCCTCTCACTCTCTCTCAGTCACACCCCTCCAAAGCCCCACCCCCTTTGGTGCCGTTGATGTCTTAACCCCCACAGTGTTCTTTTCCAGATATTAAGTCATATGTATGCCGAAATTGTGTGATAAATTCGTAAAATTACTAAGTTACTAAGTCTACAGGCATAACCAGCCCTGTTTTACGGGCAGAACCAGCCACATTTCAGGGAAGCCCTTCCCACCCCCACCCCGTTTGGTGCCCTTTGTTGCAGGTGATGTCTCACCCCAACGGTGCTGATTTCTAGATAGTAAGCCATATGTATACCAAGTTTAAGTTTATTTGAAATTGCTCAATGCGGTTCATAGTTATTCTGGCACATACACAAACACCCACACAAACACATACATACATACATTCATATATATTATATATGTCTATATATATACACACATATATATATCTATGAACAGATTTTTCTAGCTAAAAATAATGCTCCTGATGACGTTTGCTCGGGTATCATTTATGAACATAAGTATCATGGCTTATGATGCATCATATGTCGGAAAAAGGGAAAGGCTTAGCCGAACAAGATTTTCTGAGAAATTCGGTCGTTTTCAAGAATTGGCAAGACCACCTCATTCAGCCATCAGGGATCACTCTCAAAGTGAACAATTCCCAATTTTGAAGGAGAACAAGTTCTTCATTGGAGGTGTGTTAGAGCTTTCGGCT
>NC_089745.1:23879713-23962213 GCF_040412425.1 Macrobrachium rosenbergii | reverse complement strand
AATGATGACGTTAATAAATAAATAAAAAAACTTTACAATTGTCTATTGAGTTTGATTTGTATGTGAACATCTTTACGAAAGTAGCTTTATTCAACTATGTTGAAGAAATTCATCTAGAATCCTGCTTTAAGATCATAAAATAAGTAAACAGAGGCCACGTGTTCAGTGCTTTGTTTGTCGAATACATATCGCCACCTCAGCCTCCCCCCGCCTTGCATCTGTGCAGGCTTCTAGTCCCTTGAACCTTTTGGCTGTTACGACCGATTGTTGGACATACTGTACTGTACATTAGGCCACCTTGCATTAGGCTATGTGCCTGAATTCTGCTTGCAATTGAAATTGAATTCTTTTTTTGTTTCGTCATCTTTTCGGTTTTCCTTGCGGGCATTATACTTTGCAAAGGATGTTATGTAAGCTCATCACCTTTTGGCTCAGTTTCTGAAAACATGTGCTTATCATAAGTAATAATAATAATAATAATAATAATAATAATAATAATAATAATAATACAGTATTATTTATTGATTCTGGAGTCAAACCAGTCATTGCAGAATTGATAAATGTAAATGTCAAGAATTTGCTCTCTAATAAATTTCTTCATGTTTTTTTTTTATTAACACAAAACTAACAGAATATCATGAAAGTGCTGATCTAATTGAGATCACTGCTTTGGTTTAGAACAGATATACTAATGGTCAGTAGTAAGCACAGTGATTTCGTTTGGGGTTTAAGACTCAAATATTGAACAGTGTGACTCTTGATAGCGTATGTTGACTTAGTAAAGACAGCACTTCGATAGCAGAATTTCCCTTATTGATCAAAGAAAGTACAGAATAAGAACTAGCGTCCTTTTACCTAGTGCTGAATCATCCGTATTAGTAGTGCTCTTGGAAATCTACCGCGGCAGCAGATCATTTTTCTTTTAATTCATTCTAAATAGAATCTCTCTCTCTCTCTCTCTCTCTCTCTCTCTCTCTCTCTCTCTCTCTCTCTCTCTCTCTCTCTCTCATTAAGTTTGCTGCAAGGTCCTTGATGAAACATTCATAATGGGTTTAGGCAAATAAATACCAGGGCGCGATGGTCTCACATCCTGATGCTCTGCAGGGGGTTAGTGACGTCAGTGAACCTCACTTGGTACGCTGTCGGCATTACTAAAGGAAACTTGCACCCACCTTTTAGTCTTTTACTTCACCTCCATACAACTTCCTTACCTGCATTTTGCCGTTCAACTTCACTTAATACAACTTCTTAGTATACCTGAGAGGTTTTCTCCCAGTTTCACCTCTGGATCCTTTTACTTCACCTCCTTTTTAATTTTCTGTAAAAGAAAACTATTATGCTGGCTTTGTGTGTCCGTCGGCACTGTTTTCTGTCCGCACTTTTTCTGTCCGCCCACAGATCTTAAAAACTATTGAGACTAGAGGGCTGCAAATTGGTATGCTGACCATCCACCCTCCAATCATAAAACGTTCCAAATTGCAGCCCTCTAGCTTCAGTAGGTTTTATTCTATTTAAGGTTAAAGTTAACCATAATCGTGCATCTGCCACCACCGAGCCGTGGTTAAAGTTTCATGGGCCGCTGTTCATACAGCACTGTACCGAGACCACCGAAAGATAGATCTATTTTCGGTGGCCTTGATTATACGCTGTACAAAAAAACTCGATTGTACCGAAGAAACTTGGGCGCATTTTTTACTTGTTCTGAATCTCGTTCTCTTGCTGTCCGACCATTCTAACAGTTCAAACTCCCTCTTTTCAGTGTCTTCAATGCTGAATGGCTGAAACTGCCCCAGCGCTTGCTTTTGTGGCCTAAATTTTATTATTTATTCATTCTCATTTCTAAAGTGTTATTATTTTTTTCTGGTGAAAGTTGGTTATTGTTAATTCTCTATTCTGTAAGATCATCTTTTGTGTTTATGCTGTCGAAGAATTAGTTAATAACGCAAGTTTCATTATCTTGTGTATGTTGAGTTGATTTTCTTAATTATACGAATGTAAAATCAGTAGCTATAAACTGAGCAACAAGCACAAGTATCAGCTTGTAGATTAATGGTTGTTTGTAATGTGTGTTTCTAGGCTGCAGTTCAGTTACTTTGAAAAATCTGTAGGCACTTCATTGAAATGGAGGCACTCCCTTGTAAAACTCGTCCTAGTGTTTTAATTCATCCATAATTCGACTAGAAAATCCGGTATCAGTCGTATTGAAAAGGAAATTGAGGATATCTGTCTTTCTTTAACCTTTTCTCACGGGACTAATTGAGATATTTCTTTTTCATAATGAACGCGCCAGTTATCTTTTGGCTGTCATTCAAGATGATAAACAAAGCTTTCGGGCCAAAAATGAGTAACCCTTTTTTACATGCTTTTATTAACTTGACTTCTGCCTTTGTTTGTCTGCCGGTCTGTTTGGGTCAAAACTTTTAACTCAATTTTCGACTTCTTCCCCTCGTCCGATGGACTTGAAATTTTGCATAGTTACTCAATCCCGGGGACAAAACAACCTTACATGATCAGTAGGTCAGCAGTGACCTCTAGTGACCCTACAGTGACCTCTCCCAGTATCTCAGGATTTATATGAAACTATTCGGATTTTTCATAACTTATTTGATTCGGTAAATAACCCTACGGATTTTCAGACTTTCTTTGGCTCGACAGGATATCAATTTCGTTAGCTACAATCATAAATCGGTTACAATTTCTGTCAAAACTAAAAAGTATAAAATAAAAAAATAAAAATTTTTTTCAAAACACGCCTTTATGAAAGTGCACTAAAAAGTGAAAAATAAATCTTTTGCGACACACCAGGATTTTCTTACAATTAATCATGTCTACAAAAATAAAAGCGTGGGCGCCAAACACGGAAGGAAAGGCTACATGAAAAGTTTGTAGACATGATTAATTGTAAGAAAATCCTGGTGTCTCAAAACATTTATTTTTCACTTTTTAGTGCATTTTGATAACGTCGTGTTTAAACATTTTTTTATGTCTTTTTTTATTCTCAGACACTTTATTGGTGATGGTACATTACAAAACTGACCGAGCAATTATCACAAACTGACGTGAATGTAAAAAGAAATTTCTTGTGTGTATAACTGAAGGAGTGTAAGAGTAATGAAAATTAAGTGACAAACATTTTAGAAAATTTTTATTATTTGCCGAGTGCTAGCATGTCTATTCCAGTGAACCCCTCGAGAATCAGTTTTCAAACTCCAAATAACTACGTCCAAACTTTACATTCTCCTTCATAAGCTTGGGACGGTAAAGAGAGACAGAATCATTTGTTAGGAAGTGTGCGTATTTACAAACATATATATTTTAAGGAAAAGGTTTATTGAAATATTTATCAAAACAATAAAAGTTTCCTGCAATGCTTGTTTTGATATAAATGATTTTGATTCACGCTGTGATTTACCGCATTTTGATGGAACTAGAGCCTGACATCCATATCTACTATACATAAAGTTGGTTGCGCAGGCTTTGTTCCAATAGACCTGCCAGGTGCACAGCGGATGTGATGTGGCAGAACTTCCGCAGTAGATCTGGCCTTCTTATTTATTTATAATATTTATAAAACTTGAACGAATGTAAATTTAGCCTCTAAGCTGTATCATTTAAAGTTCCATGGATAACATTTTAATATTATAAACTATTTTGTCATGCAGAGACGTTCCTTTTCTTATTTGTATCAGAAAATAAGTAAACTCATTCCTTGCTTACAGTCACTTTTATAGCTTACAGAATCTTCCCATTAAGTCTCTTTAATGGGCAGATTCTGAAATCTAGAAAAAGTGACGGTAAGCAAGGAATGAGGTTACTTATTATCTAATACAAATAAGAAAAGGAGCGTCTCAGCGTGACAAAATGACTGGTAAATATTAAAACGTTCCCCATGGAATTAAATGTTACAACTTAGAGGTTAAATTTACATTCGTTCAAGTCACCAACACCCTGTGTAATGAGGCATTCGTAACCTGCCAAAAAAGACGAAATTTTTTATACAGACATCGCCATGACTAGTTTGATAATCGAGCTGTGAATCCACTTAGTCTTGTCAGGCAACTTAGTATAAATGTCATCATTGTGATGAATTATGAAGTCTGTGTTTAGAGACTATTGTCTCTCCAGAAACAACATTTTCTCGTCAAAATTCCTAGTTTTATAAAAGGCTCTCAGAAAATCAATTATACTAGAAAGTAACAAGAAGATAGTTATGTTCTTAATGTAATCCTTACATCAGACAAGATGTTATCTGCATAACCTCGCGTTGGTCTTAAGCTGGAATGTGGTGTGAGCATTATCTTTTCTCATTAAATTTAGGTCGCCAGAGCTGCATCACTGACAGACATGACTTTTTGGGTAAACAAAGCAGCAGAATAACCGTTACAAACTAGTGTTATGGGTCGTCACCAGACAGCTATTGAATTTCATTTGCTTATTGAGACACGGATGTTTTCAATAAGAAACGAGGAACCCTTGAAATCGTGAGTTAGAGTCAAACTTAACTGATGTTTTGCTTTAAAGAAGAAACTAAAAATGACGTTGTAAGGCCAGGTCTTACAACTGGCTAGTGATTAATTTGAGAGTAATAAAAAAAAAGAGAAAAGAAGGGAAGCGAGAGAGCTCGCGTGTTCGTGTGTATGTATCTGTTATCCAAACTTAGTCGTTTTGGATCTAATTTTTCTGAAGAAGAGGTCAGTGGGGCAAACAACCAAATTCCCTTGTCTCTCTCAGCCAGAAGAAACCATGAAGGAAAGAAGACTTAACCTCAGATGAATTTATACACGTCTCGACTCAGGAAAAGCGAAGAAGGAAGAAAGTTCCAGGGCTTGCTAGAAGATGGAAAGAAAGATAGGTAATGATTTCGAGAGCGAATATGCAGTGGCATGACGGGTGTTAGGGGCTGCGTGAGAGTAGTTAGACTATCTCCTTCACTTCAATGGAAAAGTGACCGAAACAATACCGACACAAAAGATCAGGTGAGAAATAAGATTAAGAGAAAATTTAATGTCTTCATAGATCAGAATAATTGCCTTCGACTCAAAGGGAAACAAAAAAGTTAAATACATAAGATATGATGACAGTATCCCAAACACAGCCAGATAAGGCCTGCATATTAAGCTTTTAATAATCGGGATGAGCAAAACAGCTAACTGCATCGAAAATATCTTTTTATTCGGAGGCCAAGTGACCAATATAAAGTATGTGATACCTGAACAGACTTTGAAATAACCTTAACATACTAGATATTGGGTAAAATAAGAGGCTAAACTACTTTTATTATGTAAAATAGAAACAAAAAATTGGTTGGATGGAAGTGACAGACTTTGTTCAAACATGAGACCTTTGTTGGCGGTACTGAACTTGAACCTGGTATGTCAACTGTACAACAGAGTGTTGTTTCAGGATTTGAGTTGTTTTTAATACTTCATTGTTCACTTTGAAAAATAAAATGATAGCGCATGCAAATAATGCAAATATTCCAGCAGTTATCTGTTTAGAATGAAGTGGCTGGCAGCCATGTTAAACCCATTAGTATGTGGCGGACGCTGCACCTTACCCCTTGCTCACATCCAATCTCAACCTTTTCTTGTAAACACTTACAGCCCCTTTCGCTGGCTTCTGTAGTTTCTCTTCATCATCCAGTATAAGCGCTGTGTCATGAAAACATCCATCACATGTTCACTCACAATGCATATATTATTCCACAACTTTGCACTAATATTTACAGTACTTTTTCTGACTTCCGAAACACTCTTGGGTCCGTCATAAAAAGTTTCAGTCGGTCTGAGCAACTTCCACAACGTATCCCCCACCAAACTGCCAATATATAGCCAGTTTTTGCTGTTACTGAGATACCACCGTAGACAACTTTTCCCCTTCGCTTTCACATTTCTCGCACAACTGTGTGATAAAAAGCTACTCAGCGGGCCATTTTCTTCGTGCAAACTTTCACTGTGCTATCCATAATAATCCTTCTCTCTTCTGTTTCTTTCGTAGTCAAAATCCTACCATACACTTTCCTGGAAACTAAGTCGTGTTATACCACTATAATCCTTTCAGACGTCTCTGTCACCTTTATATATATATATATATATATATATATATATATATATATATATATATATATATATATATATATATATATATATATATATATATATATATATATAGCTAAAATGTCAAGGGATACTTACTTGATTATGGGTAGCAACGGATGAACACAGGGAGTTCCTTATATTTATTACACATCTGATTCAATATTAGGACAATTCGTAGACAAACAAGGGAAAATCTGTGGCTTAGGGCCGTCCTCATATGAGGGAAAATTACGTAAACCCAAGGGTTCTCTTAACTAATTATATTTACATAACAAAACAGAGATCAGAAGAATGACGAATTACTGGGCAGGTAATAATAAGGGCTTGCTAAATGAATGAATCCTACACAGAATAAATATTCTACGCCAATGATGTCTTCATAACAAGAAACATTGCAGTGGGGGTAGAAGGGGGACTGCACATGGATAGAGCCGAGTGATTCCGCAGTAGAAGCCTATCTGCAATATATATGCAAGATGGTTACTTGCAAGAATAATATGACGCTCTAAGGGAACTAAGAGAAATGCACAGATGGTGCCAATAACTCAGTTCAACACTAAATGTATAATTACGTTAACACTGAATGCTATAACACAAATTACTGAAGGCGATCGTGCAATGGAAAATAGATGAAAAATCAGACAGAGAAATGACAGGAATCGTGGCTGACTAAGAAACCTTATTCCGGTACATTACCTCCATTTAGCTGACGGTGTCGTCATTCGATAGGGCGCTGGCGGAGGAGGAGAAATTAAAATGCCACTACAAAGGTATACTGGTTCGAACCTCGGGGTCGAACACGTGGAAAGTTTGAGGGTCAGGCAAGGTTAAGGACATCTGTCCCAGGTAGTGTTCTGAGCACTTCTCTCTCCTGATTTCCGTTGCATCGTCTATAAATAACCTTTGGAGATTATGCATTGTGTCCAACATATGTGGTGCAAAGGCCACGTTTTCTACTAAGCCACATGGCATCAGTAAACCCTCGTGGAGGGTTTAGAGCAGGGCGAGGTGCCAACTTTCTCTTTTTGGCTCCACCTTTGCCTTGCTTGACACAAAGAAGGTACGATGGTCACCTGGAAAACAAGGCCTTAGGCAGTCATTAGGACAGAGTGAAGGGTTAGGCTTAACTATTTTGGGGAATGAAGGCAGAGAGTTCATGAAGGGGCGAGTGGAAACCCACAGTTCTAGTAGTAAAAACAGTTGAAATTAATTTTATGTCTTTCTCTGCTACATTACAGGTGTAAAAAAAAAAAAATAAGGTGAGGTGGCATGTTAAAGGTCCCATTCGTTGCACTTCCCCAACCAAGTTAGCATTCACACCCTAGACCGGGTGAGAATGATTACCGGCAAGCAAACTCACTTAAAGACTTTACTTTGCTTCTTTCTCATTTCCCTTTGGTGCCTTATGATTTAACTTAAACTTCTGTGTAGCACTTATTTGCAAGAGACAAAACAACATTGTGACATTTATGTTAACGCAGAATAAATACTTACTGCTAGGAATGACATATTCTTATTATTGAATTCCTATTACATTAAGGCAGCATTAATCAGAATATTTTCCACAATGTAATGGCAGAGTTAAAGCAATGAATTAATACTACGTTAATCCTAGAGATACTTCATGCACTCTTAATAATAATTACGAATTTTGCACACATGCAGTTAGTCTGCCTTGAAGAGGCATCACAGTAAAGTAAATGTGGTCTTGGTTAGGTCTTTCCACGATACTTGAGCAACAGCTCAGTGCCATTCAGGCACTATAAACACGAGGTCGTAAGTCTGAGACTCGAGATTTATTACAGAGAATAGGTGACAGATTCAGAGTAATCAATGATTGTTAAGAAAAGATGATGATTACATATGCCGAAATTACATTCCTTAGCCTATGAAAGAACAGCTATATTCATTCTTTAGCCCAAGAAGGCCACAAAGATAGCCAGAGGGCTCGACTCCTCTGGCAGGATAATTTGCCAGCATCCACAATAATGGCACTGTGCCAAGTTGGCACTCATATAATAATAACTAATGGTGATTGCATATTGTATTTTAAATGCATCATGCTGCAGTAGGTATGAAAGGGAAGTCATAGGACTTATATAGTTGGCACATCTGTCAATGATACTTTGCATTGGCAGAGGGGATTAAGGTAAAATGGGACCTTGGTAAGGCATAAAATAAATGTGAGTAATAATCAAAAGTAAGGAAGAGAAATGTTAAAGGAAAAGAATAAAGGATAGAGTTATAAGGAAAATAAATAGGTGAAGGACCCTGACGTCCTCATCTGGATAGAGGTGCCAAAGTCTTCATAAGATAAAGGGATGGCACTGTGCCAGGAGAGCTCGGGGGCTCTCTTTAAGCTACCTGGAATTATCCACGCCCGTGGTATTTCCTCCACGGACCTCTCTTACTTTGATGGTTTGTCTCGGTCGGGGAACCGGTGGAACTGAGCCCGGGGAGGGTATTTGAGTGCCACCTGTGTCGGCTTCTTTGACAGCTGACGCAGGGGCCCTGTTTACAAGCTCTACCATGATCCATCACAGTTCCTTGAGTTCATCGACCAATTGAGACATGGCAGAATCCTTGCTCACTGTTGTGTCTGTGGCGGACTGAGACAGAGCGGAAACGGTCATGGAGGGAGTGAGAGGCTCGCAGGTAAGAGTGACCAGCTCAGGCATGGGTTGCGAGGTCGCCGCTTTGGGTGAGCTTCCTCTATGGTCGGAAGGATCCGTCTCTCTTACCTGCATTGGTAGAGGAGCCAAGCAGGAGAAGAGAGGGGACCCAGACTGGGATCTCTGGAATGGAGATAGGGGACATGTTCTGGCACTGGCACTAAGGCAGGGCCAGGCACTAATAATTGATTTGGAATTTTCTCGTTGTCCGGGATGGATGGAGCTTGGCACTGCTTAGTGCACCCAAGTGACACTGGCAGAGATTGTGAATCAAGAGTGGGATCTCCTGGAGGGGGATCTATTTGGGGCCCTGGCACTGGGGGACAGCCAGGCACTGGAATGGGACCGGGAATTAATCTTGATGGAGGGGGCCACTGCACATTGCACTCAGGTGGCATTGGCAGTGGAACGGATGCAGGCATCTGAGGCCTACTCGTGCCTAATGATGGATTTGGGGGATTTGGACCTCTGGATTGCTGTAACTTAGATGGGGACTGGAAGTCCTGTCCCAGGAGGAGGTCATAACTTCCGAGAATGTATCTGGCAACTGCAAGGTCGCAGATTTCAGATCTATGAGGTCTCGTGATCCTCAACTTGACAGTAGGAAGTATCATCATAAAGTGATTGATACTTTCAATCGTGACAAATTTACGTCTGTTAATGGTAGCTCCACGGGGAACTATGTCTTCCCTTATGAGGGACATTTGTGCATCAGAATCATCAAATACCTTGACCTGGCTGCCGGGGCACCTACTTATGGGAAGTGCCACATAAATGGGACCCTGGGCTGGAGGACCTAAGGATGTTGAGTCTGTGACTGCCAAGGCAAGGGCGGGTGTACTTAACTTATTATGATTAGGGCATTTTGCCCGTTGGGCGGAGTGGCCATAGACTTTGCAAGCGGGGCAATAAGTCTGGCTATAATCTTAACCTGGCACTATCCCATTGGAGGGAGCAGGCCCTTTACCCTTCGTCCACGATCCAGGTGTGGCTTGGGGTGTTGTCCCGTTTGAGGACGTAGAGGGGGGTCTACTGGCTGAATCTCAGCCTTCAAGTGGCACTGTTCAGTGGGGTGCCCTATTCTCTTACAATACCCACATACGGGTTTCTTATGTGGATGCCCATTCTTGTGAGGTTGCTGGGAGTTGGTTGAGGTTGGCGAGGAGGGATATAATTTTCGTCCATGGGAACTAAGATGGGGATGATGCATTTCCCATATGTCAGCCAAGCGGCAGCACTCGACCACTGTCTTAGGCTCCTTATCGCATAGATGAGTGGCGAGAGCTGGCAGGGCATAAAATAAGAAGTCCTCGAGCTGGAAGGGTTCGAGGACATCCTCCACAGTAGTGGCTTGCAAAGATTCTAGCCATTGTTTTAGGGCCTGGGTGTTTTTGAAGATCCATTCAGACCAGGTTTGGCCAGATTCCATGGGCATATTTCTCCACCTTTTCCTCCAACAGTTGGGAGTTACTTCAAAAGCTTTTATGATATCTTGGCGGACAAGGGCAAGATTTCCTTGATCCTCAGGGAGGAATAGCATTGAATGCAATGGCACCCTTCCCTTCAAGGTGCTTTCCCAGGATCAGAGACACTTCTGTAGTAGAGGGCTGATAGGTCATCAGGAGCTTTTCAGCATGGTCGAGCCAGGCTTCAGGCTCGGCTTCGTCCCAGTTTCTGATGAGGGTTCCAATACTGCTGAGGGTTGAGTGAGGAGAGGGTGTTGGTGTGTTGCACATGTCATGAGCTACCATTGCAAGCTGATGAGCTTTTTTTTCTCCTTCACCTGTCTTTCTGCCTATTCTCGTTTCTCCTGGGCTATTCTTTCTTTCTCCATCTCCTGCCTTTCTTTCTCCTTCTCCTGTCTTTCTGCCTCTCTTTCCACCTTGACATTGTATACTCTCTCTTGTATCCAATCCCTCAGGGCTTGCCCTGACAGTCCCATGTCCTTTCCAGCAGACATGTAGAACTTGAAGTCCTCATTTTGCTGGGCTCTGGATGTTGCAGACATCTTGAGATAATGCTTGTAAGGGCGTGACCTGTTAGAAAATCAGTATGTCTGAAAAGACTCAGGTTGTCTGGAAGACTTAACCTTCAGGGTGTCTGAAAGACTCAGGGTGTCTTGAAGGACTCAGGGTGTCTCAGAAGACGCAGGGTGTCTCGAAAGACTCAGGGTGTCTCAGGAGACTCAGGGTGTCTCGGAAGACTCAGGGTGTTTCGAAAGACTCAGGTTGTCTGGAATACTCACACTTCAGGGTGTCTGAAAGACTCAGTGTGTCTCGAAGGACTCAGGGTGTCTCAGAAGATGCAGGGTGTCTCGAAAGACTCAGGGTGTCTCGAAAGACTCAGGGTGTCTCGGAAGACTCAGGGTGTCTGAAAAGACTCAAGGTGTCTCGGAAGACTCAGGGTGTCTCGGAAGCCTCAGGGTGTCTCGGAAGACTCAAGGTGTCTCCAAAGAACAGAGTGTCTCGAAGGACTCAGGGTGTCTCGAAAGACTCAAGGTGTCTCGAAAGACTTAAGGTGTCTCGAAAGACTCAGGGTGTCTCAAAAGACTCAGGGTGTCTCGAAAGACTCTAGGTGTCTGAAAAGACTCGAGGTGTCTCAAAAGGCTCAGGGTGTCTCAAAGGACTCAGGGTGTCTCGAAAGACTCAGGGTGTCTCGAAAGACTCAGGGTGCCTGAAAAGACTGAGGGCTATTCGAGTGTACAGGTTTAATATGTCTGACGAAACTTAATGTTGTTCGAAATGAACAGATTCAGGGCGTCTGAATAGACTCAAGTTGTCTGAAAAGACTCAAATTTCAGGTGTCTGAAAGACTAAATTGTTCAGAATGAACGAAAATTAATATGTCTGAATAAGACAAATTTCAGGGTGTCCGAAGAGACTCAGTTGAAAATTAATGTCTGAATAAGACAGTTTTCAGGGTGTCTGAAGCACTCAGTTGTTCAGAAGGAACGAAAATTAGTATGTCTAAATAAGACTCAAATTTCAGGGTATCTAAAAATATGTCTGAATAAGACAAATTTCAGGGTGTCTGAAAAGACTTAGTTGAAAATGAGTATGTCTGAATAAGACAAATTTCGGGGTGTCTGAAACACTCAATTGTTCAGAATGAACGGAAATTAGTGTCTAAATAAGACTCAGTTTCTTCAGAATGAACGGAAATTAGTGTCTAAATAAGACTCAGATTTCAGGGTGTCTGAAAATATGTCTGAATAAGACAAATTTCAGGTTGTCTGAAACCCTCAATTGTTCAGAATGAACGAAGATTAGTATGTCTGAATAATATAAATTTCAGGGTGTCTGAAATACTCAATTGGTCTTAATGAACGAAAATTTAGCCCAAGCTAACGTAAGCCTTTATGTATATTTAATTTTCTGGAGAGACGCTGCAGAACTAATAAAAAAAAAAAAGGCCTTCTGGGTGATACACTTATGGTGTGTAAAGAAATGTTCCTTGCACTGTCAAATAATTTTAAGTGTGGTGTAATGAAAACAGTACATCGACCCTATTGAATGTTAAAATCTCCAACGCACGAGGGTAAGACAAAAATGCTTAATCTTACAACATGCACAGGGCAGTCCGGACTGCCGAGAGGTTAATGGGGAAGGGAAGGAATTGTTATTCTCCGTTATCAAAACAAACCTTAGCTCGCACGTGACTAATAATAGTACTCAAGTGTTTACTTCTGGTCTCGTGACATCTGCCGACAAATGAATGAGTAAGGTGTGTGGCGGGGTGTTCGTCTTGACCGCGTGTCTGGCTTTTTACCTGAGCCCACCCTTTTCCCAAGCTCAGAGGCTCCCGCAGTAATGAATGAAAGAGGAAATTCTCCTGGTATATTCGTCAATGAATAAATTTACAGGAATACTACGGGTTTGCCGAGGAATATCCTACTCAGTTAAAGAATTAAATGTTTATTACTTTCAAAAAATGCATCGAGGTGCACGGACATATGGATAAAAATTAGCAAGCGAAAGGAAGGGATTTATAAATGAGCGCTGTGAGTGCGGTTTTTATAACAATGGAATTTCTAATGGAACTCACAAATCAAAGATGGCGGATGGTTAGGGATGGGCCCAAGTGGCTTGGAATTGAAGATTCCGTGTCGGAATTACTATTCTCTCGTCTTGAGAGCGGAAATTTAGATTCCTAAATACTTCCTAGCTTTTCCTATTGATCAAGCGAGAGAGAGAGAGAGAAATCCAGCTATGCAAAAATAGCTGGGGTCAAAGCCTTGGTGGTCACCTACAGTGTGCCTATCTGGGAATTCGGGTATCTCAAATTGTCTTTATTATGTGGACAAAGGAACAGGAGCCCTATTCCCTTTTATTAACTCTTCGACTGAGTTGCTCCCTAGCTTCCTATTTTTAAAACATGCAGCTAACATGCGATAGCACCAAAAATCTCGTGAAATTGTTAATACGCTATCTTTTTTCATGAACCAATTTGGCATGCACGTAGTCTATCAATTGCCTAACACTGATTGCAGTCACTTTTAGCACCTAGCATAAACCTGAACAAAATATTTCGACACGTACTTACGCTGTGGAACTGGCTCTTCTCGTGCTTAAAATGGAGGGAGTATTATATCAGGGTTGAATTATGCAGACCAACCAGTAGTTGTTATTTCACTGATAATTGCAAAGCAATTGCATACTCGGCAAGGTACGCCAGTTGCTACGAATGTCAAGGGGATACTTACTTGATTCTGGGCGACAACGGATGAACGCAGGGAGTTCCTTATATTTATTACACATCTGATTCAATATTAGGACAATTCGTAGACAAACAAGGGAAAATCTGTGGCTTAGGACCTTCTTCATGTGAGGAAAAATTACGTAAACCCAAGGGTTCTCTTAACTAATTATATTTACATAACAAAACAGAGATCAGAAGAATGACGAATTACTGTGCAGGTAATAATAAGGGCCTGCTAAATGAATGAATCCTACACAGAATAAATATTCTACGCTGATGATGTCTTCATAACAAGAAACATTGCATTGGGGGTAGAAGGAGGACTGCACATGGATAGAGCCGAGTGATTCCACAGTAGAGGCCTGTCTGCAATATATATGCAAGACGGTTACTTGCAAGAATAATAAGACGCTCAAGAATAATAAGACGTTCGATAGGGCGCTGGCGGAGGAGGAGGGAATTAAAATGCCACTACAAAGGTATACTGGTTCGAACCTCGGGGTCAAACACGTGGAAAGTTCGAGGGTCAGGCAAGGTTAAGGACATCTGTACCAGGTGGTGTTCTGCGCGCTTCTCTCTCCTGATTTTCATTGCATCATCTATAAATAACCTTGAGAGATTACGCATCGTGTCCAACATATGTGGCGCAAAGGTCAATCTTTGCCACGTTTTTTATATAGGCCACATGGCATCAGTAAACCCTTGTGGAGGGTTTAGAGCAGGGTGAGGTGCCAACTTTCTCTTTTTGGCTCCGCCCTTCCCTTGCTTGACGCCGAGAAGGTACGAAGGTCACCTGGAAAACAAGGCCTTAGGGAGTCATTTCGACAAAGAGAAGGGTTAGGCTTAACCATTTTGGGAAATGAAGGAGAGAGTTCATGAAGGGGCGACTGGAAACCCACAGTTCTAGTAATTAAAACAATTAAAACGAACTTTATTTATTTCTCTGCTGCGTTACAGGTGTAAAAAAAACGGTGAGGTGGCTTGGAAAAGGTCCCATCCATTGCAATATATATATATATATATATATATATATATATATATATATATATATATATATATATATATATATATATATATAATATATATATATGCACAAACACTTTCACTATTAAGTCATTACTTATAACTGGGTGGCTCTGAGGAAAATAAGGACAATGCTCATTTTCAAATTCAGACGTAGAGTGCTGATTAGTCGATGAACTCCGCATGTGGAAAACTAAAACTCCCGCACCAATAGCTGCTTCACACGCCTTACAGAAAGGCTCAACGGCAGTGCACTGAACACCACACCCCAGCACCCTCATTGCACCATTTCTTCCATCTTACATACACACACACATGTGTGTATGTAAGTGAGCAAGAGAAATAGACGGTTTCTAATGATAATTACAGTATAATAACAGAGGCTTATAAGTGAATAAAAGGCAGCATTGTAAACTATGGCTGGTGAGAGAATGGAGCTAGCTGACTTGTGTATTTTTAAGAAAATGAAGGCGGTGGTGATTCACTGAATATGAGAGAGAACTGCATTATCAGAAGCTCTCTGAGAAAGGTTTGGAAGAGAAGTGTCCTTGGAAAGATATTTAGTGATGTATTAAATGACTGCTTGACAAACACTTCTCTTTGGAAGTGAAGTGTAGAGGTCAAATGTGAATAATGAAAAAGGTGTCTGTGAAGAAAATCATTTCGTGGAGTATATATGGAACAAGAAAGTATAAAGAGTAAAAAACTTTAAAAGTTTACCATAGATTAAAAACTAGATCAGTTCTATTACTCCGGTTGTGACCACATGGAGAAAACAAAGGACTATGGATTGGTGAACGTGGCATGTAAAATAAAGGTCTTAGAGGAATGAAGAGAGGAAGACCAAGAAAATACTAGCTAGGAGTGGAAGAGCGTTTGGAGCAAAAGATGAGTGGCTCAGTGTGGGTAGGGGATTCGATGTGCTACTGATGAGCAAATACCAGAAGTGGCTTAACCTGTAATGTTTTATGTACCGAGAGTTCCTTCTTGGTTCACCAGAGGAAAAGTACTAGCTAGGAGTGGAAGAGCATTTGGAGTGAAAGATGAGCGGCTCAGTGTGGTTAGGGGATTCGATGTGTTACTGATGAGCAAGTGCCAGAAGTGGCTTAACCTGTAATGTTTTATGTACTGAGAGTTCCTTCTTGGTTCACCAGTTAGAGGAAAAGTACTAGCTAGGAGTGGAAGAGCGTTCGGAGCGAAAGATGAGCGTCTCAGTGTGGTTAGGGGATTCGAGGTGCTACTGATGGGCAAGTACCAGAAGTGGCTTAACCTGTAATGTTTTATGTACCGAGAGTTCCTTTTTGGTTCACCAGTTAGAGGATGAAAGGGTCTTCATTTCGAAAAATGTTTATTACAATTATATAGACCACGTTCATTGCTTTCTAGTTGGTACAAAGCCTTAACCAGACAATTTATTGTTAATGGTCAGTTGTAAAGAATTACAATAATCTCAGAGACTTTGGCTTTAACTTGGTTAAAAGCATGCGTGAGAATATATGAATGGGAAAGTAACTAATGGTCTGGTGTAAAAGTGGGTATGAGGCAAAAGGGCTGTCATATCCCCATGACTACTGAACATCGATACAAATGTATGAAAGCAGTAATTCATAAAGTCGGTGGAAAAACAGGAGATGCAGAAGCAAAGTTGTGGGATATGGGACTATATCGTGATTGGAGTGGAATTCCTGATGACTGAAAATAAGAGTTGATTAACGAGTATGTAAAGAAATTGCAGAAATTAATTAAAGAGTCTGAGGTTGTTTTAAAAGGAGTTTGAAGGTGAAAGTGAAGAAGGAAAAAGTAAATGCAAAATAGGGAGATGAACAATGAATGTTGATATGGAGGATGGATTAATGGGAGGCGCTGGCAATTGGAAGTAAATGGAAAGCATGTTGGAGGGATGAGAGAAGAGGTAAGTCGCAGTAAACGTGGAGAAAGGTAGCGGTGTGCAGAAAATAGATGAACAAGAGTAAGGTTTCTAAATCAGCCGAAGCTGAAAATTATGTAGGCGCTGTTCAGTCTGCTCTCCTTTAACTAAATGATGTGTGGACATAACAAGAAAAAATGAAGATATCAAGAGGAAGCAGTGTTAATGTTAGCATGCGAGAAAAGATGCATAAGTGTTTTCAGAGGGTTCATGTGGAGAGAATGGTGGGCGAAGGGTTGGTGAAAGGATTATATAGTTGGGAAGCGATACGAAGAAGTAGGAAAAGGAAACCTAAGAAATCTTTGTTTGAAAGTCAGTAAAGTCCAAGATGGGTGGATGGAACTTGGAACTGTTTTTGTAGAGATGTTCAAAGTGCTGCTGAGGAATCTTCTTGGTCGGTATGAGAGCTTATTGTTGTGGAAGTTTTTTTTACATATGGTAAATATTTCTTGTTTTTTCTGAAGCCATTCATATTACGGGTGATGTAATATATATATATATACATATATATATATATACATGTATACATATATATATATATATATATATATATATATATATATATATATATATATATATATATATAAAAAATCATTAAGCTACAAATTAATGCTTGTATATGAGTCACGGTGATGTTATAAAATTCATTCACACATACAGACACACACAAACAAACATATATATATATATATATATATATATATATATATATATATATATATATATATAATTCATAATGCATGTATTTGTTATACTATTAACTGGTTAGTTTTATCTCTTTGAATCTAAAATAGTTGACAGTTACTAAATATCCTAACATTTTGGTTGTATGCGATGTTCAAAGAATATCCCGAATTCATCTTTGTAAATTTAATATGGGTCAGATTAAACAATCCAAATATTGGTGTGCATTTAGTTGAATTCAAAAACAATCATCTGTGGTAGATAGGCTGACATCTTAACGCTGAGAAAGAATTATCATTGCTGTTTACACGGTTTGGGCTATGTTTTTAGACCGATCGGGGACCTTCCATGTTTCCGTCGTCACTTAAAAACACATATTTATGGTTATACTAGATTTACAGTGGAACTACATACGGATATATAGGAGAGTACAGTCAGAGCATTGATAAAAGAAAGAACATACAATTAAAATTTAACACAAAGTTCATAGTTCTTCACATAGAAACCACCAAATTTCACAGATCAGGGTGCTTCTCCCTAAATACTCTTGCTCCATAAAGAGCCCCAAAAGGCGGCGGGAACTGTATCCAGCAGTTCACGTAAGAGACTTTCACACTTCCTCCGAATTTATATTGGCAAGCCACTCTGGCCCCGGGCGTTCCTGGTCACAAGAGCGGTCATCATCTCCAATTTGGTTCATATTTAGAGGCTTTGTAGCCCCCTCGAAATTCAAACCTGCATACTACAACAGTCCCAACATCCGTGGCTCTCCCAGTGGGACAGTTTTTCCAACACAAGGGTGAAGCACTCTCTTACATCAGTGTCTCCCCTTCTCTGCGACTTACCATCCGGTATGTCCATACCTTTCCACTTTTCAGTTGAGCTTTTCTGGCACCCTCTCTCTTTCGTTTTTTGCAGTGCTATTGCACTCATGGCATCTATAACGTACTGGCAATTTGACAACAATTCCAGTATTTCCGATTTTCAAGGGTGAAATTTTGAAGGTGCGAACAAAAACTGATGTTATTCTGCTTTATTTACTCATTCCCAAGCCGACAGTTGTTGCACCCATTAAATCATAACCTTTTTCACAGCTACAAAAGATATAACATGGATTGACTTGCTAATACATTTGAGTCTATAGCTGAAAAATTGATCAAAAACAAGATTTCAAAAAGAAAATTTATCACAGATTCACAGGTATATATAGAAAGTGTGTATATGTAATATACCAGGTGTTTCGAAATTAGAGGCCCCCCTCCACAGCACAAATGGAAAGTTATGAAGCTTTCTGCTCTAGCCTATCTCCAAGTACATTATTTTAAGTTTCTATTAAGCTATTTTTCATTTTACATTTCTTGTATTTTCAGACTGAGTGACAGAGTTAGATACAGCCATGGCTAATGACTCGGAGGAAATCAGATGGATTGACCGAATCCGGGCTATAACCTTCAGAGAGGCCAGGGATGCTGGCACATCCTTCATTTCACGTTCCTGGATAGCTAAGTGCATTAAAAGAGATGAATTCTTTGTTAAAAGAAACTGGAACAAAAATCCATATGACTGTCATCGTGAAAAGAGTGAGAATCTTGGAAGGCCTGAAGTCCTTTCTCAGGAGTCAAAAGACATCATAGCTGAGGCAGTGGGTAGACCAAGAAAGTCTTTATGTAAATTGGCACTTGAACTAAAAACAAAAAGGGGAAAGAAGAGAAGTTATAGTGCTGTATATAACAGAGAGAAGACCGTGCATGGTTTTGTGGTTCATTTCTTAAAGATTGGGATGAAGCTGACTTTCTCCATGTTGCCACATCAGATGAATTCTTCATTTACGCAGTCAGGAAGCCAAATCATAAAAATGACATTATTTGGGCTGCAAAGTTGGATGATATCAGCAATGACGTGTGCTATCGCCAAGTTGTGACATTTCCTGAATGTTTGGGAATTTTTCTCTGTTTCACAGCCAAACGGTTAATGTGGATCATCAAAGAAAAAGAACAGCCATGGAATGGCGAATACTTCAGAGAAACTGTGCTTACTGGTGGAGTATTTCCTTTCCTCAAAGATCCTGAAAATGTGTTATCTGTTGGGGAAGTCACGTTTTTGCATGATAAGGCACCATTTTTCAAGGCTCTTCAGACACAGGAGCTGCTTCAAAACAGTGGTATCGATTTCCTCTCATCAAGTGAATTTCCAGGTAGCTCCCCTGACCTTAATGTGTGTGAAAACATTGGTAGTATCTTAAAGGATCGTGCTGAAGCGCGCACAGTGAACTATGATGGTATACCAAGCCTCGACGACCTGCGAAGAGAGGTGACCGAAGTGCTCAGGAAATGGAGTTTGAGTCTCAGCTTTTTTAATTTGCTGAAATCATACCCCTCAAGAATGCAGGCTGTGGTACAGGCAGATGGGGGCCACACAAAATATTAAATACTCAGAGAAACTTAAATAAACACCTGTTCTGAATTACTTTCGTTTTCTTCCATATCAAATTTAGTTTATGCTGTAGAGGGGAGACCTCTAATTTCAAAACACCCTGTATATATATATATATATAAATTTCTGATGATGGGGTCTCTCAGGTGGAAAGCAAAGGGCGTTACCCACTGGGCCATACAAGTCTAAAAGAAGTTGGAACCTGAGCAACTGCACCCAAGGAATTACGTGATTGTGTGTTGATGATTTCTATCTTATTCACTCAGAAGGGATAATTGAAATGTTGTCTATTGGGTCATTGCTGAGTCGGGAAGTTGGGGAAAACTTGGTATGCAAGAAATCATTCCTTGGGTGCAGTTGCTCTCAGGTTCCAACTTCTTTTAGACTTGTATGGCCCAGTAGGTAACGCCCTTGCTTTCCACCTGAGTACCTGGGTTCGATCCTCTCCCGTGAGTCAGAAATTTATTTCTGTTCCACACGTGATTGTGTGTTGATGATTTCTATCTTATTCACTAATTCGAATGAAATGTTGTCTATTGGGTCATTGCTGAGTCGGGAAGTTGGGGAAAACTCGAACACCTTAGCTTGCCCAGGTAATTCCTTGGGTGCAGTTGCTCTCAGGTTCCAACTTCTTTTAGACTTGTATACTTTGGGTAACGCCCTTGCTTTCCACCTGAGAGACCTGGGTTCGATCCGACGTGAGTCAGAAATTTATTTCTGTTCCACACGTGATTGTGTGTTGATGATTTCTATCTTATTCACTCAGAGGATAATTCGAATGAAATGTTGTCTATTATCATTGCTGAGTCAGGAAGTTGGGGAAAACTCGCTGGTATGCAAGCAGTTAGCTTGCCCAGGTAATTCCCCTTGTGCAGTTGCTCTCAGGTTCCAACTTCTTTTATTGTATGGCCCATAACGCCCTTGCTTTCCACCTGAGAGACCTATCCCGACGTGAGTCAGAAATTTATTTCTGTTCCACACGTGATTGTGTGTTGATGATTTCTATATATATATATATATATATACATATATATATATATATATATATATATATATATATATATATATATAAATATATATATATATAAAATATACTTATATATTTATTTAATTTGTTTAGTTTCTTATACTTTTAATATTCCCTAAGAGCTTTGGAATCTGTGGATCATTGTAGTATTTTCCGCTATTTGCAAATTATACCGAAACTGTAAATGAAAAACTCTTAAATCCTTGGTTCATGGACCTAAAGTTCTTCAATGATGACACCTTTACATGATTTGCTGAAAGATTAAAATGTAAGGGGTGTACCATAATGATTTCCTTAATAAACAATGACGTTTTTTTGGAAAGTGAGTACATGAGTAATAATTATAGAAAGAAGAACCTTGAATAGGAATCTGGAAAAGAGATGTGATGCTCAGAATTATATTTCACTTCATTCTTAACATTCTTTCAAGATCTTTGATTCTCATATTCATGATAAAATCCTTTTACAAATATGAATTGAAAATTAGCTATAAATAGCCTTTAGCGTCCAAAAACTCTGTTCGTTCTGTTCCTCTGCGCCCGGTTGAAATTCATTCATTGGTTTCATATCTCGGAGATCTGTTGGGAAAATGGATTTATTGTTACTTCTCTTTTAATATTACATGCAAAAATACAGGACAACTAAAATCAATCCGATTACAAGAACTTTGCAAGTATAAATTTTTGTTCAGACAAAAGAAAAGTATTTGGATTTTTCTTTACTAGTTGTGTTTAAACATTCTCTAGATAATTTTGGTTCCATATATCATGATAACACGAGTTCTTTTTGATAATTTCTAAGAAGTTCTTTAAGAAGAAGCTTACCTCAGTTTTTCAGTTGTGATTACTTGGGACCGTTATACCTTATCTATTTACGCCAGCCGAATCCTGGAGAAAATTAATATTTGGTTATTGTTATTGCTAGAATCATTTTTTATACTGTTCTTGTTCTTTTTTGTACTCTTAATGTCAAAGATTCGTGGATAATATGCCTTTTGCGGAAGTATGTTTAATGAAAGTATGGCAGCAATTTATTTAGTAAGCGGAGATTGGAATATAGTTCTGTAATATTGCATAAAATTCTTTGTAGCTGACTGGAATTTAGAGAATTGGATTAGTAAAACCATGTCAGATATAAAGATAATAATTCACAGTCGGTTAACCTTAATTTCTTATAATCCTCATAAGGTTTTGTTTGATTCCTCAGGTTTCTGCAACCTCGTTATTTCACTCACCTGATGCACTGGAAAGCGATCCTCCGGAAATGCTGCCAGTTCCTGCTGAAAGTCCGGTGCGAGTGGCTGCGGGAAAGCGTTTAAGAGCATTAGTTAATGAAGGTAAGTTTATGAATCTAACTGACATTGTATGTATTTCAGCGTAGTCAAAGCTTTCGAAGTAATATTAGATGATAGTTTTGAGCGTTTCTCTTCTCATTTTCATTGAATAAAGGTAGGTAAACGACCATGTGCTTTGACTATGGGATCTCCCTTTTCTAATAGGCTCTATTATATCGAAATGAAAATTTCACACATGCACTCAATGTAAAGAATGTATTTTTTCGTCAGTGCTTGTAGTTTGTAAATTTTCAAGAACTGCTAAGACTGTTAATCTGGCATTTCTGCTCTTCAAATTTGTTTATTGAGATCACTTGGTACCGGAAAATGAAAGGTGCATATCCTACTAAGTGAGCTGAAAACCTAACAATTGCTAATGCTGAGGAATAAACATTCATTTTTTAAATCTTTCTTTGGGTTGTTGAGAATCAGAGAACTCTCTCTCTCTCTCTCTCTCTCTCTCTCTCTCTCTCTCTCGTACATGTTCTGGAGACTGATCCCGTGGGAGTCGAATAGGACTGAGTGTCGGCTGTCATCGACCCTTGGCCTTGCAGATCCCCAAAGTAGGCTAAAAGGAAGACAGAAGAAAGGAACTTTACAGCTGCGGTTTTATTACGAGGCATAATGGAAACTGATAGGCATTTACTGTACATAGTTTTATATACAATATAAGGAATAGATATTATTGGGTTTTGTTCTTAAAAAATATTGTGAAAGAAGGCATCCTTCATGCAACTGTAGCGAAGGTTTCAACTTAATCTTATAGACTTACTTCCAGCTGCTTTATTTCCACCGGGTCCTCCAGTGAGAACTGCTCCCTCTAACTTTCCAGAGCCAGCAAGACCAGCCTGCATTGCTGGAAAAAGAAAATGAAAGTTCGAGTCGAGTAATTAGCCTGAATGGGAACTGATGTTGCTGTCGACCACTTTAGTGGAATAGCTAAAACGAGAAAACTGAAGTTTTTTCCTCTCAGATCTGCTCCCAAATGTAGTAGAATAATCGGGCTGAATGCCTGTATACTTACCAGAGGATCCAACGCCTCGAGAGTCGGTATTGGTTTGCGCAAGGGTATGTGCTTCCCCTTCGTGAGATCCCTTATAGACTGTGGGTAGAAAATTAAGTCTTGATGAGGGAGTTAGGTTATCTAAGGCGATGCTTTTGGAACATATTGTAATGATAAAAGTGTTTCTGTACAAATATATATAATATATATATATATATATATATATATATATATATATATATATATATATATATATATATATATATATATATATGAGAAAACTGATTCATGTTTCCATCAACCTTTCCATCATTGAAACAAAAGTAGCTTAATATCCTACGTGCTCCGAAGCTGTTAGGACTGTTAGAAAGAGGGGCATCTGCAGCAGGTGGGAAAGACAGGCACGGTTCCAGGAGGCCTACCAGCAGCACAGTGATTGTGGCAGCGCACAGCTTCTGCAAGAAATTAAACCCTTTAAAGACAACTTGCGTATCTGCTAGAAAGATTTTTTAAACGATGGACAGGTCACGCGTAAATTAAAGACAACGATGAATGTAAGGTTGTCATTTCCATCAGATAAATTTTCTTATCTTACCAAATGCAAAAGGATTCTTTTTTCAGAATTCGGAATTAGTGTTAGGGCTATTAAATTAAACTAAGTAAAATCTAAGGATTCAGTTTCTTTACTCAGAGCATTCCTTTTGCCCCTTTGAAGTCTAGACAAATACGAAATTCACTAGCGTCTCATTCGAGATTTAGAAAAAATGTAATGTGTATTAAATTCTCGTTGGATTCTATTTATTGGTGGCACGAACCCCACGCTGTATTTTCTGCAAAGAAAAATCACATTCTTCGTGAAGCCTTTTATTTAGTGATATAATTTCGTACTGCGGGGAAAGTTTTGGGCTGATGAATTGTTTCAGACTTTAATAGAATTAAGAAATATGTTCTTTCCTACTCACCATATTGCACAGATAATCTGTTGAGGCAGACAAGAGAAGAAATGAACGTCTGGGGAACACCGTTGACCGATGACTATTCGTGGTGGTACCAGCGACTTATATACGATCCACTCAGATAGGCCATTACCCCTCTTTATAATTCAGTGCATGTTGTGTTGTGGGGAAGTGCACACAGTTTTTTGTGCGTTTTTGCTTGTTAGAGCTGCCTCATAACCAAACACGAATTTGTAGATGAACAAAATTAAAAATTATGAGAAACTGTTGTCAATGTATAAAAGACATATGCATACATAAAAATAGTAAAATAAGTATAGAGGAAAGGTACTGTTCTCTATATTCAGTCTTAGTTTCTTCTTTTTTGTAAAGATGGATTGTTAAATTCTTAGCTGTAAAGTAGAAGAAACCTTCGAGATGATTTAAAAGTTTTTTAGGTCAAATTTTACCTTACGTATATTTCACAGTGGTTCCTTTTGGAAGAGCAAGGTGGTCTCTACCAATAGCCTCGGTGTCCTACTACTGATAACTCTGTGCTGGTTCACTCCCAACGGAAGGTTGGTCACACTAGAACATTGGAAAAGGTAAACAGTGGACGTACCTAAGCCATCTGGCCGTTTACCCCTGCTTTTCAAAAAGGGTTTTATATTGAAACTTATACGCAGAAAATTTAGTCTTATCTGTAGCAGGAAGGGTTTGAAAACCTCGTTAATCTCCATGTTCAATAACTTTTTCGTTTTGTTCGGTATGAAAGGGAACCTGAAACATATTTTTTTCATATTGCCTAATATCTCTCTTTAGGGTTATATTCATTATTAAGAACTGTCCAGTATGTTCATAAATAGTTTGTCATTTAAACCATTGTATTCTCTACGTTCAAGTAAACCAAAGTATCTTTGACAAGGAACCAAAACCTCCTGCTGCTTTAACAGTTTTGGTGAATATTTTTAGTCCAGACTGAAGACTTACAAAAGACCAGAACCAAGATACAAATAAACAGCAGCCTTTTTAATTGACTCGGTGTACAGCATAATCATGCGATATGTCAGGTCAAGGGTAGTTAATAAAACTGGTGACAGTGAAAGAGGAAAAAACAAATTTAAGTGGTAGAATATTAAAGTATTTGCATTCCTTTACAGTTTCTTCCTTGTATTTACTTTACTGTTCAAATAACAGGAGATTCCTTAGGATGCTGTGTCCAAGTAGCCTACCCTGACAAAGCTTTTGATGATATAGTGGAAAGCTTTGCTGCTGAATCCGACCAGTCAGTTTTGGCAGCCAGTCACGATGGAACCCTGCTTTCACGTGACTTAAATGTCACTCTAATTTCCTGTCACCCGTTTTCCATCCACATTCAAGGTCAACTACCGGTCACTAGCTTCCCATCTTCATACCCAGTCAGTACAGGTACATTTCAGAGAATAAAGTCAGATTCATTCCAGACTTGTGTGTGTCTCTTTCCCTTACACTGAAGAATTCTTGGAGCGACAGGTAGACCAGTATGGCTTTCACATAAATACCCTGGCAGTTAGTGGACTCTCTGCAGCCATATCCTATCAGTGAAAGAAGCCACTAGCAAACTAAATATGATGCTTTAGCTCTAGCTTTGTTCGCCCTGAAGAGGCTGTCCTCCACCAGTCTGTGATCAGTAGACTTAATGCAGCCTTGACTACTGCTACTAAAAGCCACTGACAGACTTGATATGACGCTCAAGCTCTGGCCCCACTCTCCCTTGAGTGTTCAAGGCCATCCTCTGCCATTGGTAGACCTAACATGTATTTCACATGAATGATGATTAGCAAACTCAATACAGCCATGCCTACAATTATAAGATGCCACTAATGGACCAAATACAGTGGTTAAATTCTGGCTGTACTTTCCCTCGAGAACCTATGTTTCTCCAGTATCATGATAGACCCTGCATGGTATTTGCATAATCCCTTGGCAATTAATAGACTCAGTACAGCCATGCCTACCACTACAAAAAACCATTAACCAATCGCTGCCCCTCAGTTTTGGTTTCGTCTCCTAAAGATATGAATAGAAATCTCGTAGGAAAAAACGCAACAGTGGATAATCAGCCAAGCCCAAACACTATCAACATCCATCTCACCTGCATCTCAACAACAGAATTATCTGTCCAATTTAGGAAGGCAAAGATACAATTCTGCCTCCAAGAAAAAAAAAAGTATACCTTAGTTTTACCAGACCAGTGAGCTGGTTAACAGCTCTCCTAGGGCTGGCCCAAAGGATTACACTTATCTTACAAGGCTAAGAACCAATTGGTTACTTAGCAACGGGACCTACAGTTTATTGTGGAATCCGAACCACATTAGAGCGAGAAATGAATTTCTATCACCAGAAATAAATTCCTCTAACTCTTCATCAGGCGGCCGGGGAATTGAACTCAGGCCCATCGAGTGACATTCCGCAGCTCTTACTAGTTCCACTTGAGTTGATTTAGTCTCCCTCCCCATTTGGCGTAATGCTCAGGGTGAGAAAGTATCATCCAAGGGACCTTCACAAATTTCTGATAATTGAATTGCCCCTGCTTCACCCACCTGTGCCCAACAGTTCCTTGATGTGCTTAACAATCTGCACAGTGGCACAATGGCACGGGGAGCCTGGGATGAACTTTAGATTTTGTTAACAAATCTGGAATACAAGACTGATGAGACATCTCGAGAAGGTGAACCTCATAAAAGAAATAGGGTTCCATCACCTCCCAACCAAATCAGAGCTTCTCTTGCCAAGACTGGCGTCATATTGATGTCAGATCTCCCAAAGAAAACAGATGAGTCATTGAAGGAGCTTGCAACATGCTACCCACAGCATCTGTCAACCCAGGAATAACTAAGACCAGAAAAATGAGAATCATTCCAACACTAAACAGAGGGGCCTTTACAAGCTGTGACAGAAATGATGCAAAACTAGTGTCCAACATTCAACTCACATTCAGATATTCGGGTTAAGATATCATCCTGTCTTTGCAACTCGGCTAGGTTACCCTTACTCGAAATTCTAGTTCTTATACCACCAAAACTACTCGAAGGTGCCCCATCAACTATGTCTGTGTCATTACTACCGACGACTACAACGTCAATACTGTCAGCATTGATAGAGAACTCATGCCAAGACGAACCACACTGTCTCTGTCACACTCTTTGGAATTCATGAACTGATGCTCATTCGAGTCATGAACGAATTATGACCATAGTATATACCTGTATCTTGATCAGACCTTGTTCCTACCATTTAGGGTACTGGAACCTCACTCAGAATAGGATTCACTCACCTGGACATAGCTAGTTCAGTACTGACAATTATGTCAGCGCCATCAGTTGGCAAGATGTCTGCAACAACTGATTTTACTCTCCCAGACACCTCTCAACTTTTAATGTTATATATATATATATATATATATATATATATATATATATATATATATATATATATATATATATATATATATATATATATATACTGTTATGTAATGAGTGATCTCACGCGCAAAAGATGTAGAAAGTCTTGTTACTTACAGGAGAGAAAGAGGGGAGACTGAAGGACGTTTGTGAATTGCTCTATTAAGGGGTAGAGTGATTACACTTGATCACCCTTCGCCCAGCTTAGGAGAGGGGTCTGTGTCTAGGGTTTTTCCTTCTGCTCCCGTGACACTTTTGGAACACTCACCTTCCTTCCCCAAAACACTCTTACCCTGGTAAGAATGACTCATTATTTCCGTGCTCTGTAGGCTATACCTCTGTAGGTTTTACCTTATAACTATTTTTTCACAAAAATAATTTACTTTTCCGTAACACTTTCATTTGAATCAACTAGGCAGAATAGGGCCAATTTCTCTATGATCTCTATAAATAGTTAAGCAAGAGAATTGAATAGCAAAGAAACAAACACAACAAAGATAGGAAAAGAAAACTTTATAAATAACAAGAGTAAATAAAAAAAAGAACATGGAACAGCAAGGAACACGCGCAATAAATATGTCAGTCAGAAAATCTTGATGTATGTAGTGCAGAACACAATAATTCACTTCGAAGAGTAGAACAATAATAATGTTCTTAAAAATCAGCAAAACACAAAGGTATCGCGATTATTTATCAAAATTAATCAGATTTCATAACACTACAGAATTACTCTGAAAGAAGCATTGAACACTTATTTTGAACACAATGGAAACATTTCAGAATTGATAAGATTACGAAGAAGACTCAGACTTCGCGCAATGATTCTCCGAACAGTTACTATAGGCAATGCCGTCTAGCTATTCAAACGAGCAAAACAAATACTCCTTGTGTGCAACTAAGCAGTGTCTAGGGAATTATTCACTACTCTTCTATCTGGACAGACAACAAGCAAAAGATCTAGTTACGAGCCTTACGTTAATTCACACAAAAAAAGGAATATCATGAAACGCAAGCTAAGGACTCTGAGAAAAAAACGGAAAGGAAACGGTCAATTATTGAATATTAATTTTTGCACTTGTAATTAGCAAATCCCAGCTCGAGCCGAATGCAATCTAACTAGATGAGTTAGTCACATATATGGTGCACATACTCACATGGATGAAACAGAAATAATACTAATAATAATAATGCGAATAATGATAATTATGGCCAGAATAACACTGCGCTCACGGCAAAAAATGATATTCACAGACAATCTTAACACAGATGTTAAATGGCAAGTATTGTGAAAAAGATATACCCAAAAGATATTCTGAGCGATGTTAATAATATAAATAATTAGCTGACCAACCCGGCTCTGCCCGGAAAAACTTTGAATAAGAAACTACGGGTAGGCCAGTTAAAATTTTGAATAACAATCTGCGGTGGTGGGAGGAAAGAGGAAGAAGAAGGGGAAAGAAGTGAGAAGATTGAGGAGGAGGAGGGGGGATTGGGGAAGGGGGGTGAAGGGGGGAAAGGTAGGGGAAATGGGAAGGTGAAGGGGAGGAGGGAGGGGATGGAAGGGAGGAAAAGGTCAGGAGGAAGGGATAGGGGTAGGGGAGGAAAATGAAGGAAAGAGGGAATGGAAGGGAATGGAGGGGAGGGGGCGGGAGCTTTTTTTAGGGGAGGGGAGGGTGAGGGGAAGATAAAAGGAGAGAGGAAGTTATGTTCCCCTAGTAGAAAAGAATAAACGACATTACTGAACAAAGAGAACAAATAAAAATCTTATACTTCTAGATACGTGCTTAGGTGTGTAGAGGGGGGCGGGGTGAAGAAGGTCTGTCTTCCTTCTTATTTATTACGTGAAATTCACGGCACAACAAACCGAAGGAGATCTGTTCTAGATATGATGATGGTAATACCTCAAGGTACTTAAGAATTTGTATCTTATTGGCAGTAGGCTATAGTTAAGATACGTTTGTCTTAATATGAAATTTTATAAAAGTATGGTAATTTTGTTGCACGTAATTTTTTAATGAGGGAGTAGTTTTGTCGCAGAAGCATTTGGTCTACCAATATGCATGCGCTGATGGTGATGAATTAGCTCTTGATCTCCAAAGTTGTGCCCGTAACTACGATTTTTTTTTCGTGGATTAAGTACTTAGATGTGATGATGGTAATACCACAAGGTATTTAAGAATTTGCATTTATCAGCAGGGTATGATTAAGATACGTTTGGCTGTAGATGAACACCGAAAAAAATGTGTTAATTTCGATGCGAGTCGTTTTTTAATGAGGGGGTAAGTCTGTCACAGAAGCGTTTGGTCTATTACTACTTTTTTCCGTGGCGAGAATTGTAAGGGCTAACTGGTGAGGTGGTAGAAGTTATATTTAGAATGATATTGCTTTATGACTGAATGAAAGTAATTCTAGTACAGTCAAATACAGCTGTTTAATTTTTTGGATGAACTAAACTAATTATAGGATTTGCGGTGGGAGGAGTTTAATGACTTCACCAACAGATACATTTATAGAATAATACGATTTATACTTAATATAATAAAGGATAGGTACCAATGTTGATTTTATCAAGGTAATAAACTTATATTAATGATTATCGTAAAGTATAATAAAAATTCACGTAAATTCTGATAAAAAATTGGTGTTATAAGGGATTTGGATTTATTGTTGTAGGTTAATCATACGTCTGACAATGCCTGGAAGAAAAGGTGGAGCCTATGGTGAAAAATGAGGATTAACCCATAGAGTACTGAAGGAAAAGGTGACGTAAAAACGAAAATTTCATTTGTTTTGTCTGTGTTTGTATTTCTGTCATGGGGTAGGGGTTTGATTTTGAGTTATGAACCTTTCTGGGGTGACACAGAGGCCATGTGCAAAATTTTGTCTGGATCTGTGAAGCGATTCAGATTTCTATAGTATCCAAACAAATATACAAACATTCACTTTTATATAAATTTATATATATATGGACAGTTGCTAAAACATTCATCAGTTCTCTCTTTTTTTACCAAGATATGCTTCAATTGGATTTAGCCGTATAGGTAAGTGTTTTGCCACTTTTTTTCCTTAGTATGATGAGGTGGAAGACTAACACAATTCACTGAATAATAGAAAAGAAGCAAAAAGGCGTAACAGAGAATAGACCAAATATTTCTTATTGAAAAAAGAGGTCTATTATCATACAATGCCTATTTAATTGAAAATTTTACATGCAACAATTTCAGTAGAAGTCAACAATTACAAGAGTTTAGAAATTTTTGGGTCATTATACCATTTTCTACTGAATACAGATTTTACTAAAATTGGTATACGAAAAACTCTTAGACCTTAGGCTCATGGCTCTAACGTTCTTCAGTTCTGCCGCCATTGCATGATTTCCCGAAAGATTTGAATATTAGGAGGTTTTCCTAATTATGTACTAATAAATATTTCAATCTTGTGGCAAGTGAGTATATGAGTAATAAATATGCAAAAGGGAACCATAAAAAGGAAACAAGGAAAGAGTTTTCATACGTGGGTTTATATTTCATTTATTTTTAACATTTTAAAGTTATTAGTTCACAGATTTTTTAGGCGTCCAAAAATTGGGTTTTTCTATTCCTCTACTTCCAGTTGAAAATCTTCCGTCGGTTTCATAGCTTCAAGATCTGTTGGGAAAATAAATTTTTATTGGTACTTCTCTTTGACAATGCAGGTAATTTACTGACCAGATGAAATCAACCACGTATTCTTTATGAGACAAAACAAAAGCATCTGGAATTTTACTTTTATTTGATGTTAATCTTTCCTCGGACAATTTACGCTTCATATATCATGACCGCACGTGTTCTTTACGATAAGAAACTTACCTCAATTTTTCCATCTCATGGTTACTTTGACTCTTGCATCTCATCTATTTTTGCCAGTTCAGTTCTGGTGAAAATTAATAGTTTGTTATTATTGTTCCCAGAAATAGTTTTCCTGATATGTTAATATTTTTTGTACTATTAATGTCAAAGATTTGTAGACAGTGTGCCTTTTTGCGTTAGTATGTTTAAGTCTATTCAGTAAGCAGAGATTGAAATATAGTTCTCTAAAACTGCGTAAAATTAATAAATTTTACAGGAATGTAGAGAATTGGATTATTAAAACCATATAAAAGATAAAAAAAGTAATTCACAACCGTTTAATCTTAATTTCTTATAATCCTCATAAGGTTTTGTTTGATTCCTCAGGTTTCTGCAACCTCGTTATTTCACTCACCTGATGCACTGGAAAGCGATCCTCCGGAAATGCTGCCAGTTCCTGCTGAAAGTCCGGTGCGAGTGGCTGCGCCAAAGCGTTTAAGAGCATTAGTTAATGAAGGTAAGTTTATGAATCTAACTGACATTGTATGTATTTCAGCGTAGTCAAAGCTTTCGAAGTAATATTAGATGATAGTTTTGAGCGTTCCTCTTCTCATTTTCATTGAATAAAGGTAGGTAAACGACCATGTGCTTTGACTTATGGGATTTCCCTTTTCTAGTAGGCGCTATTGTATCGAAATGAAAATTTCACACATGCACTCAATGTATAGAATGTATTTTTTCGTCAGTACTCATAGTCTGTAAATTTTCAAGAACTGCTAAGACTTTTAATCTGGCACTCTCTTCAAATTTGTTTATTGAAATCACTTGGTACCGGAAAATGAAAGGTGCATATTCCACTAAGTGAGCTGAAAACCTAACAATTGCTAATACTGAGGAATAAACATTCATTTTTTAAATCTTTCTTTGGGTTGTTGAGAATCAGAGGACTCTCTCTCTCTCTCTCTCTCTCTCTCTCTCTCTCTCTCTCTCTCTCTCTCTCTCTCTCTTACATGTTGTGGAGACTGATCCCGTGGGAGTCGAATAGGACTGAGTGTCGGCTGTCATCGCCCCTTGGCCTTGCAGATCCCCGAAGTAGGCTAAAAGGAAGACAGAAGAAAGGAACTTGACAGCTGCGGTTTTATTACGAGGCATAATGGAAACTGATAGGCATTTACATAGTTTTATATACAATATAAGGAATAGATATTATTGGATTTTACTTGTAAAAAATATTGTGAAAGAAGAAATCCTTCATGCGACTATGGCGAAGGTTTCAACTTGATCTTATAGACTTACTTCCAGCTGCTGTATTTCCACCGGGTCCTCCAGTGAGAACTGCTCCCTCTAACTTTCCAGAGCCAGCAAGACCAGCCTGCATTGCTGGAAAAAGAAAACGAAAGTTCGAGTCGAGTAATTAGCCTGAATGGGAACTGATGTTGCTGTCGACCACTTTAGTGGAATAGCTAAAACGAGAAAACTGAAGTTTTTTCCTCTCAGATCTGCTCCCAAATGTAGTAGAATAATCGGGCTGAATGCCTGTATACTTACCAGCGGATCCAACGCCTCGAGAGTCGGTATCGGTTCGCGAAAGGGTATATGCATCCCCTTCGTGAGATCCCTTATAGACTGTGGGTAGAAAATTAAGACTTGATGAGGGAGTTAGGTTATCTAAGGCGGTGCTGTTTAAACATGTGTAACGATTCAAAGTTTTTTTTTTTTTTTTTACAAATATATACATACAGAAAATATCTCACGTTCACATCAACCTTTTTTATCATTGCAACAAAAGTAGCTGAATAGCTTACGTGCTCCGTAATTGCCAGGAGTGTTGGGAAGAGGGATATCTGCAACAGGTGGGAAAGACAGGCACGGTTCCAGGAGGCCTACCAGCAGCACAGTGATTGTGGCAGCACACAGCTTATGCAAGAGATTAAACCTTTTAAAGACAACTTGCATATTTGGTCCAAAAATATTTAAAGCAATGTAGTAAGAGGAAATCGGTGAAAGGCAGATAGTCTTTTTAATATACTGAAAATTATGTTTGTTCTCATCATACCGAATTGGATGGGATTTTTTTTTTTCCTGGATTCGTAGTTTGACTGCAAGTGTTAGGGCTTTTAGAGTAAACTAGGGATTCGGTTCCTGTGCCAAGTCACTGTTCTATTCATTAACAATCTTCATTTGACTGAAGAACTTTCCAATAGCATGGCTGTTATATAAACATATCTTTTGTGAAGTTTAGACAAAAATCAGTTCACTGCCGTCTCACTCGACATTCTTTGAAGAAAAACAATATGTGGGTGATTAAATCCTCATTGGATTTTATAAACTGTGGCATGAGCACCGGGCTGTATTTGTTGTAAAGTAAATTACATTCTTTGAGAAGACTGTTAGGGAAACAGTATCCTACTGCTATGAATATTTTCGAAGGGTAAATTGTTTCGGACTTCAATGAAATTAACAGATACGTTTTCTCCTACTTACCATATTGCCGAAATAATTTGTTGAAGCAGACAAAAGCTACTTAGTAACACCGTTGACTGAATGACAGCTATCGTAGTAAAATCTGACTTTTATACTACTCTCTCAGATAAAGCATTACCACTCTTTATGATTCTGCACAGATTATGTTGTGGCGAAGTGCGTACAATTTTTTTGTGCGTTTTTGCTTGTTAGAGCTGCTTCATAACCAACCTTGAATAAAAATGACAGAAGTTTATAAGCTGGATTTTTTTGTGCACTACTTAGTCAAGACGAGATTGGATTATATTAAACGTAAAATTTATGGCTACTTATCTAGTGAATAATATTGTATAATATTATTGCTACTGCTCATGGTGTGCGGGAAGCATGTCGTTTGAAATGCCATCATTTAACTTACTCTTCGTTGTGTCTGAGTAGCAGCAAAAAGTCCTTCCCTCTCTGCATTTAACCATTTTGTAATTTTTGTTTGACTATAATCCATCCTTAAATATCCAACGAAGACTTTGTGAAATTCTGATTTATGAGGTTATTATTTTTTCTCGTGTATAGTCACCCTAGCACCGTACTCCAGAATATATGTTCCAGAATGTTGAGTTGATATCCCTTAATTGCATTCAGACGTTTAATTTGAAGAACCAATTGTTCAGTAAGATATTAGTGAAGTTTTGTTGATATTTAGTTATATTTGAAAGTTTGTTGATTACAATTTTGTTTGAGGTTTTAAAAATATATAATATTTATTCAATATGTTTCCAGACTACCTAAGCTAACCAGGATTCGTAATGTATCCTTGTGGTAGTGCAGTGCGTTTAGTGCAAAAGTCTCTAGGTGAGGGCGACAGTATATTTTAGTCAAGCGCCAAGAGACTTAGCAGACGCAGCAGACAAGGCAGTCTTAATATGTTTTCCCCAGTCGCCTCACGCAGGAGAATAAAGTGTTTCATTTCAAATTAATTCATTTTAGTGCTGTCTGAAAACCGTTTTAAGAAAAAGACTCTCGTCAGACAACTTCCACGAGTTACGGTCGTCCAGGAGTGAAACATCATCGTCCATAATGTCGTGAATAAATTTTATAATTCATTTTTCACTAATTGCTTCAATCAAACCAGTTATAAAGCCACAGGCCTCTGTCATCATCGAGCCCCTTTCACACAGTGTGTATCACCTTTTTCTTCTTATCAAGTCTTTTGAACAGGGCTATATGAGATGGTCATCCCACCTGAACAATAAAGAAAACTTATGTTTTGCGCAGTCAGTTAAACCAAAATATCTATGACAGCGAACCAAAATCTCCTGCTGCCTTACCAGTTTTCGTCGATATTTATTCATCAAAAGTAAAGTGTTAGAAAAGAGAACCAAAATTCGAAAAGAAAAAATATCAGATTTTTAAATAACTCATCATCCAAGTGAAGATCGTTTTCTAGTCCATTTTCTCAGTGACTATATAATATATTAACATAGTATGCTTTTCCAAGGGTAGTTGAAATATAAGTAATAATGAAAGCATAGAGAAACATTACCGAGGTGCTGGAATGGCAAGGCTTTTACACACATGGAGCACAAGAATATGTGAAAGATATAGGTAGAACGGCATTTTGTAGTGTGTTCGACATGCTGCTCAAGAGTCTTCTGTTAAAGTGCGTTATTGTTTTTTTACAGGGAGTTCATCCTTAATTCAGCAGTTAAAGAAAATATGGCATAAATATATATATATATATATATATATATATATATATGTATATATATATATATATATATATATATATATATATATGTGTGTGTTGTGTGTGTGTATACAGGTGTATATATATATATACATACATACATACATTTTTACATACATAATCCCGGATCAGTAAAGGCTGCCGATAAAATACACGAATATCCTAAGAATAAAGGGATAATATATATATATATATATATATATATATATATATATATATATATATATATATATATATATATATATATATATATATATAAAGAGAATCAATCACAAAAACATGCACGTGATTTATTTATCCGCTGAAGCCACAGGAAAGTCTGGAAAAGAAACAAAAGAGTGCCGAAGATGTGTAAAAATGCCATACTATGTGACTGAGGAAGCGCTCTCTAAATCTTACCAAACTCACGTACCTGGACATCATTAAAAAGTTTAGCCGAACTTTTTGATTTTCAGCTATCCTAATACTATTGATGAAGCTGTGGTTAATACTCGGTAAAAACCAAAATCCCAAAGACATCGGTGTTCATCAAATCCCTTGTTTCGACAAATTTTATCAAAGTTTTACAAGTAAATCTTTCACAGAGAATCATTCAACATGTGTTCAGTAAATTGTGCGTACAAATTTCGGCTTTCTCCAGTCAAATTCCAGTCATCTGGTATTTCCAGGAGTCTTGGGATTCTGATGCCATTGGCTTGGCTTCAGTGAGATTCTTCAATTTTACGGACCTGCAATCTCTCTCTCTCTCTCTCTCTCTCTTTATATATATATATATATATATATATATATATATATATATATATATATATATATATATATATATATATACATATTTATATTTATAAATATATTATATATATATATATATATATATATATATATATATATATATATATATATATATATATACTTATACTTTGTATCTTTTGAGGTATTAACCTTGACTTTTGTGTGCGTTGTGCCCAAATATTCGCACTGTTTAACAGCTACTAGTATGCAATATTCTTGTATTTTACTCGCCACAAATCCTATACCTGGTCCTTCTATTTCCAGGTTAGCTTGATCTTTTCCCAGCCTAATGGTGGTGTTTGCTAAACGTTTCATAGACGCCCATACGTTAATTACTGATCCTATGATTATAGCTCAAAAAAATACTTTTTCTGTTACTACTGTTATCGGAGCTTACATCTTTCTTCAAGAATTTCAGTCATCTGGTTGGTGTTGCAATCTACGCATGTTCAAGCTCAGACCTTTATTTCTGGAAATGAAGTTAGCCTCAGAATGGCTGTGTTCTGTGTTCATGCCCAGGGTATTAGTAGTCTCAATTTTTTTCGTGAGAGCAATACGGAAATTTTAATGAACCACGATAAGAGTTATGACCATTCATTTAGTTTCATTTCTGGTACGGCCTTTAAACGATTAACTATCTGCTAGTTAAACAATGCAACTCTTCAAAGTAACCCCTTATATTACTCATTACCAATTTCTCTGTGACAAACGTCTTGGTTGAAATTCTAAGCATTTTCAATACATTTAGCTTCTCATGTTTTCACAAGAAGATTGCGAATGATTGTTTTTGCCATTATGTTTATCACAATCCTCATCTCACGTACTACAGTAATATTAACATTATTATCAGGTACAGAATTCACTATTTGCCTTTGCGTTAGCCTGATCATTTGTTTCAGCGGTGTTTTCCCCTCTTTTCTTCGAAAATGACGCTTGTCATTGGTCTTCGTGATTTTGACGGCTAGTTTATTCCAGCAGTTCTCAGGAAACTATTTCGCTTCAGATAGGATGTTGTTTTCAAGTTAGTAGTGTTTTTAATTTGCAGGAAATGATGGTCTTCTGCAGGAGGTCATTTTCTGTAATTGCCGGTGTTTTTAGTATTATCAGTCTCTTATGACTGGCGTACTTACAGGAATGCATGTACTTTATAAATGTTGTTGCACGAGCAAACGTTTTTCCACTACAACTTCTTGCTTAAGTATAAGACTTAATTCTGTTAACTATTAGTTACCATTGTTGTCGCCAGGCCTGTTTAATTTTTCACAATCGGACAATCAATCATGTGACCGAGTTAGCATATCTTCTATAATTTTTTTTTTCGTGCAGTCTTCTAAATTCTCGGTTCTTTTACATGAGAATACTCGTACTGATATTGATAATTACTATTACCTAATACTTTGATCCTGAGAAGAAGTTGACTTGTTCAGTTTCCATATACATTTTCCCATTGCTTTTATTATTATTATTATTTTTTTTTTTTTTGTTATAGTTTCAGAATAAATGCAGTGTCCCTGTTTTGAAACACCTGGAACATTGTAGATCTTGTTATCTCCGTACTGCTACTGCTCAGTGAAATATTTTAGATCAATGTTATGCTCGCACTTAAGAGTTTCATTTTTGGTAGCTGTATAATAACAGGATTAAACCGAAAGCTACAACGATATAATTTAATATGGAATTGAAGTTCCGACTCTATGAGGTCAACAAATCACATTTTATAATCAAAATGATTCTGCTGTGAGAGGTGTATTAAAGTGATTTGGTTACCGTCTCGTCTCCTCCCTGATAAGCTGCAATTCTTATTTGGAAATGGGTCAGCATATTAAAGAGCAAGAAAAAAAAAACTACTCTCTCAGTCCATTTTATTTTGATCGTTAGATCTCTGTTATTGTCAGCTGTATAATGGTCAATTTTTTTCTTTAATCTCTGGTTTTTCTTATAGTTTTCACTTCTTTCTAACTTCTAATCTTTTTTTTTTATTTTAGAAAGCTGGAATTACTGTTAAGCTTTAGTTATAGTCCTGAACTTCTAACAATTTTCATTGTTTGTAAATCTAAAGCCTGACATGCAAGGCTGTAGTTAATATTATAAATGGAGAGGATTTCTTTTCTCTGCCTTTATTTATTTTTGCAGAAAATTCCTTCCTTAGTTCTTCTGGTAAACTTAGCACCCACATTTACTTCTAGGCTATTAAAAGAAAGATTGTATTTTCTAAAAACTGCATGTATCCACCGTTTCTTCCCGGGCGAAGTACTCCAGGTGACACTTTTTTAAGAGCAATTGCTTAAATGGTCATTAAATTTGGAGTCACACACAGATGTGGCCAGCAGGAGATATCCTTTGAAAATTAATCGTAATGAAAGTGCAAAGTTTGAATTTACATTTATTTTCACTTGATCCCATGAATTACTAGTCTTAGAGACAGGAGAGTACAGTTCCTTTCAGAACGCTTTGTTGAAGGGATAATTTTCTATCATCCAGAATTCTTGGAGATAATTCACAATCAGATAGCAGTTTTAAGCATGTAGAGGGAACTTCTTTTTTTTTCAAGGTTAATCAGTTATTATTAGCAGTTATTTACTAGTTTTATTATAGGTATTTTTGGCATGTATGGATTGAATGAGTATTATTATGCAATAATATTCTGGTCACGGTTTTCTTGCGTAAGAGTTATTTTACCAGATAAATAAGGTGTTTTCGGTTTCGAGGACTTTGATGCCTGTTTGTAGAACTTTGTTAATCAATGAGTCAGTCGTCCTTTGGACCCACCTTAGGTAATTTGCTTGTAAAGCCGTTATCTCGCGGGCGTTCCAGGAGTCGTGAGTGTCATCCCTTAAAAGAGAACAATTTCTTATCCTAATCCCTTCCTTTTTATCGAAGAGATTTTGGGTTTTACTGGTGGATCTAATTTTGACAAAATTTCCTCATGCTCATAAAATGTTCTTTTGTTTATGTATAACTAAATTAATACGAGTTTATATGGTCGTCATTTAATACCAAGCGTTATAAAAGCCTGTAGAATACCTTCCTACTCTGTGTGCATTGAATCCTTAAGGAGTCGTAGAATGAGAGGAGTCGTGGGCTTAGTAGGTAAAGAAATGATATGAAATGTAGTCTTATTTAAAAACTCAAAAATATGACTTCCAACTTCTGACCGGCTACTAATTAACTTGAAATAAACTATTGCTGCCATATTTTTGAAGACCACTGGTTTTTGGTTTTCATAGATTAAAGACCACTGGTTTTTGGTTTTCATGGATTAATTATGGATCATTTAGGGTGAGATTTCTGTCATAAAGTCGGTTCTTTAGATTTTATTTATTTGGATCGATTTTCTTTCTTTTAATGTAATAGAAGAAAGGTGTAACGGAAATTTCACTATAACAGTCCGTGCAAGAATGCTTTATAGAAACTTTGAGCGGAGGCGAAAGAAACTTGTCTTGTTTGGAAAACTTCAAGCGAGCTGCGTCATTTTAATTGGCATTGCTGTTTACTTCAGATCATCATTTCTCCTCACGCACTTGACACGTCTCTCCTGTCTCTCTTGTTATCAGTCGAAAATTTCGTTTTGCTTCTTCACCTCAAATCATGATTTCTTGTCTTGCATGTGGCACGTTTCTGCTGTCTTTCTCATTACCATTCGAACTGTTGTTTCTCTACCGGTCACATTCGTTAACGCTATGTTGAAGAATCGGGTTCGCTTTTTTTCACCTTAGAAATACACACCTGATCATTGTTGGCTTTTTCTTTTTCTTGTTGTGGATAGTTCCTCAACGGAGCCATCGTTAAAGATGTTGAAATACGCTGATTTGCTGGTGCTTCGTTGGTTGAGGTAATATTAAAAATGTTAGTGTTAGATGAACGACATCTTCTGTGAAAGGGAAAGATAACCAGAGAAAAAGTAAAACTTCTAGACACTGTTTTCGAGAATTGCGTGACAATGCCATCACCAATTCTTAAGGCAGGTTTTGCATCCCTTGTATAAAGTTGCGAACTCAAGAGTCAACCAGTTTGATCAGCCCTTCATTCCCGTCACTTACGAAATGGAAAAGTTTCCTCTGTTCCGTTTCCTCCTTTTAAAGAGGTGGGCTTGCCATCACATATGAGTGAAAGCCATTTCATGCTTTTCCCTGAGCTATCATCATGCCTTGGAATGTCATACTCTGGTCTTTCCGGTTGCTGTCAAAAATAACCGCTCATCAGATATTATTTAATTTCCAGAGCTCTTGAATAAGAGAGAAAATCAGAGTAAGTTGCCGTTATGTTACAAAACTGTCGTTAGAAAGCTAAATTAATGTGATACTCGAAACTAAATAGCGTGCATTTGCAGGTATTTCTTCCCATCTAGTGTCACTAGTTACTGTAGTTATTTCACCAATGATATAAAGCAAATATTTTTGTAATAATAAGGCTTTAACAGGTTATTTTTATTGTTATTGTTATTTTTGTATGATTATTATTATTGTTATTATTCAGAAGATGAACCCTACTCATATGGAACAAGCCAACAGGGGCCATTGACTTGAACTTCAAGCTTCCAAAGAATATGATGTTCATTAGGAAGAAGTGAGAGGAGGTAAAGGGAAATACAGAAAGACGAGATCTCACTTGTTAAAAAAGACAAAATAAATTAATAAATAGATGAAAATGTATTAAGGTTCAAAGATAATAATATTAGGGTATTAACGCATTGCATCTTCGCTTGAACTTTTGAAGTTTCAATTGCACGACATCCTCAGGGAGACTATTCCACAGTCCAACAGTGTGAGAAATGAAGGACCTCTGGAACTGAGAAGTTCTACAGCAAGTCGCATTTACTGCATATTGGCGCTGCTGTTCAGCAAATCTGGTGGCTCTCTGCAGGAAAAGGGGACCAGGGATCGATTGTGAATGTGAAAGATCTTTTTTAAAATACATCTTATGAAAAAGTGACAAACAAGTCATAAATGCAAATATCAGGAAACAGAAACCAACCGCCACGAACCACTTTATCTAAAAGAGATAAATCTCTGGCAGAAGCAGACATCTTTACCAGAGAACAGTATTCTAGTAAAGAAAGGACAAATGATCTAAAACAGGTTACAATGATTTTACCACTGTTGTAAATATACGAGGCCTTTCGTACTATACCTAACTTTCGTGCGGCATTTGCCGACTCTCATTAGATGTTTCTCAAAAGTAAGATGTGAGTCAAAAGTTACACCTAATTAGAGCTTCAGACTCATTCAGCAGAGCCCCATCCACCTGAAGGGGAGGATGAGGTAGAAAATCTATACGAGATCTGCTAATAAACAGTGTTTTCGTTTTACTGGAGTTCAGCCTCATGCCCCACCGACTACATTCGTTTCTGCCTACCTGTAAGGAAATCTTGAAGTAAGCCTAAAACATATCCACCTACTCCATGATTCTGAAGTTATAAATAAGTGCTTTTGTGATTTACTAAATCGAATGCAGCGCTAAAATCTATTTGAATTACTCTACACTTGAAACCCCTATCAAGGTTCCCTTGCAAATGGCATGTCAAACTTAAAAGAGCATCGCAAGTACCTAACTGCTTCATATATGCATCTTGACTATCAGCAAATAATCCTTTAGATTTCACACGCTTATTTAGTGGAGTGTACAAGGAGTATAGAAATTGGCCTGTAGTTACTGCTGTCGGCAGATATGATATTCTTTGGATCAGGCACTGTATTGCTAAGCTTGTGCTCATCTGCAAAGATACTACGTCGACATAAAAATCTGTAGAATTGACTAATCTTAGGCGACAACACACTAAAAAAATTTAAAAAAACAAAGAGAAGACACTGTCAGGATCTTCTCCACCTTTAGCTATCAAGATTATCAAGAATTTTCTTAACATCCCTAGAGCGAAATGCAAATTTTGTAAGAATAGGTTCAGGATGACAGGTATCAGGGGGAGGGACATCCTCAGCTGATTGCTTAACTCCAAAAGCTCGATAAAGCAGTTCAGCTTTTTCCTTAAGGCCAATGACCTATCTACCATCATCTGTTAGTAGTGGTGGAATGGAAGACGAGCCTGACCCATAGATGGTGATGCTAATTTGGTCCACCACAAATGAGGCTGAATAATTCTTCAGGTTTCCTCTTTAGGGAACTATTGTAATCTCTCTCAACTATATGATAAATTCTATTCGCTGCACGGTGAGACTCAACAAAAATGGTGTAATTTTCGGGTGAACGATTTCGTCTCCATGTGTTGAGTTTAGTCTGTTTGTCATGGTAAACTCTTCTACATCTATCATCAAACCATGGCTGGTCATCTGTCCTGAATCTAATGACCTTTCTAGGGATATACCTTATTAAAATAGCCATCAACATTTGATCTAACTTCTTCTTGGGATCACGATCTGATATAGTATCTGAGATATTAAGTGCCTGACATGCTTCAATAATATGATCCCAATTGGCTTTAGATTTCAGCCAGTCCGCTTTTCCAATGGTGGCATTAGGAATATACTGATTGACAGATATTTCCTTCTCAGTGGCGCAGTGATCGGAAGTGCCTAAATACTCGCAGACCTTGGACTTGACCATAGCAGGAACACCAGTGAATATAAGATCTAATACATTACTAGAAATTTTCGTGGACAAAATCGGAGGATAACAGAGCTCATAAACAGACCGGCCATGTTGATCTGTGGAATTTGAATTAAGCCACTTGGTGTGCAGTCTCCACAAATAACGAATGATGCTTTTGAATCCTGTGACTGAGCCATACTAAACCTCTCCAAGAGCCGCCATATATAAATCGTCGATATTTGGATTGCGGTAAACAGCAAATACGTAGACATTGTAGAACTTACTGAAAATCTTACAACAAAGGATTTCATGGCAACTACACTCTAAGTGGTTCCGACGATATATACGTCGTCCGGACTTACAGCAAACAGCCATACCTTGCGTATGTGGGATGTTACGACGATAAATAAAATCAGGGCCATCAAACCCTGGGGTTAAAAATTCAACCTTTGACCTGTTACCACTTACAAGTGCCTCAGATAAAAACATTAGGTCGTAGTTATGGTCACGAGCCTGCAGATTAAGAACATTTGACCTTAAGCCCCGAATATTTGAGTAAAGTACTCTGCAATTTTTCTTACAGTAATGAGTAGCAGGCCCAAGGTTCAGCTCAATGTCACCCGAAAGGATTAAAACTAACGACATAAAATTAGTAGCAAAGCTAATAAATAGACTCATAACAACTGCAACATAATAAAAATCAACAGAACAATAAACAATAATAATGCAATCGCCAACAACAGTATTTACATTATTTACAAATATTACATTGAAAGTATAAATAAACCTCATCATATGTCATTGAAAAAAATGCTGGAAGCATGGTTTATAATATGGAGCCGGCACACCTTGTAAGGCATATAAGAAATCCGCTGTGTTTGCCACAACAACTTGGGGGACAGTCAGGGTGGATTTAGAAATTATAAAGAGCTCAGAAGGAAAAGATAGAGTAAAGAAGGCACCTTCCTGATAATCCATCAAGCAACTTTTGCTTTCTCATCAGCCTGTCGTACACGCTTTTTGGAAAAACAGGAAAGTGAACAAAAAAGAGGAAAAGTGCTTGATAGTGCTCTCAGGCAAGGGAACTCAAACCCAAGACCATGGAAGGCCACCGTACAATGGCTGTGGCACAGTCCAAGGTTGGAGAACAAGGTTTGTATTCAATATAACCTTCCCTTAGAAGAGTTGCCTACCAAGGTTGAAAGGTCCCTTCCACCCTCTGGCCTCGTTTTGGGGTGCCCTTCTCCTAGAAAAGTTGCCGGGCAAGGCATAAAGTCTCTTCTACCCTAACTCGTGCAGGCAGGGACGTCACATTGCCTGTAGTTACGGTAAAGTGGACTCTAATTCTTTAGTGTTCATATATTTAAACCTCTAACGACACGAAAAATAATTATGTTGCTGTCAGTAGAGAACATACCTGTAATAACTCCGAAAATCATGACCAGTTGAGTTGAAGTTAGCGCTGAGGTCAGCTGTAACGTTCATTGCATGCTGGCTGATATTTTTACAGGTAAAGAGTATTTCATATCAATACGCATAAAAAAATAATGAATAACATAATTTTGGTACTATCTCAAGTTCTTTTAATATTCGAGAAGAGGATAAAGTTTGTTGGTTTAAGATAACATGTAAATAAGCTGGGCAGCGAAATTTGAGCCCTAGAAGGTGCTAACTAGGTGATGTTCGAGATTAATTAATATTAAAGAAACAAAAGAGTACTAAAAAGGGAAAAGTTAGTATGCAGTTCGTGTAGGGGGAGCTGGCGAGCTGCTAAAGAGCCTCCGACGATGGTATCTAACATGGCTGTGTCTAGTTTTGAACAATTTTTTGCACTGAGGTTCATTATTTTGCCAATCAAAGCAATTCAATTCAGTGCTACATTCATTGTGGCAATGACCGTTGTCTTGGGCGATCCCTTGTGGACTTATTGATGGAGAAAAGTGTATATATATATATATATATATATATATATATATATATATATATATATATATATATATATATATATATATATATATGTATATATGGAAATATATATATATATATATATATATATATATATATATATATATATATATATATATATATATATATATATATATATATATATATATATATATATAGTATATATATATATATATATATATATATATATATATATATATATATATATATATATATATATATATATATATATATATATATATATATATATATATATATATATATATATATATATATGTGTGTGTGCGTATATGTATAGTTACAGGTAGTAAACATATGTCGGTCCTTTAGCAAAAATGCCAGTAGGGTATATCTGCAATAAGTAAAGTAAATTATGTGTTCCAGGCTTTTCCTCAAAAAAAAATTTTTTTAGGTTGGAATATTTATAAGACTGGACTGATGAGTGGCTTGTAAGATAGGTTTCTCCTTACTAATAAAGCTACACATAATGGGAATAATGGGAGTGGTGTAGTTGTCACTACTACGCAGTCATGGTGTTCATAGCAGTCACCACAGCTGTCATGAACCCTCGCCACCCATCCTCATAATAAACAAACAAAATTTAAGAAAAATAAAAAGAGAATACAAAAAGAACTACAAAATGGAATTCATTTACGTCGTGCCACTTACTGCGACTTGTGATTTTATCGATTTCAAGGGAATAATCGCAGATATTGCACACATTCCCCGGACACAATATGTTAGTCAAATTCCCCTATAGTCTCATTTAGGCTATTGACATTACTGAATTAAATTTTACGGTTTTGGTTACAATTACGTAAACGAGATTTTTGTCTATAATAAGGTCATACAATAGAGGCTGCACTCAACCACTTTTTATTTATTGAATTTGGTGATTAAATATATTTAGTTTCATAGTTGCTATTAAATATAGATTCCAATCTTTTATTGTTTAACATTGTTTCATTTCACATGCATACCGGGTCTTTTGGCTTGTCACAGAAGAGCGCACGCTAGTTATGAAAATAAAAATGAAAAATTGTACACTTTATGAAGGCTGAAAAAAATCGGGAAGAATCTAAACAATTAATTATAGGTTACACTAAATTTCAAATAATGTTGGTTTCTGCCTTAAACCTTGAAATCTGACGACATAAATAAGTAAGGATTGTATTCAGACTTAATTTCCAACATACCGCAATATGAACTCGTATCTTGTTCTTAATAATCCTTATTAATTGTTATTTATATTTTTATGAATACGTAGTGACGTCATGTTAACAGATTAACATAATGTGTTTACAGGTTGGGTATATATATATATATATATATATATATATATATATATATATATATATATATATATATATATATATATATATATATATATATATATATATATATATATATATATATATTTATATATATATATATATATATATATATATATATGTGTGTGTGTGTGTGTGTGTATACATATATATATTATATATACTGAATATATATTCCTCAAGAAGCAAAAAATCCTAAAAATACACAGTATAGGTCCAATTTACGTACCGTATCCTGTACTGGCATATCATTCATGATCCATAAATAAAAGAATTATGAAGGCCCATTGGTCAGCGAAGAAATATCAAGTCTCAAGATCAACATCCGGTGCAAGTAATGCCAACCTATTTTAAATGGCGGTGTACCAAACGTCCATGACATTTGTAGCATATTGAAAATATACAGGAGGTAGACTTGTTTTAAATAAGATAAATGGCCATAAAGTATGAAAATATCATGAAACGTTATCTGGAGAGTCATAAAATTAAAATGAACTCATCCAAAATCAAGAAATAATAAGTGCTGAAATAAAGACAACCATTATGTTTCTAATTAGCTTTTCTTTATATAGTCTCCGCAAGTTGGGGAGATTTATGGGACCCGAGGCTAAAGGATCAAAATAATAAAGATAAATTGCCATTTAGCTATTCACTGTGCGTTTTGTTATGTCATTCATATCTTGCTGTGAATATTTTGTTTTTGAGTGTGAAGACTTAAAATTTGTTATTCTTATTTAAATTACTTTAAAGGGAAATTGGGCTTCGTGTTCTTATAAGATAAAGATGTATTTCAGTGTTTGGGATGTGATGTTCTTTGAAATTTCATTCACCTTCGTTAAGAACGTAATTAATGTGTAAAGATGTTATTGCAGCATACTTAGTTATCCTTTCGCTCCTAGCATTGTAAATCTTGATGTTGACCGAGGTTCCACGAAGCATGTTGACTTTGCACGCAGTACTCTGTTCCTATTGATCATAGCTGATAATCGTTGAGTGATCTGACCTTTGCCACAAATACTTCCTCATCCTCAGCCAAATTAAGGACAAGCTACTTTCAGTCAGTGCGTTCCTCGGCAGGGACCACTGCTTAATAACATTAAATTTTAAAACATTAATAATGAAAACACTCGCCACACTAACCCTACAGCTTCGTATGTATCTACTGATCAGTGACTTTTGATTCAGTTTCCGATAAATTAGCAGATTAATTCACGATCTCTTCACAGTAATTCATTTTACTTACTTTGATCGTCATTTTTCAGTCATGTCTGACACCAGACATATAAATGTTAGTACAGTCTTTTAGCAGACTGTAAATACAATGTACGTCACTCCCAAAATTTGAATGTACCCCAGGTACATAAAACTAGCACTTTAGATTTAATGCCGTAAACACTGTATTCTTTAAAACCGATTCAGCTCGTGTTGTACCTTTTCATTGGATGAATCATAAACTCTTAGACCTTGTAAAAATTTGAAAGAAAAACAGACTGAATGTTAAAACAATGTGAAATTAAAAGAACATTGCCAGATACTGCCTTGTAAAACAAATAAAAACAAGAATAAAGATTAATATAGAATAAAATATAAGGGATGAAAAACAAGAAATAACCAAAGAAGCAATGGTAGACGCAATTTAAACCACTCCAAAAAATTCTGCTCAATCACGCGACGGGAGCACCCAAACTATTTCGCTAAGTAGCAAAGTGGCCTGACCTAGTTCTCCTGAGCACACTTTTATTTGAATCGAGGACAAAAGGAAATTATGAAGTATACACGTGTATTTCTCCTCCTCCTCCTCCTCCTCCTCCTTCTTCTTCGTATTGTTTGTTGTTTGCATACCGTATACGTGCATTATTTCATGGCACATCGCTTTACCTGATGTATTGGAATAGTATTCCCTTGTTCAAAGTTTTGCCCTGTAATTAGCTTGATCTGAAATACGTGCCTGTTGGATTTATTTTGTACAATAATTTCGAATATAATATCGTGCGTTTCATAGGTTTGTTGTTGTCTTATTTTGTGAGAGTCAGATTAATTGTCGTTTTTATATTCATTAAAGAATGGAAAATGTTTAAAATACTCAGTATTTTGTTGTACAATTTCCAGTTCACGATATAGTTATCAGTAACAATACTTGGTCCTTTTAGTAGAATTAGGTAATTTTTTTTTTATCATGTTCACTGGCGGTTCATGTGTTTACTCTAATTACACTTGCGTTTTATTACCTCTAATATATTATAGAGCAAAAAATAATTTTCAGGTAAAACGCACACTGTACAGCTCGATGATTTGCTTTCTCTTCAGGTATACGATCTCCCATCTGTTTTTCTGGATCATATAACATACATAATTTCGAATGAAACCTCGTTTTTCCCATTAATTTTTCATTCAGCCTTGGTCTAGAACTCTGGATAAAGACACTGAATTACCCATCCCTTTAACCGCATCATTTCTGTTTATTATTTCCTTGTTACGTCACAAATTATAGAGCAAACAATGAATGACAAGAGAATATGCGAAAAATTGTTAATTTACATACGTTACTTCCATCACTTTGAGTGGCTATGTGCTCATGTTCCAATATATGTGTGTGCGCACAGAGTTGAAAGTGTAAAACTTCCGGATTGTGTGTGTGTGTGTGTGTGTGGGGGCGGTGGCGGGTACATTTATTACTAAAAGACTGGTAGTAAAACTATCTGCGTACGATTCAAGAACAGCGATAGAGAAGAAGCTTCGACGTGGATGCAGAACTACTGGTTAGTTTCAATAGGTTAAGTGTGATGGACGGAATTGTTCCGTAAAAGTAGGTGGAAATAATAAATGTCTCTGTGTCTGAGAAAAGGAGGGCAAGAGAGAGAAAGAGAGTGATGGTGAACTGGTGCCAAAACTTGTCAGGAAAATGCGATTATCCTAAATCTTTTATCCTTACTTCGACTTTTTACTAAATCTTCGTCATCTAGTCGAGAATAGATGGACTTTTGGATACGAACACTCAGGCATTTTTATATCAGCACAGGCGAAACGTACCGTGAGCGTAGTAGATAAGAGGTGTGATTTCTTCCATTTCCTGGGGAGTAATAGAACAGCATCTATGAAAAATGTCGTCATCATCGCCTCCAGCGCCGTGTGACCTAAAGGGCCTCTTGTGGGATTCCTCCACTCATGCCTTTCGTGTGCTTCACTTCCATGTGTCTCCCCCATCTCTAACTTCCCATCTTATAGTTCTTAATGAAGCATTTCACTAAAAATAATACCAAGGCTAATGTTCGTAGAACATCAGCTGAATGTCTAATGGGGGTCTTGTGGGTGCAGGTTTTCCATGAGGTTGTACAGGATGTATTTTGAGATACTTAATCACAGGCGAAAGGGAATTAAGGAAAGAAAGATGATTTTGTATATTTGTCACCTGTATGTTTTTATCGATCATATACAGGTTTTCACAACCTCCTCGTTGCTTGTGCATGGTTTTATTTCAGTCTCGAAAAGCAAGCAGTTCATGATCAATGTTTGATTCTGTATTCTCTTCACTTTTCTTGTTTTCATTAGCCTACAAAACAGACAAAGAAAAGACATCCCTTGATATCTTAGAGTAAACACGATTTAAAAAACCTCAAAGAAAAATCTGGAAAACAAGAAAATCTTTAGAAAAGTCATATGCATATATATATACATTTACTATATATATATATATATGTGTGTGTGTCTGTGCGCGCTTGCTTGCATATATATATATATATATATATATATATATATATATATATATATATACAGAATGTTGATGTTTATTCAGTATGTTAGTATGAATTAAAGGAACGACCAAACCTTAAGCTTCATAGTAGTTAGAGTAACTACTTGGCATCTTGTCAAGGTGCGGTCCTATTTCAACAGCATTTTACGAAAAGAACTTCTTTTAAAATACATTATTTCCTATACTGTAAGAGTGCATTTCTCTTCTCGTTACTAAGTAGAGAAACAGACTAAAATATTATAAAGATAAAAGTCAGCACTTTCCTCCAAGATTTTTGCAGATCATTCCATATATGCTCATCGCTAAACATAACCAAGGATCAAATGCGCAAAGGTCAACATCCCTTGGGAGCTGAAAAAATGTAACAATAACTAACTACGTCAGAGAGAGTCAGCTTGTCTTGATTTCCCCATGTTTGTTCTGAGTTTGATTATTTCATCTTCTCTTATACAGTTTTTTTTTTTGGGGGGGGGCGGCTAGCATGATGTTATAAGATTTAACTGCAAACGTGACCACCTCTCTCTCTCTCTCTCTCTCTCTCTCTCTCTCTCTCTCTCTCTCTCTCTCTCTCTCTGGTAATCTTGTTTTCAGAGTGAGTGTGAAAAAATGTAGAAGATTAGGCTAGGTTCCATCCATCTTTCCCCACCTAGAAGAAATTTACTTCTGGGTGTAATTTCTCTATCACTCTACAAGCTACGTTGTTTCTCACCTTTTTTTTCTGAATTCCTAAGAAATGTTCGCCGGAGTGGTTAATCTCCTTTAAAGAAGGAACCAATTTGTACTTCATTTCTCAGTTGCTCAGTTTTTCCTTAGAGGACTTTTATTGCATTCAGAGAAAATTATTTGTAATCAGCTATTCTTTCTGTTTGTCACTGACGCGTATCCCGAGACTTACCAACTTTCTGAAAGTCACTACCTCCCACAGTTTTAGCAAAACCAACGGTACACTGTTGAACTATAATAACCTTAGTCTTCGAGATGAAGTGCATTTTATAAAACATTTGGCCTCTGAATTTACGACAGCATTTTAAATAATATAATCAGTTGTTCGGTCAACAATTCTTTCAGTTCTGGACTTTGCTTGAACCTGAAGCAAGACTTATAACAAGTTGATATATTTTTATTAGCCCCTGCAAATCATAAGCTGTGCTCATACGTAATGCAGGACACAACATCTTCTGTGTGTTAGAATATCTGAAGTCGTGAGCGAGTAGCCAAAGAAGAGTGAGAACTGTCTGTTAAATTCCAGCATGCAGAAAGTAGCATCTTCTTTTTATTTTTACCTACAATGTCTTTGTTTGCTCGTCTTCGGCAGAATATCTGAAATAAACCATTAAATAATTTCAATGACATTTTGATTGGAGGTAATTTTTTCACTCTGACGTAGTATTGCCTCTGTATGTGCTTTCTTTTCTTCACAATATATTCTCTGATGTGTGTGAATTGTAGCCATAACCTCAGCGTTACTTTAGGTTAAAATTAAAAAGAATATGTATCTGAGAGGTCCAGTTTTTTATGACCATTTGTTTATATTTATTTAGTTATTTTAGTTATTGCAATTTTCTCTTCATTTTCACGTTTCTTGTCTCTCTTCTTGTTTCTAATATTAGAGATTCGGTTCGGTGAAAACTACAATCATAACCTAATAGATTTTTTATTTAAGACCGAAACATGTATAATATATATACATATACATATACATACGTATATATATATATATAATATATATATATATATATATATATATATATATCTTCTTCTTCTTTATCTTTAGCTTTTCCCATCTTTATATGGGGTCGCTGTTTATTATTAGTCTTCTCCATCTTCTGCGATCATGCAGCATTACCTCACTCACGTTCTTCTCCTGCATGTCCCTGTTAATTGTGTCACTCCATCTCATTCTTGGTCTACCTCTCCTCCTTGTTCCAGGCACTTCCATATTCATGGTTCTTTTACATACAGAATCCTCCTCTCTTCTCATAACATGTCCAAACCATTGTAATCGTCTCTGTTGCAGTTTCTTTGATATTTCTGTAACTTTCACCGTCCCTCTTATGAAGTCATTCCTTATCCTGTCTCTTCTTGTCACTCCGCACATCCAACGCAGCATTCTCATTTCTGCCACTTCCATCTTTCTCTCTTGTGCTTTCTTCATAGGCCATGTTTCACAACTATACATCAACGCAGGTCTGACAATGCTCTTGTACATTTTCCCTTCATCTTTACATTAAATCTTTTGTCACATAACACACCTGATGTTTTCCTCCAATTGCACCAAGCTGATTGTATTCTGTGATTCACTTCCTCCTCCATCCCTCCACAATCAGTGACACACGACCCAAGGTACTTAAAGGATGTAGCTCTTTTACTTCTGCCTGCTCTAAGTTGATGCTTCCCTCTTGGTCTCCTCCATTCATCCACATATATTCCGTTTTTGCTCTGCTTATCTTTGGCCTCTGTCCTCCAAAGCACTTCTCCACAACTCAATTTCCTGTCTGCTTCTTCCTTACTGGTGGTCACTAGCACTATGTCATCTGCAAAGAGTACACTCCAAGGCACCTGATCTTTCACTCCAGACACTATCACATCCATTACCATATCAAAAATATAGGGACTCATGGCAGAACCTTGGTGGAGTCCCACTTTCACCTCAAACTTGTCTGTTGTTCCCACTGAGCTTCTTACCTGTGTTGTTGCTTCTCTATACATATCATTTACAATCCTCACATATTTTTCTGAGATACCTATATACTGGGTGTTTCGAAATTAGAGGGGCCCCCCTCCACAGAACAAATGGAAAGTTATGAAGTTTTCTGCCATAGTTTATCTCCAAGTACATTATTTCAAGTTTCTATTAAGCTATTTTTCATTTTACCTTTCTTGTATTTTCAGACTGAGTGACGGAGTTAGATACAGCCATGGCTAACGACTCGGAGGAAATCAAATGGATTGACCGAATCTGGGCTATAACCTTCAGAGAAGCCAGGGATGCTGGCACATCCTCCATTTCACGTTCACGGATAGCTAAATACATTAAAAGAGATGAATCCTTTGTTAAAAGAAACTGGAACAAAAATCCATATGACTGTCATCGCGAAAAGAGTGAGAATCTTGGAAGGCCTGAAGTCCTTTCTCAGGAGTCAAAAGACATCATAGCTGGGGCAGTGGGTAGACCAAGAAAGTCTTTATGTAAATTGGCGCTTGAACTAGAAACAAAAAGGAGAAAGAAGAGAAGTTATAGTGCTGTATATCGTGAGTTGAAAAAATCTGGTATCAAGCCATTTCATGTTATCAGCAAGCCCAACATCACTCAGCAACAGAGAGAAGACCGTGCATGGTTTTGTGGTTCATTTCTTAAAGACTGGGATGAAGCTGACTTTCTCCATGTTGCCGCATCAGATGAATTCTTCATTTACACAGTCAGGAAGCCAGATCATGAAAATGACATCATTTGGGCTGCAAAGTTGGATGATATCAGCGATGACGTGCGCTATCGCCAAGTTGTGAAATTTCCTGATTGTTTGGGAATTTTTCTCTGTTTCACAGCCAAACAGTTAATGTGGATCATCAAAGAAAAAGGACAGTCATGGAATGGCGACTTCAGAGAAACTGTGCTTACTGGTGGAGTATTTCCTTTCCTCAAAGATCCTGAAAATGTGTTATCTGTTGAAGAAGTCACATTTTTGCATGATAAGGCACCATGTTTCAAGGCTCTTCAGACACAGAAGCTGCTTCGAAACAGTGATATTGATTTCTTCTCGTCAAGTGAATTTCCAGGTAGCTCCCCTGACCTTAATGTGTGTGAAAACATTGGTAGTATCTTAAAGGATCGTGTTGAAGCGCACACAGTGAATGATGGCATACCAAGCCTCGACGACCTGCAAAGAGAGGTGACCGAAGTGCTCAGGGAAATGTAGTTTGAGTCTCAGCTTTTTTGCAATTTGCTGAAATCATACCCCTCAAGAATGCAGGCTGTGGTACAGGCAGATGGAGGCCACACAAAATATTAAGTACTCAGAAAGAAACTTAAATAAATACCTGTTCTGAATTACTTCTGTTTTTGTCCATATCAATTTTAGTTTATGCTGTAGAGTGGGAGCTCTAATTTCAAAAACACCCTGTGCATATATATATATATATATATATATATATATATATATATATATATATATATATATATATATATATATATAATATATATATACACACACACATAGTTTGGCATGAATATTAATTTATGCATTATCTCTCTCTCTCTCTCTCTTTGGCTCTCTCTCTCTCTCTCTCTCTCTCTCTCTCTCTCTCTCTCTCTCTCTCTCTCTCACACACACACACACACACACACACTCTATATATGTGTGTGTGCGTGCGTGCGTGTATGTATTTATGTATCTATAATTCATAGAAAATATGTTGCAAGTCAGCAGGAACATTTCCTTTACAATATCTATTATGATGACGTATTCATAGGTGAGTGGATGTGGTTTCGCACACCTGGTGAATCTTAACGTTCTTTAAAAAACTGCAAAAAATACCTCCATATTCATTTGCTTCTTTAACTAAAGGAAGCGGGGTCAGTGAACCAATGTGTTACATAATCACTTGTTTATTTTCAGTTGACTTTAATGTGGGTATGTTAATATACAGCTGAGTCATGGAAACCAGCTCATTCCTAAATTTGACCAGTAAACAGATTGTCGCGTGTTGAAGAAATTACAACTTTGCATGTGGCATCAATCTCTCCACCCAGCCCCCACCCAATGCTCAAGAAAAATAGTGCCAAGCAGAAGATATTATGCCGTTACGGCATGTGCCAATGTTGGTGACCCTGTGAACTCACTCTCGAACGGCGTAGTTTGAAATGCCACAGGGATTAGCTAAGGCTCGACTTCGGATCGCTCAGCTAAACATGGGGTCAGAATCTCTCAGGATTTCGAGGAAGCTGAATCCCCTTCTCTTTTTATCTCTCGGGGAAAGATTCTGCTCATTTAGCTTATGCCAAGATATCCCTCTCTCGCGTTCCACAAATTTTCGCTCGGAGGATACACCTGCAGCACGCGGACACTTAGATTTAGCTTCTAATTTATTTAGAAGTTTTTCTTTATGCCCGCTGCGCCTGAATTATCTTATTAGACAGCACCAGGAAAGGAATTTATTGTGTAAAAAGTTTGCATATTTTTAAAAAAAGTTGCGTTTCTCAGTACTTTTAACAAGTATTCGCATGATATACAGTATATGACTTCAAGTTTGGCTAATCGAAACCTTAGTACAATATATACCAATAAAATCAGTTGTTTAACTTGATTTAATTATTAGCATTTTAAGCCTAACTATTTAAATATATTTGTGTAAAAACCAGTAGAAATGAAAATATGTTTTGGTTAAGGATAAATGATCACAAAATCATCGATTATTGCATTTAAAAAGTAATAATGAAACGTAAACTGCAACTTTATAGATCCCCCTCAAGAGATTTCTTATACAAATAATTGCAGTAATTGTTATCAGGTCGTACTTTCTTCGTAAATTGAGCTCGGGCTCTGTCTAGTGGTGTAAGGTTTAAACGCATTTGAAAAGGTTTATAAGCATGAAACCCATGAATTTTTATTGAGTATGGAAACTGATATGGTTTTTGTAGAATCAGATAAGGTTGCGTTAGGATGACCCACGTTTCATTATTTTTAATGGAAAAAAATGGATAAGAAACACATATTGTGCAGATATTGCAGTAAACACTGTTATTTTAAGGATATATGAAAACCATGATTTAACATTTAAAGTGTGTTTATTGCAGCGATCATTATATAAATTACATTATATATCATTTCCATGTGATGTTAAATCCATTTTTATATATTCATTGGGCGATCTGTGCCTCCCATTCCTTCCTACCGTTCAAGAACATCTGATGCAAATGGAGCAACCATTTCCGAGAGAAGAGACTGATAAAACTTTCAAGAATACGAACAAGCAAAGCATAAGCAGAGCACTGACTCACTACGTCAGCCAAATGTCACCATGATTTTTAATTTTGTAAGAGAGCACATGTTGAGCGTCCACATTACCCTGCTTAATAACTGACATGTTTGCAATAAATTTCACTAAGAAGAATATTGTACTACCCAGGAAGGGAATACAGCCGTTGATAGCCCACGATACCATCTGTCAGGGTGACTCATTATTGTATACGATCGAACTCACTTAAAAGTGACAGAAAACGTATCCTTTTTATCTGTAAATGTTAATGCCTTTTATTCGAACCACTCGGTGAGTAACTGCAATTCTACTTAAACCGAATACAAGTCATTTAAGCTCTTATACTTATTCAGGATAGCTAAACTGTTAAGTGGAACAGCGATTACTTTACTCAAACTTAAGTAGTCATGCCTTAATGAATGAATTGTGAGATCCCTTTCCCGTAAGGCTTTCATAAACTTCCCCTTCTTTTTTAGACACACCATCTGCTCTGGCATCTTAATGTTTACATTAGGACGGTACTTGCCAGCTTAGGGTTACCAAAGAAAAAGCTGTCAGCCTGTGTATTGCATTACATTACTCTGTTATACACAACGAGAATAATTTAACCTTAATCATAGTGCGCCCATGTCGTGGGTAAACTTCCATGAGAAGTCGTTTCTTTTCAGATAATATATTTGGAAGATTTCCTTTGAGTGTTAATTGCAATGAGTTTTCCAGACTAGTTCATATCATTAATTAATCGTATTCTGTTCGCAAAACAATGGAATTCACACGCGCACGCCCGCCAGCATGTATATTCTACCAGATTATAATGTCTTGAGCTTTATTTTATAAATCGTCACTGTGGCATTATATTGTGATAACTTAGCTGATTACTTATTAAGGACATATTTAGATGGTGTTGTATTTTTGTGTTCGGCTAACTTCAGCTCTTCAATTTTTCGTATATTATTATTATTATTATTATTATTATTATTATTATTATTATTATTATTATTATTATTATTATTATTATTATTATGTGTTTTTAATAAAGTGCCATATATCAATCCACTTCAATTTTACAATAACACCAAAAATGAGTGCTGTAGTAGGAAAAGTACGTAGACTCTTAAAAATTAAATAGTGTAAACGTGATTACCATGTAATCACTTGTACATGTGGTTTCATTTTGTGTTTTACGTTTAGGATTGTCATTGGGAAAACTAAAAGCATCCCAGATCTCTTTAAGACCACCTCCCCCTCCCCACATTCACAAACAAATCAAAAAAAGTAATGTGAAAACCTATCGTGATTTGCACGCAAACTGTTAAGGTAATCTAGCATCTGCTTTGTCACTTGAAAAGTAGGTTTTAAGAGTTGCTGATGATGACGGAAATCGGGAAAAAAACTTCACCAAGAACTGTTTATCCTTAAATACTCTACGAATCAGTTCAGCTTCGTTGTTAGGGTTATTCAGCAGTTTCAGCGGTAGCCGCTATATCTGTTGATGGATTCTAATTTGGTTCACCCTAAGGTGTGAATGACTTGTTTCTTGGAGTTTAGTATTCAGTTTATTAATATTATGTCTCTCGGCAAATCTATTATCTCCATTCACATCCATGAGACTTTGAGAAAAGTTCTGGTCAGTCAACGAGGTGCAATTCCATCGTCATATATTAAACCCACTTTATCTTCGTTTGCCTGTTTTGGTTGTTCCCCTTTATATGTGTCAACCAACAATTCCCAATGATGTCTCACTCACTTTCTTTTGGGGTGGGGGTTAGCATTAATTTCAGTCTTATAAACCTGCAACCCCATCTAAGTTGGTATGAGCCACATTTTCCTGAGGAGTGAGACCCGAAATATGGTCCATCACTATATCACACTACCCATAGTGGCATATTGACTCATAGTCTTCATCATTAATTATAGCCGAAATATCTTTTACACCGTATTCGAGTACGTTACAAGAAATAAGTGCTGGTTCAATATCACCTGGAGACAATCAGAAGATTAACAGATGTGGCGCTGACCTTTACTGATCAGTAACACCAAACGGAAGTCAGACTCTGTGCTTACCATTCAGGTCGCCAGATATAACAGAAAAGACAATCAAAGGATCTTTGGTATGATATATGGGCTTTATTTAATATTTACTATAAAATGATTCTTATCCTACATGTTTCGTGAGAAAGTTTTCTGATTGAAATGTAAATAAAATGGCATGCACACAGATGCACAAACACACTATGTACACATATATATTCTTACGTATGGGGATCCTTTGGAGAAGGAACAATGGGGATTTTTTACTTAGGACTGCGTTAGAGGCCAAAGGAGCACCCAGACGTAATCAAAAGGGAAGAAAATGCAGGACTTACCTTGATTTTACCAGTAATTAAGTTATGAATGGGAAGGTCGCCAATTGGAATTAGAACTCTCTTTACCTTAGATGTATTTATTTACAGAGAGAGAAAGCAAGGCAAATCTGATAGGCTGATGACACAGCGTTTAAGATCAAAAATAAAAAAGAAAAGGGGTGAGTCCCAGGGTAAATGCAATCGATTTCTGCAAAGAATTATTTTGTATGCCACAGAAACGACTGCCAGACTGCGGACCAGGGAATGCTTGCAATATCGAAGGGCAGTCTTTCAAGAGGATCTGAGGCATAAGCTAGTGAAACTGGACCGGGATATTCGATCTCCTGGAAGAGAATTCCAGAATTAGCATACACTTGAATACAATGGAACATGGAGGAATTGATTAATTATCTTTAATTAGCCCAAGTTAACACTATGGAGGAAGTAGTTTGATAAGGTTCTTGATGCTTTAACTAAACACAGGGCAAGTCAAGGGCTGATTTTTGGGCTGGTCCTTGCAAACAAAGGGAAGGCAGGAAGTGGAATGGAAATGGCGAAAATCTTGGAGAAATAAAGAAAAGAATTTCACTAGAATGAACGAAGGGGTACTGGCGAAAGACTGCTAACTCAGACATACCTTCTCATGCTTATGTGAGCTCTTAAATAAGCCTTCGAACTTGTAGACTGAGCGTCATCTGTCGCCAATCCAAGATGAGAGAGGGCCGGATGACCGTTCCTTACAGAAGTTAGTTTGCCTCAGCCTTGGCTGGCGTTTGTTTGCATGGGCGCTGCGGCGTGTGTTCGTATGTGCGGAAGCAAGTCGGAAGCCAGTAACTAGGTCGAGGGAAAAGAGGCCTTATAGTCTAAGGTCCTAAAATTAAGATAGCAGCCTTCCCTTCGAGTGACCTACGTCTCTGTTAATTACAACCTCCCTAAAGCCTACGCCAATAACACGACCCCAAGTGGGGGGAAAATTTAGGAGTGTTCTTTAGCAGGGGGCTGTGAAACGGGAGGCCTATTGTCTTGCTTCCGTTCAGGTGTAGAGACGATTGCGTTCTTGGTTCAAAACAAGTGACAGTCCTCCCTGTCCCGCCATGTTGTTTGGCCTAACATTCAAATGAGAAGTGCTTTTATTCAGAAATTTGAATTATTTCCTAGCTGGCTACGAGGGAGGAATGTAAATACGTGAAAATATACATACGAGTATATGTGTGTGTGTGGGTTCATGTGCGAGAATTCTTTTTTTGTCACATATACACGCGTGACTTTTCTTATATTTACAAATATTAAGCCACAAATATTGTTAGATATCAGGATCGCTACACATTGCGAATAACTTACCTTCAAGGGGGACTTAAAACTGGTAAGTGCTTCTGCACCGTCCAGGATTCAAACCATGCACTGGTACGGAAACGGTAGGTAGAGTGAATTTGACAACCCGGCTGTGAAAGAAATGTATGATGATATTAATTCTGTTGCACAAATGCCTGTCGAATTCAGGCTCTGTACCTAGAATCGATATAACCCATTCACTACCACGATGGCTAAATGGTGATTTTCTGCCACTTAGCTGATTATGAAGGTTTGTCTCTTATACACGCGTGACTTTTACGTTAACAGTTAGTAAGCCACAAATATCGTTTAATATCCAAATCATTATACATTGCGAATAACTTACATTTAATGGGAATTACAACTGATAAGTGCTTCTGTGCCGACCTGGATTTGAACCATGGTCTGGTTTAGCAACGAAGATAAGTTGATATCGACACTGCTGCTGATCCACTTCAGTTTTTCCTCCCTACTTACGTCATTTAAGAGAAGGAGAACATAAAAATAAGATCCTTGTAGGTTTATTTTCAACAGCCTTTCAGAGAGAGCGAGAGAGGTGGGGAGTCGTCTTAATTAAAACAACTTGGTTAATGAAACTTCAGTCATGCCCCGAGAGGTTCCAAGCTGAAAATAGCCATGTCGAGGTGTTGTAAGATCCAACAAGAGGTAGCAACAAAAATGGTCTTGAAAGCGGCTTGTTTTCACCTCAAGCCACAAGTGTCCGGCTGATTAAAAATACTTGACATGCCTTACATACGAACCCTCACCATGCTAACCAAAATCTGTGCACATTCTCCTATTATCTAAAGGAAATGTATTAGTCGACGAGACTAAAGGATAAACTTCGGGAGTTAGAAAATAGTAACATCAGAGACAATAACCATCTAGTTGAATTTTTGCAGCAAAATTTTGCCACGTAGTAAAATTTTGACTTTTGGCAGTAAACGGCCCAAGGCATTAATCTGCGGGTTGAATTTCACGTAAAAAAACTGAAGAAATTTATGGAAGTACAATCCGTATTTTGTGTAGTCTAATGGTGAAAATACTGAGCCAGAGAATCATTGGAGGGAAAAGCACGTCAGAAGAATTACTGAAAAAATTTATTAGCATTATCTATAGAAAAGTAAATCTACAAACAAAATTTTTGTCGAGTAGTCTCACGTGAGTCTCTTGTTATAGAATATCAGTTTATAAGTTTTATCTGATTTGTTTTTCTTTGCTATTTCTTTTTCATATTGCATTCTTTACTACTTTATTTCATAATCCTTACTGGGCTGCTTTATTTTACACTGGGGTTTGTGGCACTCTTCTTTTCCAGTTCGGTTTGTAGCTTTGTTGATAATAATAATAATAATAATAATAATAACAAATTTGAAATTTCTTTACTGTTATTGTAAAACAGTGATTGGCACGGGCCATCATGTCTGCTGAAGTGAATAATGCCTTTTATCTCTTCTGTTATTCAGTACGGGATTTGATCTTATTTTGGCTCTTTCTTTAATAATAGTTAATCTTTACCTTTTATTTTCTGCTAAAAAGTGGGTTCATAAATGACCCGTGGTGACATAATAGGCTAGAAATGATGTATCCAACTGATAACTGAGAAGAAGAATCTATTATACCATGTCATCCAAAACTTGTATATAAACTCATGTTTAGAGTGAAAACCGGCGTGTCAATAATTCTGAACGAAATAATGCTGGAGAATATAACTCTCCATGGAGAACAGGACTTGTATTATAAATCTTTTGAAAACTCAAAGATAAAGTGACACTGTAGCGCTGCGGAAGGTTGTTGGTAGTGTATCGAATCGTCATGGCGTTCAAGTAGTTTTTGAAAGCTTCCTTTAACCATTTTGCCTTCATCTTATAACTTTTCTTTTTATTAAGGCAGTATTCTAGGGTTTCCTTTATCATAAAAGAGTTAAGCACTATTACTGCAACCCTGAGTTGCCCTGTCATACTCTCTAACACTTGCTTTATAGCGCTGTAGCAAGTGATACTTAATGCTGTTTGTGTTTCTTCTTCATCTTTTATCCGATACGGAGAGGTTGGAAGGAGACTTCCATCTGTTGAGGAGAATTACGACGTCAAACTTTTCTATATTTATTTCTATCACCAAAAAAACAACGTTTCACGCTTCTCTGAGTTCATTATCATGTCCCTGGATTAAAAGAAACTTTAATAGAGAACATGCTATTTTATACCAGTCTCAAAGGGAAATTAGGAATCTCATTCAGGTATAGCTTTTACTTTTTATAATACCAGATTCAGCTATTTGGATCTGATTTTCTTATGAACCACTCTATAAAACCAAAATGTTTTTAAGTGAAAAACAACATTACGTTCGTTGGGACAAACGTTTCTTATGCTGGATTACAGAGGTCTGTAAAGGGTCCTTCTTGTTCGATTGCTCATCCATTTGTGGTCTTGACAGCGAGAAAAATAAATGCTCTATTTTTGTAGAGCCAGTGTAAGCTAATTGGCAATTTATACAGTTGAATAAGTAAACCACTAATTATTCAAACATTTTCAGCATTCTTTCTTTAGGAGTAACAGTTTTTTTATGTTTAAAATATTATATAAAGTTTAATTTGGGGATAGTACTTATTAAAGATTTCATTTAACTTTTAGTTTTCTGTAAAAGAAAACTATTGAGATGGCCATTTGTCTGTCCGTCCACACTTTTTCTGTCCGCCCTCATATCTTAAAAACTACTGAGGCTAGAGGGCTGGAAATTGGTATGTTGATCATCCACCCTCCAGTCATCAAACATGCCAAATTGCAGCCCTCTAGCCTCAGCAGTTTTTATTTTAGTTAACGTTAAAGTTGGCCATGATCATGCATCTGGCACTGCTATAGGTGCCAACAACACAGGCCACCACAAGGTCGTGGCTGAAAGTTTCATGGGCCACGGCAGAGAGTTTCACGGGCCATGGCTGTGAGTTTCATTCAGCATTATGCTGTACAGAAAACTCGATTGCACGAAAGAAACTTCGGTGCATTTTTCACTTGTTACTTATGTAATCGTTTAGTCATTAAAATGAATCACTGTTATAGATAGATCGATTTGTTTTGTTGATGAAAATAAATGTGGAAATGTTTGGTGCTGTCATAATTCTCCAATTTCTTATCATTATAATTGTCATTGCAATGCAATAATATCAGTCATTTGCTGTTTATATTTATTGTCTTTCTTATTCTCTGATTTTGACGAGGTTTAATATTTGTGCAGTAGAGTTCATTTATCATTATCATCCAGTGCTTTTGTCGTATGATTTATTTTGAAGTTCATAGGTCATTTTAAAAGTAAAAATGTTAGAACATTTTCTTCTTGACTTTAGAAATCATGAGAGTCAGGTGTCTCTGGTATTTGGAATTCATGTACAAGTCATTATACAAGGTATTTTAGGCCCTAATGTGTTTTTTCAAAGTTAAATGCCAGTTTAAAAATCAAAATTTTCATTTCTTGATATTGATGAAACTCATTGAATAGGTATCTTGGGATTGAGGAGTATTTTTCTCCTCTCTGGTTTTGATGAAACTCATTGAATAGCTATCTTGGGATTGGTGAATATTTTTCCCTCATACTTTGTTAACCTTGACCTACTTTTCAAGGTCAAGAATCAATTGAAGATCAACAATTATTGTAATCCCGCAATTATCTGGATCTTCATTATCTGACACTCAACATTATCCGACAGTACTGGACCAGGATCCAAAGATATATAATATATATAAATTTTTACAGATTTGAAAAAACCACCCTCCAATGATTGGCAATGCTGTGCATCCTAAGGAAAATGTTGGTACCAAAAAAGATTGGGGGGCAGGCAGAAAAGTTTCGAATGTTGGGGGGCATTGAATGGCTTGGTGCCATGGGAGAGGAGGGAAAGTAAGGCTGTGTAGAGGAACTCACTCTGAGAGAGGGTTGTTTTGGAACATGGAAGCAGTTTCCTTGGCTGGGAAGGGGTGGGAATGCAGTGTGGGATGGATAGCAAGGGATAGGCATTCATCTGACTTCGCTAGAGCTTTTTTTGTTTTATGTTTCTACGTTTATGCTTTTTCCACATTTTAGTAAAGGGTATGTACTGTACTGTACTGTACTGTACTGTAACAAAGCAAGAAAAAGAAGAGATGCAGTATAGAAAGAGAGAAAAAGAGAGAGAGAAAGAGAGAACAGCAGCTGAGGTATTGCTTACATTAAAGCATATAACCACAAACTCCTTCACTTTTTAAAATTTTATATTATGCAATTCACATTTATATTTTTACTGTATTTTCTAATTTTTTATTCTTGCAACTCAAAAGATAATCACAATCGTGTAAACAGGTTATATACGAGTACGTATGAGTATGCACACATTCCATGCTTTGGATGATGGCACTGAGGCATGTTGTAAATAGCACATATTGCCATCGTCTACAAATTCGAATTTTAAATATTTTTACGTAATTAGAGATGAAATATCAACAGTGGTAAAATATTCTCTTATGTACTATTATGATATGTGCGAAACTCATACTTAGAATCAACTAAACTTGTAATGAAAGGGTACCACAATAAATCAAGCCAAGAAAAAAAAGGTAGCGTGATACTGCGCTAAGAAACATACACAAACACACACACAAAGTGAAAGAGAGAGAAAGAGTGAGCCTTTGCCATTGTTATTGACTTAAAAGCTAAAAGCACGAGGTCACTTAACATATCATGAAACTTCACTTTGTTTATCACTTCTTATTGGCTGACGTGGATATGTCATCAGTTTCTGGCATGTGGTAGAAGGTGCACTGGTGGGCAAGCACTCATGTTTTTTTGTAAGCTTTCTCATTGTGGAGGGAAATGTATATGTCATTGTAATTTTTTAATTTTTAATGGCTGATAGACATAGCATCATAAACATATTGTACACTAATTGGCTACATCCAGAAAGTATCAGTTCACACGGTAACAAACACCGTTTTCCTTGTTAGTGCATGATCTATCTATTGCTTGTTTGAACTGTTTACAAGTGTTGTGCAAAAGTGATGCAATTTCCTGCTTGTGTTGAGTGTGATGCTGTGTATTTTGTGCATGGCCCCACCTCATCCTAAGAGACCGCGGAAGGTGTTGACCCTTCAACAGAAACTCGAAATCGATGAGAGAATGGAGCAAGGTTGGTCTAGGTCACATATGGAGGAGTACGGCATTGCCCAGTCAGTCTTGCGTGATATCAAGGCATCCCAGGGCAAGCTGAAGAAGTAGATGACGGACTTCGATAAGAAGGCGGCCAGGAGTCAAGCCTGCAAGGTGATGGCAAAAGGCCATTATGAGGACACTGACCAGTCGACCTTGACGTGGTTTCGTCAACAAGGCTGCTGGCATGAACATATGCGGTGCTGAGTTGAAGGCTGCAGCTACAAAGTTCGCAGGCTTGCATAAGGTCGTGGACATGAAGGCGTCCTAGGTTGGCTGTTTTGGTTCAAAATTCGACATGGAATTTCTAACAACAATACTCATGGCGAAGCTCTGGATGATTCTGAGGAGGGAATAAAAGAATTTTGCCAGGCGTTGACTCAGTGAGAAAAGAAAGCCTTGTTTTTAGGACAAATTTACTATGCTGACAAAGCTGGACTATTTTGTCGCTCCATATCCACTAATACCTTTGATAGTTGGACATGCAAAACAACCATATGTCCTGTGTGGGTTGATGGATAGGCTCCTAGTGATTTTGTATCATTTGGCGAAGGCTTGGTTCACTGCTAATGTCATAATCGGCTGATTTCATAATCATTATTGTAAGCAGGTCATTTGTCATCAGACAGAGGACCTTGGCATTGCTAGACACTGGGTGAAGGCTTTGCTTCTCATCGATAGTGCACTTGTGCATCCTGATTCTTAACACAGCCCAGTTGGTTGGTGATGAAGGTCTTGTGGGGTCATGTATTTGCCTCCTAATATGACTGCATTCATTCAGCTAATGAACCAGGATGTTATTGTTGCAACAAAATGGCTGTACCAGAGGAAGTTCCTGGAGGAGGTGATGGTAGCACTGGAGGATGATGAGGAGAAGGAGCAAGGCTTGGAGACACAGAGGGAACAAACACCGGAGAATCTTTGCAAGTATTTGTTGAAGTCTGCCATCTAGAACTTCACAGATGCTTGAAAGGACGTCACCTTAGAAACCCTCAACCACGCCAGAAACTGTATGCTGAATAAAGAAGAGGCCATGATAGACTTCCAGGTGTTCGAAATTGATGACTTCTGTGCCAAACTTGCAACTGGAGGCAACAGTATTCTCGAGGATTACATATGGGAGTGGCTTGATGACAACGGTATCGACCCAGGAAGCGGCTGAAGAGGATGACGATGACGAGGACAAGGCAGTTCCACAACGACTGCCCTCATACGAGCATATGCAAATGGCCTTCGTTACAGTTATCGAGATGTTGGAGAACCGCAACATAGACCCCAACGACTTCCCCAGCGCTTTGGACACAGCTGCTCAGTTGCGAGAGCATCGAAGGGTTGTCATTGTGAAGCAGAATCATCGTTCGAATCATCAAAGTATCCTTGACAGCTTCTTCAGATCGCAAACCCTCATGAACCTAAGACCACCGCCATCCACTTCTCCTTCAGCTTGGACCCGCAGGTGAGGACTTCTGCCGAGTTCAGCCATATGCGGGGCTCTTTCAGCCAAGAATCTGATGTGTCACTGCTCTACTTTGGTGACCCTGGCCCTCTAGGCACCTCTACGCCTCTTCCAGCCACTTCACGACTAAATGTCTCCAGGGAGTCACAGGAGGCAGAGGAAGAAGATGCTGGTCTCGACGACACAGTCGAGTTAGTGGAAGAGCAGGTGGATTTTTAAACTCTTCACAAGTTTTTAAAAAGTCCGGCCATAATAATTACCGAGGGCAGTGCGCACGGGTAAGTGACATTGTAAAAAGAAGTTTTATAAGTGTAGATATTTTTGTGTGTACGAAAATTATAAATATTGATTGTGTAACCTGCTGTAGTGCGTGTTGCATGCGAGAGTTAAAAAAAAAAAAGGATTATCCTTTTTTTGTACGTTGTTTTATGGGGAAAATGGGAAAAATTGTTTGTGTAACCTATCGTACTGCGTGTTGCATATGCGAGAAAAAAGGGGTTTACTTTTTTCTCGCATATGCAACAGTAATCTATGTTGCATACGAGAGAAAAAAAGGGGTTTACTTTTTTAATTTATGATTTTAACGTGATTGAGAAAAATTATAAATATTGATTGTTTAACCTATTGTATTGCGTGCTGGCCAAAACTCACAATATTTGGCTTGGTGGTAATTGACCAAGAGCCTGATTAAGTAATATGGTCAGGCCATTTGCAGTTGGCGCCAACTGCCTACCACCCTCTGATTTTATGCTGGAATTTCAGATGACATATTTCTGAAGCTCTTGAACCAATGACTTTATGTTGTTATATAGTTTGTTCCGTGGAACCATCATGGCTTTGTTCTAAAAGCCTTAAACATTTCAAGAACTGCTGAACGGGACATCTTGAAATATGGCTATTAACATTTCAAGAACTGCTGAACGGGACATCTTGAAGTATGGCTAAACATTTCAAGAACTGCTGAACGGGACATCTTGAAATATGGCTAAATGTTCACTCGGCTGCAGTCTTCAAAAACTCCATTTGGAATTTCAGTGGTTATGGAAATTAGGTGAAAGCTGACCAGTAAAGCTTGAACAATGCAGATTTTTAAAGGACAATTTTAAAGATTTTATTCTGAATAAAAGTTCTGTGTAGTTTTCCGTAATGCCAGATTGATGAAGACCACTTTCAATTCGGTCATGTAATCCTTTGCCATACTTAAGTCTTTTAGACCGAAATGGGATTGCAGTAAAGCTTAGTGATGCAGAGCTCAGAAACTATTGCATAGAGAGGGTTGATATTTTGCTACAGATATAAAAACCATGCAGACCAATATACACGACGTCCAGCTGTAATTCTGCTTCTTGTTGCCATTTTCAGTTTTTCTTTGTAATTTTCATTGTTGAATAAACGGAAGTCTGGTCGTTATCGTCGTAGTAAAACGAGTATATTTCCTTTTTCTTTATTATGTTCTGCTACAAGTCGAAGCATGGCTTATCGAAACTCATATTTGGCTTGTAGAAAGGACAGTTAGGTCGCAGATGACCAAAATAATTGCAAGAAATACAGAAAAATTTCGATTCTTGACATTTATATGAATTAGACACTGGCTCGTGCAAAATTAAATGCACGACTGCCAGCAATGATTTTGCTTAGTCTCCAGCTTTGATTTTTGTATAAAAGTTTCAGTGCAAAACAACAAGGATCCTGTTCGTTTGTCCACAAGCTACCATGTTGCTATGCTATTTCTCTTTTTATTCTTAAGTTTAATCTGGTTTTAAATCTCGAACATCAGAATCTAGACAAAAAATTTGGTTCCAAAGTACCACTCACGTTCACTTGGTGCCTTCTAGCAGGAGTGAAAAAGTAAATAGACTTGTTCTGCAACAACGACCGAATAAATTAATGTCAGATTTTTCGTTAGATTATCCAAGGTTGAGTTTTAGTTCGCTTGGGTCGGGAGATATCCTTCTGTACACTGGTATAAGTATTTTTGTATTTTCAGGAGGCCTTTTTGAATACTTGTGTTATTAGACATTATGCCTGCATCAGGGGAGTTTAACTTATAATTAAGTTTCTTTGTTTTAAATAATCATTCCTCTTTCTTTTGGGAAAAGGTCACGTAATAATTGTCTTTATTCGTTTCATCAAAGGAGACTATAGACACACCGGGGAACGTCTTTATTTTATTATAAATATTCAGTAAATATAAATGCACTGCAAATTTGTAATAGTATACATAAAACTGAAAATGAAATTCTGCTGAAATTTGGTTTGTTTTTTTTTGGAGAGTTTCCCTTATCCTACATTCTTCAGATGCTGAGGGATAGTACTGATAACTCTTTAGTTAGTGTGGGATTATTATTATTATTATTATTATTATTATTATTATTATTATTATTATTATTATTATTATTAAGTACTTGACTATGAACATCTTTGATGTGATGAGTGGCAAAGTTTCGAAACTTTTAAGATAATATATGGTTTTAATGTGTATGCGTGTGATCGGAAATCCCAGAGTCCGACTCATTTCACTGCACTCCAGCAAAACCACTGAATAATTTAGGTTTCTGCCAGTATACCTCGAGATGAGGTCAGTTCATCTTCATCATTTCATTTCCATCTTTCTGGTCGTTTAATTGTTAAGAATATTTCATGATTAATAAATACCAATCCTCATTCCATTTGACTTTGACATCGAAAAAGGTTTGGTAATTTTTTGAAGACAGAGCTTCAAAAATAATAACACTGTAGGATCGTGATGTGGAATGAACTATGTCATAGCTGCCCTTCCCCCTGAACATCCGAGATAGAAATAGCATTGATCCAGTAAAACACTGAATGCTTTTTTAATAGACCTTGAGGTGAGTTTTAGTAAGCCTAGCCCATGAAAGTAGCAATACTGCAGTAGGCATTTCCTACGTATATATGTATGTATATGTATATATATATATATATATATATATATATATATATATATATATATATATATATATATATATATATATATATATATATATATATATATATATATATATATATATACAGTCCCCAATACTGTTACTGCAATTCTAAAATGATCTTTTGCAATGACTACACACAGAAACTTGCCAACGTGCTTTGAGATGGTTTTTCGATAGGAGAATAAATCATGATATACAGTAAAATAAATAGCGCGAAGTAAAAGCTGATTCACGCGGCTAGATTACTCCGCCCGAGATAACGATTGTAGTCTTAGCCGAAAGGTCAATTTTAGAAGTTCTCAAGGAGCAGTTTATTAGCACCAAAACGAGAAGTTGTTTGTTGCTTTCTGTCCGTTGAGCTTGCTTGTGTAAATGAAGATGTTAGAATCTGGACTGTAAAGAATTCGTCATCTCGTGTTTTCATATTTCTTGACTCGGATTAAATTATATATAAAAAAAAAAATTAACCCTGCATCTGATTATAAGACTAGCCTGAATGCCTCCTACTTGACGAATTTATTTTGAAAATTCCTTGGGACGGGAAAACTGATTATGGAAGTAATTAATTTTTGCGACATTCGTTGGAAGTTGGGGTGCGATATATATTGTTTCATTGCAAACATACTCTGAGTGGCCCCTTTATCTGAAAACTTCCTGCCTTTTTACAGATGGTAACTGATGACTGCTACAGAAACTGGCGTTTGAGCCAAGTACTCCCAAGGGCCTCTGTTTTTGATGTTCATGCCCAGGCCGGAAGAGGGTATCATGTTTCTAGATTAGAGGGTCAAGGTGAAGACTTGTAGGTTAATCGTTGTTTATTACATTTGAGAAAATAGAAAGAGGTGCATTTTCCTTTTCCAACAAATGGTATCACGGATGGCAGGCTGTTCTTTTGATGTTTCTCAATACGGAAATACCACGACACTCTCGCTTTAACATGAGTTGCATCTGCCACGGCTGTGACAGTTGACCAATCGTTATCGCAGACGCGAACATCAATAGCCGGAAGATCAAAGAGAATTGTTTGCATCAGACAAATAACCTTAAACAATAGGTGCACCTCACCTCAGAGGTTATTATCCTGGCAGAAGGGGTTTTGTCAGATGGGGTCGGAGAACAGTGATGTTTTTTAAGAAAACAAAATCAATAAAGAAATAAAAAGTAGTGCTACGAATTGTGAGTAATCACAGTTAAGCTATCGACACATCATTGGCCTCCAGCCTCTCCACGAAAATCCTTTGGATCTTTTTCTCACTTAAATGCCATGATCGTGACTTGGCCTCAAGATTAACAGGCAAAGGGGCGTTAGTATAACCCCCTGGCAGCGATGACGCATGTGAAATGCAAGCAACGTAATATCTGAAGCTTCAGAATTCGTCGAATATTGACCCGACTGGCTAAGGCTGGCTTTGGGCATTGGGTAATTCAGCTGCTCGTCTCGCTTAACATCTGTTATTTTCGCATCCTGAAGGGTGTTTCATTGCATATACATTAACCATTGGGCCCTCACTTTAAGCATTCCTCCATTAGCTGACGACATGGTGATAATAAAAGCAAAATATAGGAGTTGAGGAATGAAGTCTGAAAGTCTGAATGTCCCTCTCGGACACTTTTACAATCCCTTTGCCGGACTCTTGACACGCTCTGACGCAAACTAACACAAACAGCTGTCACTCGACTCGTAAAAAAAGATGATGTAATTGGCTTGAACCAAAAAGAACTCTCTAAGTGATAAATGGAAGTTCTAATGGGGAAATGGACCACGTCTGAGAAGCGAATCAGGGACTCAGACAAAGAGAGAAAGAAGAGAGAAAGAGATCTTTACTAAGGGAAACAAAGAAACTTGGGAGACTAAGGAGAGAAGGACTCTGGGACCGTGCGCTGCGAACCCTAGAAGCGAAGAGATTAGGGGAAGGTCAAGAAATAGGAACCATGTGAACGAGACGCATTGATAATGTTATGTAAATATAGGGGGTTGCAGAGACACCACATGTGACCAAGGAATGAACCAGGGAATGAAAAGAAAGGAAGAGCAGAGCTTTGAACTATGGGAAAATATCATCCTGAGTTGTTGAATTCAAAGAAATGTTCCCGTTAAGACAAGGCTCATCCTCTTCTTACAAAAGATGACATGTAGGAATCTAGGGTAACTGACGCTTAGCGGTTATAGGAGGATGACCGGGGTGAGGAGAGTCCTGAACAGAGGAGAGCCGGGGGCTGACACACGGGGCTCAAGTTGGTGGGCGTAGGGTGAGTGGGAAGGGCATGATGGCAGGAGACCAGCATCATCGTGCCCTAGACCAGACACAGACACACACACACACAAAACCTCAGTTTCAGTATCAACTTTGCCGGGACAAGGAGAGGGCGGGAGAAGTAGAAGACGAAAGGAACTCGAAGAACCACTCGAATTGTAAAGACAAAGAAAAGGTTCACTTGATTTTATCGCTGAAAATGTTTTGTAATCTTTCCTAAGTGTCAGGATTATTCTTAGCTGGTGTTAGTGTTGTTTGTGGATTTGTAAACAGAATCAAAACCACTATTTGATCGAATTTGCTAGTGATCTGGTTTTCAGAAGATAATTATATTGTCCGCCAGCCTCTCAGACTACACAGTTGCAAAGTATTTGTTTGTTCACTGAACGAAGAACTTGTTAAACAAAATTTACATATTTTAAATTACTTTTATAATGACGTGACAGCACAGTACCTTTAGGCAGAGGCGCGATTTTCTTTGAAGATTAAACATTTAAGACATTTAGAATAAAAAATATCTAGGTAAGTGCCTTGTATTTGCAATGTTTGCTTGAATGTTTTACATTGTTCTTATATTTTTCCATGTGGATGATAAGAAAAGCATGTAAAATAAAAAAAAAATGGCAGTTTGCACCGGCAGTGAAAAAAGGATAAAAGAAATAAAACCGGTTTCGTGAAGATCAGCGATAACATATGACTACGAGATTTGACAGGGGCGACTACCTTTGTTGTGAGATTTAAATGTGCTAGGTCGAGTCATTGCATATTCTAAGCGTATTACGTATCCTTATACCCCACATTTCGAGATGTGGGGCAAACAAAGAGACCTGTGTTCAATCTCAAAACCCGAGAAACGAGAAAAACAGAAGCTCTCGCAAGATCATAAAAGGAAGTTTGGGCGTCACCCCGTTTTCTGAGGACGAGGCGAGCTCAGATATATTATCGAGTAGAAGAGGTGGAGGAGATTCAAACCCATAAGTCTTAAGGGGCATCAGCGCCATATGATTACACTCTCCATGAATGAAAATTAATTTGTCTTTCAGCATAGCAGCTGTTGTGACCAGTGTGGTTAAGATTAAACTGAGCTGAGTTGCATTTGTTTATACTAACGTTTATTCAAAGCAGGATCATTTTAACCAAACACGTTTATTTAAAATCTTCTGATGGAGTTGTAATCAGCCATTATTTTTTTTCTTAAATGAACGTGTCGTTAGCTTTCGAGGCCCGCTGTTTATTCAAAGAGAGAGCGAAATTGAAGTTACATCCCTGGCTGTCATAGCGATTGTCAGTATAGGTAAAGTAATGCAGTGAGAAAGTTTCCCGTCTATAACGGTACTGAATAATGTACGAAGTTAAACACAGAAAAGATAATAGATGCCGTGTGTTGCTTAATTTAAAGTTAGCTGAATTAATGTACTCATTTACAAGCACATGTGAGCGTGTGTCTGTCAGTATGAGCAGCGTGACCATAAAAACAACAAAAATCATTTCAACGTTTGATTTAGAAGTCTAAATGATATATGCAAAACCATAGGATTTGCTCATTTATTTCCCTCGGCTATTGCAGCCGAAATTCACAAAATCTATTTTTATGAAGTATAATGTCTTATCCATCGGGAATTTGTGATGATCTGGTGTGATATGTATTTTATGTATAGACAATGCGTATCTGTAATGGACTTCTTTGAGATAAGGCTCATTTGAAATTATTGATTACAATTCGGTATTGAAAACTAAGGTAACATAAACATGTGTTGTGGTCGTGGTTGCCCATTTACACAGTTCCCCAGTTGAGTAGTAATTATATAATAAAATTTTCTATTTCCTTATGTAGATAGACGTCTTTAGAAATGTTCATCCTTTGGGCGTTTCATTCTATCTGATACCAGCTTTACACGGATATTCTCTATCATCTCAGTGCTTCTTGACTCTTATAATGTCTGTTCTTTTAAACGTTTCTTTGTCCTCCGTAGAGGTTAAATTCCCTTAGTTCTCTTAGGATTTCAACTCGTAACTACCCCTTGCTGCTAGCAACATTTCTCTCGGCTCAAAGCCAACTTGTTCCCAACACGAGACGAGAAAACTATTAATTACTCGGACGACTAGGCCGATCAGATGCTGATGATTGAAGATAGTTTGGAAAAGGTCAGAGATATGAGACTGGCCGAGGGAAATGTTCTGACGTAAATGGGCAATTATAAGTTGAAATCTGAAGAGAAAAATTCTTTATAGTCTTAGTACAAAGCTTAGTTTTACTAGCTAAAATATGCCAAGATTATCTGGCAGAGAAATGTTCTTGGTATAAATGACCAGTTTATGAGTTGATTCCTTGAAAGAAAAAGAATTTCTTTTCTTTATCGTTCATTTCCTCTCTTTATCATACACTAGGTCCAGTTTTACAGGGGTAAGTTTGGCGGGCTATTCTGTGGTACCTTATCTTGAAATACCTGTAACAAGATACGATCATACATCGAATTTCACTGTATTTGTAGATCTCTTCGGTGAGACTATCTTCAGCTTCGAAGTTGTTGTATAGTCAAGTCTGAATTCCTGTTGCAAACGGTGAATTTCCGTCAGTTTAAAAAATTAAATAATAGTTTATATAGATATTGCATCTTACCACGCATGTTTATCTGTGTGTCTACACATACACACACTTACACGTGTATATATAATATATGCACATGTATATATACATCTATATACATATATGTTATATATAGTTTATATTTACATATGAATATACATACATATATACATGTATATATGTGCATAATATGTACATGTAAATAAATATGTACACACACACACACACACACACACACATATATATATATATATATATATATATATATATATATATATATATATATATATATATATATATATATATATATGAATTTAAGTGTCCTGCATGATTTAACTGTTTTTTTTTCATTTTGTTCTTGTGGAAATTATTTACAGATTCCTTACTGTGTTTTTATTTCTGTTACTTTGTACCTTGCTATGAGTGTACTTTAGAGTGCCTTTTGTGCTCATATGTTTATAGGTTTCCTTCGTTTGTGTTTGATGTGTTGGTTACTCTCGTAGCAAGTGGAAGATGACATTATTTGTTTAAAATACTTTTCATCCTTTCTATTGCACTTTATGTATGTTTATGAATTTAATCATGTATATGTATGTGTCTCTTGTATTCCAGAACGTCTTCCTAATGGATTTTCTTTCAATATGATGCTAGTAACACACGTCTTCAAATCATTTCCTTCGAATTATCATGATAAGTCTTAATCACATAATGACACAGACTAGTTAAAATACTCTCTCTCTCTCTCTCTCTCTCTCTCTCTCTCTCTCTCTCTCTCTCTCTCTCTCTCTCTCTCTCCATTAAGCAGCATGAACCATCTTCAAAAGCATCGTTCGGAGATTTAAAGGTTATCTCTGATGTGTCGCTATTCTAAACATCCCCAACACGAAGTGAACCCAAACTAATCTGGTCGTAAAACACAAGTGCCCAACCATATGGCTGCGTAGAGTAAAAAATAAAAAAAAAAGTTGAGAGGAAAATACAAACACCTTCGACAAGTATGAGAAAACTTATTGTATCATAACCCCATGCAGATGAGAAAGCCCCACACGATATAGAAAATTGCAAAACAACATATCGTGTTTGCTCTTGAGGTATGGGAGAAAGACAGATTATCCGGCTAGAGATAGAGAGTCGGTTTAGAAGGAGGGAAGGGAACCCATGACTTCGTTATGCCTAATTAATGTCTTGTTCGTTGATTCAAAAATAAGAGCAAAATCTACATTAAAGGACAATGTGAAATCACTGCGCCCGTTTTCTATGCATTCCATTAATCGAGAACTAAAAGGAAGCAGAAAACGGAGGAGAGGTTTGAACTTGTCCTCCTTTCGCTTGCTGTCAGATTTCACACCACCTGCTTTTGCAGGAGTGTTCTGACGTCATGCATGCAACGATACCTTTTCTATTTTCTCTCTCGCGGTGTTAAGGAATGATAGCCATTCGTATGCCCTCACTGTTCCTTTACCATTTATTAGCAGTTTCCGCTTGTGTTTGAAGCTCATGCTTATTTGGTTATCCCCATCGGGTTATGATACTGCTATTTATGAATTTTAACGTTATTTCTCTCTTGTTTGCATTAACGAATTTTTTTCATCATTGAAATTCATGTTAAGGTCATCAGCAGTTCTGTCATTTTTCATGTGTGAAGGACTTGAGAGTTTGTTCTGTACTGTCACAACATCAATAGTCGTCTCTGCATTTGTTTGGGTATGCTTATATGTAGCGAAGAAGAAATTCGATGCTACTCCTTTCTTCTCTTCGTGAAAGAGTTTGTCGCAGGTAAACTTTTTCTCTTTAGAACCATGAGAATATCCGGTTAATGGACAAAAGCATCGTTATAAAGGGAAATTGTCCTTTCGGAGTGTATCGCTCATCTCCAAGAAACAAAGCAAGTCATCGCGAACTTTAATCTCGCTCGGAAATGGAATGGCTTTGATGACTTCGTATCCCCAGAACGACATGGACATTTTTCGTTTTGTCTCGCCTCGCTTTGAGCCTGCGTTTATATACCCGAGTCTTTAGAGAAGGATTCGAGAAGTATCAGTAGGGCTGAATATCGATATTCCTCTTCATTTTCGGTCTTGGAAATAAACAAGAATTTTAGTTCTATACTTTTTGTAACTTCAGGTGTATCGGTATTCCGTGGAGAAGTAGTGTGCTTTGTCTGCTTTCGTTAGTTTTTGCCATTAATTTCGTCGGGTTTGATGTTCGAGTTTTTCGACTACTCTACCTTTGAAAATCTCTGTAGTTCTTTCTTGCAGTAGATAAGATTCTCTTTTAGGCTGTAAAAATTGTTTTTTGTCTGCAGCAGAAATATATGAGATCCTGCAACAGTGAGAGAGCAAACACAGGATAACGAGGCAGTGACCTCATAGCGTAAGGATAACAGCAGGATATACTCCTTCCTCCTCTCCCTTGTATCCTCCTTGAGAAGGCTTCCTTTCCACCACAGCCCTGCCTTGAGGTCGCACCCTTTCTCCTCACTGCCGGAAAAGATGAGTCGGGGACAAATATATTAGCAGAGCTAACAGTTTTGACCATCGTTAAAACATGTATGTTTCGTCGTGAGCTTATGTTGATTTGCATGGATAATATATAGTTCACGCAGTAGAACAGACTTTTCAATGTTGAAACCTTCATTCACGAGGTAGGAACTATGTGTAACAGAAACATGCTTATAGATATATAACAAAATAGTCACGCGCAGTCTGTTACGTAACAGAAGTATGCGCAACCAGAAATAGTCGGTTATTCAGCGCAGAACCATGCACAAACTGACACCAAATCATCTAACCGAAAGTACTGTACGTACACAGAGAGCGACAGACTTATTTAACAAAACTGAAGACAAAAATGGCGACTAAAACCGAAGTATTTTCGCCGCTGGTCGCCTCGAGGCAGTAACAAACAAAAAACCATTGTAACTCCGAAAGCGACGAACAAAAAAATTTCCACGTGAATTCAGAGCTACGCTGCTGTGCATTGAATCCTTTAAATCCCTTCTTGAAAATGCCATCAACTTTAGTCTGAATTCTCTTTGATTGCGGCCACTGTACTTAAGGGATCTTCGGCAAGGATTATGCAAGGTTGTTTTTAGAGTTAGCAAGATGTACTTGTTCACTGGAGGTAATTTTCTATTTCTTGTGAAATAAGAAAAGCAGAAGCGATTGGCGTCTCTGGTAGAACGTAGGCATCAAAAAAAATGAAAAATGGAAACCTAAGATTCTTTTGTGCTTCCCAGTTGTGCATATATATATATATATATATATATATATATATATATATATATATATATATATATATATATATATATATATACATATATACATATATATATATGTGTGTATATATAATAGAATTTCAGATAATAAGTCATAACTATACACGAGTTTGAAAGTGGCTAAAGTGTGTCTTGAAAAATATGACTGAAAAAAGTAATGTCTTCTTAATTTTAAAACAGACACGAGAGGAAATGGGAAGAAGGCCGTAAGATAAAGAAGCCGAAGATGACGCACACTTGAGAAATAGCTCCATTATCATTAGAAACATGAGCACACAAAACTTTTCATCACAGCCTCGAGTATCGAGTACCTAACTTATGCCCAATTTTCATATAATTAATATCGTAACAAATAAATTTAACATTTTACATAAAGGACAAAGTTTTGCTAGTTCTTGTGGACCAAAGTTTTAATTAGCGGTAACTGGATCGCCCATGAAGCTAGAGAAGAGAAGATGAGTTGATGAATGTGATGCTAAACTCTGGCTATATTGTTGGGTCTAACGTAGTGCTTGAATAACGCGAATCATTATCGATGATGACGTAACGGGAGGTATCTCCTTTCGCTAAGAAAAACGGTTACAGTACCTCTTGCAGTGAAGTGCTAATCCCGAGACTGACGTCATAGTTCAGGGTAGCATTATCGTTAGCTCTGTACGGGTTGTCTTGTATTGGAAACTATGATAGCGAATATGGCATACTGATGAAGTTAATTATACTGCGTTTAATGGTAGTGATGTTGATAGCAACATAACGAATCTGAAATGTAATGGAAACCAGGCTTATGAAAAAATCTCTATGGACGATCAGATTCCCGGAGAACAAAAGTATGACCACAAGTCGTCATGTCAAGATAATCTCAGATCATTTAGCAATGTTAATTTGATTGATTCATCTTGGGCTAATGTAATAAGACCTTTTCTCGTTTAGAACCAGTCGACAAACATAAAAAATCAAAGTCAGAGTTTGGCTATGCTAATTTGGATGAGGAAGATCGTCAATCAGACGGGGATTCAGATGTCTTATCTAACTCAGGTTTGATTGAACAGGAAATAAAAGAAGGAAGGGAAAAATACGATCATGCCTGTAGATCGCCTCGAGAAAAATAGAAGATTAAAAGAGGCGAGGAAAACCAATGTAAGATAGGTTTCAGTAATGTCCTTGCCAGTGTATCGTTGATATTACTTGACTTCTAATTTGGAAATGTTTTAGATTTTATAACATTTTTTATAAATATAAAGGAAAAATGTAAAGCTTATTTTGAAATTAAAAAAAAGAAGAGAACGGGATACCGAAACGAAATATCCTGACCACGTCTGATTATGGTTAGAACATTCCAAATTTGAAGGCAGTCTATATAGTAAGGACACGAATATTCACATTATAGAGTTGATCATGACATTGTCAGAACATTGCCAGCACATTATGTAACTCAGTAGTGACAGAACTCCCGAGTTTGTCATTAGAGGAAAAGAAATTGACTTGAAGCGTAGCAGTTCTAGCATTACCAGAGCAAATGTGCAGAGTTAAAACCTTTTTCAAGGCTGTCTGAGAGCAGGAGAGACTTTTATACATGGAGACAAATGTTTAAAATAAATATTAGCTGAGAGTGATAGGTAATGCAAAGGGTCTTTCTTCAAAAATAAGAGAAATCATAATTTTTCTAAGCCTCAACGTTAAATCTTCAAGGGATGACGTAATTAAAAAGAAATGTGTCCGCTCACCCAAATCGTTTCGGACATACACACACAAACACAACTGGGGCAGGATTGACCCCAGTAACATATTTACAGTTTTTATAGGTTTTAATGAATCGAGGAACTATTTTTAAAATTAATCATTTGGCATACAGTTAAGATTAATTTTTTTTTTCAAAATAAGTTTCTCATCCACTCGTTTTCCTCAGTTACTGATCGTTTTGGACTGACGCTGTTACTTGACCCGAATGTAAGTGACCTTATCCTACTTTACAAGGTGTTATATCTATTCTTATTCCAAAATGTCAAAATTTTTCAAGAAAGTGATTTTATATACATTATTTACGAGCAAACATTTTAAAAAGAGGTTTTATTACCAGTACCCTAAATGATCTGACACCTCTATGCCCCTTGTATTAGCCTCATTCCCCAGAGAAAAAGAAAAAAAGTTTCTGGGGGGTTTTGGGGTAAACGGCAGCATGCAGACTTGAACTCCTGTTCGTGGGTGTGCCTAAGCCTGTTAGTTGTGATTTTGATATATTTCACATGATTTCACTTTATAATGATTTTTATTTTACTTAAAACAATGGAATGAGTGTTCTCTTTCAAGTATATATTTTTGGTAGTTCTCCTGTTTGATATAAAGCAAAATTTTATAAATAACAAAATATAAGATAATCTTAATTGAGTTATAAACTGTGACTATGCAAGTTTTATTGTAGTTCAAAGAAGCATGAAACGACCTAAAGCTTTTAGCGCACCGTCTCCTTAATAAGCTTATGAAAATGATAATGAACCTCGATGATGCTCCCTTCACGGATGTGAGTTAATATTTGGATCCTCTTTTTTATGCGCCCACAGCTACGATGAGATTAACGGACCTGGTGTGGGCCGTTACCGCCATCGTGGGCGTGAGCTGTATATTCGCCCAAGGAAAAGATAGGGAACATATTGCCGAGAGAAGACATCTTCATTTTGATGAAAATCCAAAGGTAAGGATAAGGAATTCTAGCTCCCGCTGCTCGTGACTTTACCTTTTTTTACCCGATAATCTATTCTCTTAGGAATGTATTTACATTTTTTTACCCGTGAATCTATTCTCTTAGGAATGTATTTACATTTGTATGTATTTCTTACATTTTTCTTGAGTCTCACATCCCTAAAAATATGATGCATTCTGTTAAGCAAGCTGTGTAAATCTAGCGATGCCTTGCTGATTAAAACAGTATTAACTGCATGTTCTAAGTCTGTCAAGATTCTATTAATAGTCCAAAGTCTTCTCTTTCATATCTAACAACACTTTTCGTTGTAAAATCCATGAGATCAAACAGGAAAGGCGGCATAACGCATAACATTACCCCATAACATTAATACTCCATTGTTTACTGCAAATTCACTTGACAAGACTCCATTATGGATAATTTCGGTTAGTTCTCTGAATTTGACAGTTATACCATAGTGACCCAAGGGCTATGATATTGGACGCCATCCACTGCCTTCTGGTAATCAATAAAGGCCATTAAAAAGTTATTTTTTTTTTATTCATACACTGTTGCACAATATATTTAACTACAGTTCCTGTCTCTCCTGAAACCTACTTCTCCATCTCTAAGCATTTTTCAGCTTCTTTCATCGCAACGAGTATAAGTGCAATGCCTCTATAGTTATCATATTCAGTTTTTCACCCTTCTTTGGTACCTTTGCAAACAGGCTAGTTGGTATAAGAGGTGTCAATGCATTTCCAGCTAAAATCATGTCTGCAGTGATTCCATCATGGTCGGTGCTTTCCATCGCGTAAGAGTTCTTTATTACTGAATCTACTTCAGAAACCGTGATTTCTTTCACTGGTACATCCAAGTCTTCTTCAGCTTCTGGTATGAAATCAGTTCCTCCCTACCACATATCTTGTTCGTGGCCTCAAATCTTATCGGGACCGCTTTTCAAAGAGCCTTCTTATTAAAATGCTGTTGGCTACTCTAACACCAACACCATTCTTTTAATATCTGGATTTTTCGGCATCACCCGTCTGTTTTTCCAGGTATTTTTTTTTTTATCTCTTCTTACGCTTCGTTCAACTTTACTTTCTCGACTTCATTACTTAACATGCTCTACATTGCGTTATTCAAGTCTCCCTGACATTTTCTTCAAGTCTCTTTTGTTTTTGCTTATTCTTTATTGTATCTGAGGTCTCTTTTGATGTCCTGTATAAGGTTTTCTGGTATATCCTTGGTATTAGTCCATTCTTCTGTGACTGTCTGCACCTCCTCAGAAATGGTTTCCAGAACTACAAATCTAATTCGCCTTTCAGTCACCAGTTTCTCAACGTTTATCATCAAGAAGCTTTTCTGTATTAAACCTAGATGCTCTGCCACTTTTTTGTTGTGTACTTTTAATTTCAACTGTAGTGTGGCAATATGGACAACTACTCCTTTATTGCTCCTAACATTCCTAAAGGCTGTTTGCTTTCTGTGTCTGCTGTCTGAAAATGTGTGTGTATTTATAGATGACCTTTCGTTGGAAAAGTGTGCCTCCAATCCCCGAATTATTTGCAGTACAAAAACCAATGTACTTCACACCATTCTCGATTGCAGTCACTTTCAGGCCTCGCTTGCCCCTTACATCCTCCTTACCTTCATTGTCTCTAACAACGTCTGCATTCATATCACCATCAACAATTCTCATGTCTCAGTCTTGTATTTCTCCTGTAATAGTCTGTAGTTTTATATAAAACTCTTCCTTCCCTTCTTCGGAGAGTTCATAATTTGGGACATAGCAAACTCGTATTGTGCTCTTTTGATTAAAATCTTTCCTGCAGTAATCTACTGCTCACTGCTGTTCAGTCAGTCACTGCTTTTCCGCATTTGGCTTTGAGACCAAGCCTACTCCTCTACCAGTCCCAGCTGCCATTCGAGATAAATATGCACATTACCCACCCAGCCCAACTTGCAAACTCTCTTTATCCATTCCTTTGCTCCTGTTTCACAAACTGATAAGGTGCTCAGTATGTATATACCAATTGAAATCATCTTCAGATTCCATCTTTCAAATTTGATTTAGTGTTTCTACGCTCCAATATCCTAATTTCTGTTTATTCTGAGTATATGTAAACATAGTAACCCCTACAGCCGGTCGTGGGGCGCCATTTCTATATTTGCATATCGATTAAAGCGGCAAAATCTATGGAAGATTCATTTGCCAAATACACAAAAACATATATATATATATATATATATATATATATATATATATATATATATATATATATATATATATATATATATATATATATATATATATATATATATATATATATACGAGTATATATATATAATTATGTATGTATATATAAACTGAATGTCTTTGTTATTTTTCATAGGTAAAACGAACTCACTTTCAATTGATGTTACAAAGATCAGCCCCTTGAGCGAATCGCGACAGAGCATTGACCTCTATACCAGCCGAGGAACGTGGGAGAGAGTCCTTACTTGGGGATTTGCCGATTCCCGACTCGTCAGGTCGTGACCAATCAGATTAAGGCCATTTGACCTCAGCATCGAATGATTCTTTTTCTGTGATCGGTAGAAAAATAAATAAAAAAAACATAAAAAATAACACACGGTATTTGTTAAATAAAAAAAAAAAAAAAAAAAAAAAAAATGAGCTCACAGACAACTCTGTATGTTTGCTCTTTACATTTTGTCTTCATTAAGAGAATCAGTGTTGAGATAGAGTGCAGTCCTTTATAACATATGCAGGTTTATCT